>NC_091821.1:30007272-30334772 GCF_038994185.2 Dermacentor albipictus
ACACTGACTCACTGAAGCATACGTGACAGCGCAACTCATGTTTGAGTCAGTGTGTCCTTATACTTGAGCACTGCAAAAAGAAATGGTCTGTTTGCAACGTGTGCACCGTGCGCAGTGCATAGCAGGACCTGCATCATGCAAGACCTATGCATGTAGCAGCGTATACCAGGATTTCTTCGATGCCTGCTTCAGTAACAGCAAGTACTGACTCAATGAACTTGTAATTGATTTTTTATCTCACGTTTTGTTTATGTAAAGTGTAGATGCTGTGAGTGCATTGTGGGGAAGGTGAAAAGGTGGCATCAGTGCTTTGTGCAGTCGGTATGCTTAAACTGCTCAAATCCCTTCAGCTTCTACTGAAATGTTTCTTCCTGCGTTGCTATAAATTGTAGTCAGGACAAAGATCTACTCAAAACCAAGTTACTAATGCATCTGCGCAGAATGTCTTTGATTAACAAGTTAATACTTCAACAGCAACATTATGCCGATGCACAGCATGTGCGCTTGAAATAAATACATTCCGTAAAGGTGAACGACTGGGCATACAATAACAATGTAGTAGCACTGTAAAAAGTGCTGCCATGCGTATCAGCCACAACAAAACTGCTGCGTGTCCAACCTACTTCCTCGGAGGCACCTCTATAGAAACTGTACGGGCCCTGCCACATTTTGGGTGTAACATTCAGCTCTTCTCTCAACTATTCCGCATATGTCACCATCACTGTGTCTAAGCATCGGCCGATTCTTGGTGTTTGTGTCCCGTGTCTCCCTTCCCTGATGGCCTGAAGTTTTCCGACCACTCAACACTTCTATCATTTTGTCACGATTTAAGTACTACTCATCTGTATAGCCCCCGTACCAAACCAGCGACGCTAACAAACTTAAGCCTTGTTCTGCGCCGGACAACACGCACCCTCGACTCCCGTCTTTTCGGTTGTCACAACTCATGCCAGCCTACGAGGATTGCCTCAAACCCTTCAAGTGGCACACCCTACAATACCAGCGCAACATTGCACTAGTCTATTCTGCAGGGTGCTTGACGGCTCTCTGGACAGCTCTCGGCTTTCTTCTTCAGTTCGTCTGAACAAGTGGTCAGCACAGCGCCTGAGCCCCATCACGCCTGTATGGCCCGACACCACAACTCCGTGATTATATCCGGCATACAGAGCTTTCTCCCCTTCACCCCCCCCCCCGGCCATTCGGACTCCCCTTCCTTGCCACCAGACTGAATTGACACTCCTGTGTGTCGTGCACCCATTGACTGTGTGCATGTGCGCTGTGTTGTGTGATCGAGCAAGTGTGTGTGTGTATGTGTTGGTGTGCATGTAGAAGGGAAGGGGGTGTCTTCTGCACCCTGCAAATTACTGCTCTAGATTGTTGGCTATCAGATGTTCTAACATATAGGCATGAGCGTTGTTTTTAGTCTAGAGTGCCACGTAACCCCTGTTATTAATATTGTTATTATTATTATTATCACTGCGACCAAATTGATTGTATTGAAGCCAGCGTGACTCATACTTTAAAATATTTCTGGAGCTTCGTGCGCTCTCACTCTTCTAAAAGGAGTGCCAAAGATGTATGTCTTCTTGATGAAAATGGTGATGTCTCTAACAGTGCTGATGCCTTTGCAGAACATTTCTGTTCGCTATATGGTATGGTGTGAAATATGCTTCAAGTAACCTTTCTTCTCAGTCTGGCATGGTGCGTACGCTATTAGTCAGTGAAAATCTCGTTTTCAAGTGTATGAAGTGCGTCAAACCTTCCCTTTCTTGTGGTGCTGATGGTATTTCTTCCACAAAGCTTAACCCTTTGAGGCGCTGTCTACACAATTGTGCACATCAGCAGAGTGCATCAATAGCAAAAGCACTGACGAAAGTATTCATACATCTTGAAACACTTATTACTGGAACTGTGCTGCAATTTTGAATAACATGCCGAATGTTTTAGAAAAATGAGTTGGAAGGTA
Organism: Dermacentor albipictus; assembly: GCF_038994185.2. Taxonomy (NCBI): domain Eukaryota; kingdom Metazoa; phylum Arthropoda; class Arachnida; order Ixodida; family Ixodidae; genus Dermacentor; species Dermacentor albipictus. Next base: position 30,009,239 of record NC_091821.1, read on the forward strand.
GACGGCTGGGTGTTTTTACTCTATGTCAGTATGTCGTATGTAGCGGGTTCACTTTTTTCATTGTTTTTCACAATGTCATGCACCATACATAATTTTCAAGTGGCTGGGTAAGTGCTTTTCAAGCTTTTCAAAACACGAAATAGTATATGTTCTCATATTTGGTGTTCCTGTAGTGAGTTTTCGCATGGAGTCTAGATTTTGTAAACTTGACAAAACTCGCTGAACAATTGAAAATTCTTAATCTTTTGCAGCTATACACTTTCTATGATTCTCAAGATGGAAGATGTGGTCAAAGCAAGTTTTCAGTCAACGGGATGAAGTGGCGTCTGAAAGGGTTAAGGCGTATGGAAGCACACTTGTTCCCTGTTCTCACAAGTATATTTAATAGTTTCCTAAAGTCTAGTACGTTTCCTAGCGCTCGGAAGGTAGCATGGACATTGCCCCTGCACAAATTTTGCGCTAGGTGTGCAGTTACTAACTGCCGGCCTATATCTGTCCTCTGCAGTGCGTCAAAAGTGTTTGAATTGGTATTGCATTCCTCACTTTCTGTTAGTGCTAACAGGATTTTAATAAATGAACAGCAGGGCTTTGTGTGCCGACGACTTAAAACTACTTGAGACTGTCAAGAGTGTTAACCACTGCATCGACCTCCAAAAAGATATTTTTTCACTCTCACACTGCTGCATTAACAATAGATACTCTTAAATGCTTCAAATACTATGGCATTAAGTTATATGCGGAAAAGACACCATGTGAGAGAGAGAGAGAGAAAATGATAAATGAAAGGTAGGGAGGTTAACCAGGACTGAGCCCGGTTGGCTACCCTACACTGGGGAAAGGGAAACGGGGACGGAAAGATTAAAGAAAGAAGAGAAAGTCCACCGGGGATATCGTTCAGTCACTCAGTCCGGATTACAGACGCTGACTCTATCCTGTATCTTTCAAATATCGCAGCAGCGCTTTTGTGGCCTTTTGTATGTGAAATTTTCATACACCCTACGGGATGCTCCACTCGTTAGGGTTCATGAAATGAAAGATCTTGGTGTGTACTTCGACAAAATGCTAAGCTTCTCTTCACATAGATAATTACACAACATGCCCTTCACGCTCTAGCAATTGCATGCCGTATTTTGCATGATTTCCACTCATATTTTGCATGATTTCCACTCACGTGTTGTGTTTCTTAAATTGTGCTATGTGCCTTCCACTACTAGAGTATGCCCCTGTTAGAACGGGTGCAACGTGCAAATCTAATCCTGACCTCATTGCGCGCGTCGAGAATAAATTGATATCTATCTTCAAGCACCACTTTTGCCATTCTGGTGACCACAGTTGAGCCTTCTCAAATATACCTCAACTCGCACCTCTAGATTCAAGACTTAATTAGTCACACCTTTTGTTCCTTTATAAGGTGGTCGATGACATTATACATGCCCTAAAGCGTCTTGATCATATGTATTTGTTCGTGCCGCAACAGCATACAAGGCGGCATTCCACATTCTTTGCCTGGCCTTGTTGCCAGAGTTTCCTATATATGACTCGACTCCAAAACACATAATAAGAACAGTGCCTGTATTGACATACTTCGAAGTTCATTTCCTGTGTTTTGTGTATATGTAGGTAATCATGTATGATTAACTCCCTTTTACGCTTCCTCGTTTTCCTTTTTCCCTATTTGTTTCTCTATATTGCATTTTTTTTTGTCTACCACATTCATGTTTTCCTGTACATTTTTCTCACATATTCCCGGTTAAGTGCACCAGTACGAAGGCTCTTTAGCTGTTCCTGGGCACTATAATAAACATTTGAATGATTGATTATTATCGTAGTATAATATCGTGCTTTTGAAGTATGTACTATTATATTATTTCAGTGCAGCAGCTTTTGTGCAATTAAAAAAAGGCATGAATTAAAGAAGTGCAATAATATGCTATGTGCCTGATCATATTCATTGTGCTATTAATTTCTTCTGAGTTTTAATAATGGTTGCCTACTGTATCCAGTGTCGTGCAATAAAATAATATGCCACAGCAATTATTGCGTGCCTCACAGAACAAATTCAACATATCTTTCTCAGTCGAAACACCATAGCAGGCTGAAAACGATAAACTGGTATTTTTTTGGTGACGAAGTGTATAAATTGTGAAAATAACCTGTTTATATATATATTTCTGATATTATGCAAATGAGCTGCCCCCACACATTCGAATAAGCGCTTCAATAGTATGACTTGGCAAAGGGCAACGAAAGACCCATATTAAAAACCTCCAGTTCTCAAGCTTGTATTATCTGACGGTATGTCATTTCATTAATGTCAAGAAAGACAAACTTGACATGTTGAAACCAGTTACAATAGAACATGGCCTTTACACTGTGAAAATGTTTTCTAGCAATACACTCAATGTGAAGGCCTCCGGATGCGGTGTTGATGCATTAAAACAACCTAGAATAATAAATGAGGTGCTCCATGGACAAGATTTGACAGAATCAAGAATTGGGAGGGGACAAGCTACGAATTACGTAAATTTTAGCTATTCTAGATTTTTTTTTTATTTTATTTTTATTTAACAATACTGTAGGCCTTTGCACGCATGTTTCGCATGTAGTCGATAAAACTGTCTAGCTGTAATGTTAAATTCCCAGAAACTGAGGTCCGTACAGCCGCAGTATGGGCCGTGCCGATGTTCTTCAGGTTTCTTCCGCGAAAACACTTCTATGCTTGAGCAACGAAAGTTAGTCTCCTCTTGAGGTATAAGCAGCGGGGGCGCCACGAAGGGTCCCTGTCAATAATTAGTCTCAAGAGGAAGCTTTAGCTCGAGGCCTCCTATCTAAATACATGGGGAAGGAGAAATCGTTTTTCTCGGCAACCACTGCATCAAATTTGATGAGGTCCGTTGTATTTAAAAAAAAAGCTAAAATCTGGTGACTCTTGGTTGTGAATATTTATTTAGATCGTCAATGTTTTAAAATAAAAAAAATAACAAAAATTGAAAATTTTCAGAAAACGGAACTATGAAGTTTACAACTCTGTAACTGAGCAAGGAAAATGATATCACAATTCTGTAAATTGCACCTAATAGCAAATTTAAAGGGGTCAAAATTAACATATTATACATGTCGCTCAAACAGACCACTAATTTGTGAGTAGAACTTTGCAAAACTCCTGTAAACAATGCAAGAAATTCATGTAGGGTTTAAATTGACTTATCAAATTTGTCCGTTTTGTATGCTCTAAATTCATGTACGGTTTAAATTGACCTATCAAATTTGTCCGTTTTGTATGCTCTAGTGGATGCAGTTTACAGAACTGCGATATCTGCTCTAGGTTCGTAGCTACGGATTTGGAAATTTCGTACTTCTATTTTTTTCAAACTTACCAATGTTTGAAAATTGCTTCTAAAATATTGAGGCCCTAAATCGAAATTCCGCTTCCAACAGTCACTATAATTTAACTTTCTCCCTCAATTGCGACAAATTTCACTAACGTCGACCCAGGGTTTATCTCAGAAAACCGTTTGTGCGTTTTACGTGTACTTGAATAGGCGGCATCGGAGTTGGGCCCTAGATGAAGCCTCGGCTTAAGAAGCGATGAGCCTTCTGGTGGGAAACAGCCTGTCCGTTGATAGCGTCAGGGTATGGTGTCATGGGCTTGAGTGCAAACGTAATTAACGCGCATTTTCCATTGGAGACGCTAAGGCGTTGTTTGCGGGTCATTGCAGAAGACCAACAAGAAATCTCGTCCGCGTATATTGATAATTGAACTGGCCTTTGTAATATGTATGTATAGCATGTATAGTAGTTGGCGGTGGGGCATCTTCGTTCTCTTTAAAAAGATCGATAGTTAGGCCTATGGCTTACATAAGTGTGTGTGAAACGTGTACGTGTGATTTACATAAGGTGTTTTCTTTTACTATGCGAAATTAACACAAAAGTTACCTGTGCCACATCTCACGCTTCTGCTCCTTGAACTGGATTGCTCGAAGACACGAACATGATTGCTTGCAGAATACAACCACAAACATAATGAATAATAAAAAAAATCGCTAATTAAGCTTAAACTGATGATTTGCGGCACATATTAAAATTTAAGAATTGTAGCCGGTCAGTTTGACAGACATATTGTCCACTTGGATGGAACTCTGAAAACGATAGCCGCTTCGAGATATGCACCGTCAAACTTGGGGCAAAAACACACTCTTGTTCCATCTTACTTAAAACACCGTTTTAGTCATTGGAAAAACAAAGGTAACTGAAACACCCACGTCTTTTTTCAGATACTTTGGGAATGTGTATGTTTCGAAACTAATGTCATTCCGATATTGTGTTCCAATTGTACATGCTTTGCGAACTTACCAGCTATAATTCTTGAATTTCAATATGTGCCGCAAAGCAATTAGTTAAAACTCAATGAATAAAATTTTGTTAAGTAATCGATTATATTTTTAGACTATGTTAGCTCTGCTTGATTCCTAATGTTGTTTAATCCTGCTATCACAATAAGTATTTTGCTTCACGTTTGCCCCGTCTCGGGAGCTCACATACCTGCAAAGCAGAATTGCTGCTGTACTTTCGGAGAAACTTCTCACAATTATTATCTTTTTCTTAGAGCTACAGCCAATTTGGCCATCTGACCATAATAGTTGTGCGATACCAACGCGGCCGACGCAAATGAACCACTAATGCGAACTCTGTTCGTACGATGGTATTCGCCGGCTTGGTGAGTGGCGCAAGAAACCGCGACGACAGGTAAGCTTAAAAAATTATTTGCAGATATGACGCACATGTTGAAATCTATGCCGATCGAACGAAGCTTTCTTTTTGGTAATGCTTATTTTATACTATGTAAATAATGTTCTGCCCATCTTTCCACTAGCGTTTGCACACGCTGCATTCAATGAAGCGGTCTGAGTGTTAGGTATCTCTATGAACGGGCACACAACTAAGGCCCCTATGTCCCATGTGTCACATTGGCAAATACAAGTAAATACATTTAAGGCTTCCGTACCCCTTGTGTCCCAGTGACACATATCCACTCGGCAGAATTGGCAAAAAAAAAGGCACACACAGTGCGCCGAATGGCTAAATCATAGAAAATCTAGTAGCTCGAACAAGTCATTGAATATAACACGCTATTCCATTAAGAGGTCAGTGTGTTCTAGAGATACGTATGAGGCGACTTTATGTGTTTAGCTTTTATATGGTGATTTATTTTTTTATTGCTCAGGACAGAGGTGCACTTACTCGCACTACCTTGTTTATCACCATACAGGGCTTATACCGAGTGCTTCAGCGAACAGTTGCAAATTTGTTTAAAGATTACCTGTGGCGGATAGCACAATTCCAGTCCATGAGCTGGTATACTAGAATAGGCGAACATCACGTTCACACTCACATGCAAAAAATAAAAACGAATCCATAGTCGGCTAATTAAAAAAACGAATTAATTAAAAATGTTAACTAATTACCTTATGACACATATTGGAACTTAATGAATTTATGAACGTGTTCGCTGAAACACGCTGTATAAGCCCTTTTGGTGGTGCACGTATTTGATGCACATACAGCTTTCCTAAATATAGCTTTGCATGGACGGCCACAGAGTGCTATGTACTCTGCTGCGGCGCCTACGAGTGCGTTTCATTGAGTAATTGTACAGTGACCGTCGGATCTACGAAAAAAAAAAGAAGAGTTCCTTTGGTGTTAGCGAACGCGTTTTGCAACTCCTACAAACAATTCCGTGTCGTTACCCGTGCTGCAATATTAGCGAGGCCTGTATATCCCATAACATTTTGTTTGTGCCCACGGCTGTTTTTGTTGTCGACTGCAATTGAAACTTCATATTGTGCCAGTGGCTGTTTTCTCTTTTGGACTGTCCTTGAAACTTTTGTTTGTGTGCAATATGTTCCTGTTGTCGTATGTTTATTTATGTTTGTACCATTTAGGGGCTCTGTGTTTTCACTTCTCTTGTCACGACACATTTTAGGACCCAATAGCTGACCTCTTCCGTTAACAGTCTGTAGTACTTCTCATTATCTGCAAGTATATCCGCCGAGATACCGACCGACCCGACATCAGCAGTCATGCCAAAGCTGGAAGGGTAGGCAACAAAAGCCTCGCTCTAAGGTTCCGTGTATTTTGGCAATTTTATCGAGAAGCCTTTTTGCTGAATAAGCAGGGGGCACCCTTCGCCACTGAGAAGTATAAAAACACACCGCAACACATAAGGGTAAAAAAATTAATTAAATTATGGGGTTTTACGTGCCAAAACCACTTTCTGATTATGAGGCACGCCGTAGTGGAGGACTCCGGAAATTTTGACTACCTGGGGTTCTTTAACGTGCACCTAAATCTAAGTACACGGGCGTTTTTCGCATTTCGTCCCCATCGAAATGCGGCCGCCATGGCCGGGATTCGATCCCGCGACCTCGTGCTCAGGAGCCCAACACCATAGCCACTGAGGAACCACGGCGGGTGCATAAGGGTCAAGACATAAGTGATTTCCGAACACATTTATTAACATATTCCAATAAGTAATCCCCGCCGTGGTTGCTCAGTGGCTCGAATGTGGTTGCTCAGTGGCTCGCGGGATCAAATCCCGGCCACGGCGGCCGCATTTCGATGGGGGCGAAATGCGAAAAACACCCGTGTACTTAGATTTAGGTGCACGTTAAAGAACCCCAGGTGGGCGAAATTTCCGGAGTCCTCCACTACGGCGTGCCTCATAATCAGGAAGTTGTTTTGGTACGTAAAACCCCATAATTTAATAAGTAATCGAGGTGAGGTAAGCGTACAGGTGGTTGTAGTTGTGACACGTTTTAAAAATTGACGATTGAAAGTGCATATTTTAGGAACAACGGGCACCGTATGCCAACTATACGGTCCGCGTCACAATTATACCGTTATATTGGCCTCTTACGATCGGTATGAGATTTAACATCACGAATATAGTGCTATTTTCTTTTTTTCAGAAGCAAGAGTCAGAGAATGTACGTCGTTATCTTTTGAAACATGGTATATATATATATATATATATATATATATATATATATATATATATATATATATATTTATATATATATATATACTGGTGAAAAAAAAAGAGCTGCACGTGCCCCAGCCCGGCAATCCTACGCCGCTGTTACCCCAAAGGACGCGTGTAAAGCGTGCAGGAAACAGAGCTACGCTTCGATATTTGTTTCGGGAATGGGCCGGAAAAGACGCTGTCGCCGCTCACCTTGCGCCGGATGTTGGAGAGGGAGAAACTTCGAGCTCAACCGTCGCCACCGCCGCGGATCGTCGGCGTCGCCGCCGCTGTGAGGCGGCACACGCCAGCGGCGAGCTGGCCGACCAGCTTTGGGCCGTCCGGCAAGCCGGAGGTGCCGCCTGGGTCCAAGGACTTCGAGCCGTCACCTGAGGTGCCACCACCGCCATCATCATCGACGGAGGGTGGGACGGGGCAGGGGTGAATCCCCTTTTCCGCCGTCTCACCTCGAAGGAAAACCACCGGATCAGTTTTTATTCAAATTTATTCTCTCTCTGCAGGGTGAAGCGGGCTCAGCCATTATGCGACCAAGCTGTGCAGAAAAGCAAACTTCTTGATGGTAGGGGACGTGTGGTTGTGAATAGCGAGAGCGTGAGTAAATAAATATCAGTGCAACGAAGGAAAATGGTAGCTATGGCGACAAGCTAAGTGCAGCAACAATAAGAAGTTTATCTCGTAACTTCGGGTCTTGTGTCCCCTTCTACCGCAGCGATGGCCGTCCACGCAGTATCAGTGCGCAATATCCCGCTGCGGCTTTGGCATGCGTGCATCTGGTCCTTCAGGGCACGGCATCGCGCGGAATACCTTATGTTGGCGTGAATTCCGTTACCCCCACTCGCGCAGGCCCTTGCGCACGCGCAAAAGGTCTCGCGTGGGTTCACCATCGCCTATTAAGAAATAAAATCAAATTGTGGTGTAAACGTGCCAAAGCAAACACACGGGCTATTAGGAACGCCGTAGTGAAGAGTACCGTATCAATATCGACCACCTATAGGTGGCTCTTTAACGTGCGCCTGAACAGAAGTACACGAGTGCATCGAAATGTGGCCGGAGCGGTCGAGAATCGAGCCCACTACCTCGTGCTCATCAACAGAACGCCGTAGCCACTAGGCCACCGCGGTGGGTGATCTCCGATCGCGCTTCGCGAGAACGCCATTATTTTAATTATACTGCTGATTCTAATGATATTACAGTATCATTATTTTAACGATACTGTTTACTCATAATGCTACGCTATAGATAGTTCGTGTTGCAATTATAATATTTACCGTGCCTTCAAAAGTCGACCCTCGCGTTGTATTCCTGCAAGTACGGTATAGGAAGCAGCAGATAGGAGCTCTTCCTGCAGCTGTATAGTTTAATAATAAATCGCATGAAATTGAGACAGACGGTCAATTTCACTTCGTGTCGAGGATGGCGATATGTGCAGTGGTGCTTTCATAGATGATACGCAAGACATTCAGGAATACTTGGTGGAACTTAGGCTCGTATTCCCATTATGTAACTCATCAGAGCTCTAACGCTTGGATCGCTTGAAGTGGATTTTTATTCTACACTTGAACATACAGAAACCTTACTAAGAAGCAGCCTAAGAAAGGGAGCACAGAAAGGATTCCACAAACGTTCAGAGGCACGCGGTTAGCGTTGCTAAAAACTGAATCTAATTCAATTCAATTCATTTTATTACACAATACACATGGTCGCCGCTCTTGGGCAAAAAGCTGTGCGAAACCGCTTGACTTGACCCAAGAGACCACATCAAGGTAGAGCAGCGTGACAATGCAAACATCAATAAGAAACAAAATAAAAATAATAAAAGGTCATCATCATCATCAGCCTCGTTACACCCACTGCAGGGCAAAGGCCTCTCCCATACTTCTCCAAATACCCCGGTCATGTACTAATTGTGGCCATGTTGTCCCTGCAAACGTCTTAATGTCATCCGCCCACCTAACTTTCTGCCGCCCCCTGCTACGCTTCCCTTCCCTTGGAATCCAGTCCGTTACCCTTAGCGACCATCGGTTATCTTCCCTCCTCATTACATGTCCTGCCCATGCCCATTTCTTTTATTGATTCCAACTAAGATGTCATTAACTCGCGTTTGTTCCCTCACCCAATCTGCTCTTTTCTTATCCCTTAACGTTACACCCATCATTCTTCTGTCCATAGCTCGTTGCGTCGTCCTCAATTCAAGCAGAACTCTTTTCGTCAGCCTCCAGGTTTCTGCCCCATACGTGAGTACTGGTACGACACAGCTGTTATACACTTTTCTCTTGAGGGATAGTGGCAACCTGCTGTTCATGATTTCAGAATGCCAGCCAAACGCACCCCAGCCCATTCTTATTCTTCAGTCTCACGATCCGGATACGCGGTCACTACCTGTCCCAAGTAGATGTATTCCCTTACCACTTCCAGCTCCTCGCTAACTATCGTAAACTGCTGTTCTCTTCTGAGAGGGTTAAAGATCACTTTAGTTTTCTGCAGATTAAATTTTAGACCCACCCTTCTGCTTTGCCTCTCCAGGTCAGTGAGCATGCATTGCAATTGGTCCCCTGAGTTACTAAGCAAGCCAATATCATCAGCGAATCGCAAGTTACTGAGATATTCTCCATTAACTCTTATCCCCAATTCTTCCCAAGCCAGGTCTCTGAATACCTCCTGTAAACACGCTGCGAATCGCATTGGAGAGATCTCTCGGCCTGACGCCTTTCTTTATTATGATTTTGTTGCTTTCTTTATGAAGGACTACGGTGGCTGGTGGAGCCGCTAGAGATATCTTTCAGTATTTTTACATACGGCTCGTCTACACCCTGATTCCGTAATGCCTCCATAACTGTTGAGGTTTCGACTGAATCAAACGCTTTTTCGTAATCAATGAAAGCTATATATAAGGGTTGGTTATATTCCGCACATTTCTCTATCACCTGACTGATAGTGTGAATATGGTGCATTGTTGAGTTGCCTTTATGGAATCCTGCCTGGTCCTTTGGTTGACAGAAGTCTAAGGTGTTCTTGATTCTATTTGCGATTACCTTCGTAACTACTTTGTGGGAAACGGACCGTAAGCTGATCGGTCTATAATTTTCCAAGTCATTGGCGTCCCCTTTCTTATGGATTAGGATTATATTAGCGTTCTTCCAAGATTCCGGTACGCTCGAAGTCATGAGGCATTGCGTATACAGAGTGGCCAGTTTTTCTAGAACAATCTGCCCACCATCCTTCAACAAATCTGCTGTTACCTGATCCTCCTCAGCTACCTTCCCCCTTTGCATAGCTCCGAAAGCTTTCTTTACTTCTTCCGGTGTTACTTGTGGGATTTCAATAAATTTTCAATAAATAATAGGATTTCAGTAAAAGATAAGGACATGTAGCTAATACAGAACACATAGTTAAATACGGTATCAGTAGCCAACATGTCATTAGGTGTTCAGCATCCACAATGTTTGAAATTTCAACCAAGTGATAAGTACTATAACGTAGCTGATACATGAAACCATTTCATGCATAACTAAATCTAGCCGGGGACCGTCAAGAGAGGTTGGCACGAGTGCGAACTTCTAGATACCTATAAATTATTTACTTCCTCAAGAACATAGCTACCCGCTTCGTATCGGCAAGCGAGTAAAAGCTATTTTGATAAGTTCTCATAATTTACACTTAGCACCTGATCGCATCTTCTCTGTGATATACCAGCCGGTGATTGTAAAGGTCAAAAGGGGAGTTGTAATTCGTCAGCGCTGGAAGATATTACGCGATAATCTGCACATCCCTCTGAGAAGAGTTGAATTGGTTCAGTAGTGTTTCAATACAGTTAGGTAAGTCGCTTACGTATATTAAATAAAGGCGCTCAAAAGCTAAACCTCGGGGCGCTCACGAACATGCTCCCCAAGTACGCTATCGTTACCATAAGTATTTACGAACTCTGCAGGTTACGCAGGAGGCTTTTTTATCCAGGCGAGCTCGATATTTAGTCTGCTTAGCGTCAGACAAAAGATGGCTGTGCGAAGCGCTTGAGAAAAAAATATAATAGATAGGGATGTCCGAGTTGAGAGATGCGAAGAGTTCATTGCGAAAGAAATTAGCTGAGCCTCACAGGACAATGTCTCGCGAAAGGCGTGCTGATTAAGTTCGAAAACGAATTAGCTTCACGTTCTAGATTATTTTAAAACTTTAGCCGATAAAAGACGTTGCTGAGAATTTGAGCAAATGGTGTCTGCTTAGTGGACAATTACCAACACGGAACTTAACTACTACGGCACTGCATCGCTCCCCCTCTAATTGCTAGGGGATAAATTACTATAGATTGAGTAAAACGGATTCACATCGATAAAATGACAAATAAATATCAGTACTCCGTCAGCAACTACCGTCCGCATCGCCCAATCAGGCGGTCAGATTAACCTATGGGCTAAGGGGGCTGCAGCCCTGGGCTCTCGATTGCCAGGGGGCCCCATGAGAAATGTTTCCGTGGTGGGCCCCTCATCAGGGTCACGGCAGAAATTTTGATTTTGCAATAGAAGTTGTAAAGCACCGTCCAATGAGCCTTCTACCCCAATGCTTAAAAATGGTGCAGCAGTAGCCGAAATAGGAGCAAAGAATGTGTGGTGCGAAGAGGCGACCTGCACTTCGTGCACCGACACTCTCTTCCTCGAACAGCGGCCGAAAGCGACCTTTCTCTCCTGCCTTCTCCCATATATAGGAGACGAGGGTTCACTTTTCAGTACATGCGCTTTCTGGTATTCGCCAAGGTTGTATTCCACATATGCAGATAAACTTAAAGTGCCCGTGATAACTAAAATGTTTTTCTTTGCGTTACAACACGACGTTCTATATTTCCTGAGTGATGGAGATGGAGCGCTTCATGAATTTGTGACTAACCTCACGCCTAAACGATAGCGACTGCCTATGAGACAATAAGCATTAGATAACAACCTAACAGAAAAAAGAAACGTTTTATCGAAGCAGAAATTTTGCAAACGTTACATCAAGGTACCTCGTATGTATGTACATAGGCATGAAACCGTTGATCTGAAAATGAACTTGCAAATAGAAGGCAAAACCTGTAACAGTATAAATATTTGACATCTTAATCGATCACCATGATCGTCGTCGTCATCATCACCATTACTGAGGCCCCGAGGCAAATTTAGCCCGGGTCCCATAATTTCTTAATCCAGCACTATGCACAATGTCGAAACCATTGAATTTAATGTTATAGGTTATCGACATCATCGAAACAGGCACGCAGCCGAACATGCACACCAAAGGCGATCTTAGAAACACCGCGTACGTAAAACGCATAACAACATTATGATGAAGATGGCCTAATGCCGCTGCTGTCAGGGATGGTATTTTGCACGTGCACTCCTGAAGGCATGATAAAACTTTTTACTGTCATTGTTTAGCGAGGAGGGGAGGGCACCACTAAACAAAACATGCTTGACTTCCATAGGCGCCGTACGGTATTCGCGAGTAATTTGGCGATAAGCGTGTGATTTGGCGTGCGTGCGTGCGTGCGTGTGCGTTGGGAATCGTGTTCTCAAATAGCGCCGACAAGTGTTGGCCAACAGTTAAGCAATATCCTGTGTAAAAAAGGATAGATACCACACACTTGAGGTCTTTCTCATGCCCTAAACGAACCGCGGCCTTCCTCTATGATTGCTATAAGATATTTTTATTGTTGAGTTGAAAAACCAGGAGCCTTTATAAAATCCCAAATTACGCAACGTTGGCACAACTCACCGTCTTAATGTACGCAGATACGTGTAATGTAAGTCCATTTATTATAGGCGACCGTCTCCATGCTGATAGCCTTTGTTACTTCACAGGACACAGCGCAAGTTGCACATTGAAAGAAATGAAAGATAACGGGATTGCATTTCTGTGGCTCACGCCAAGAGAGTGACTGTTTGGGCGTGTCGCTATGTACGCGATGGAGAGCATGCGCCAGGAAAATGTCACGGGTACAATAGCCGGCAATCGCTTTTCACTCGTTTTTTGTTAAAGAGGCTTCCACACTGGGAAACAGTGTTCTTGCTGAAAATGCTGTTGTGTAGTGTGACATGTTCAGACCAACACGCTCGCCGAGCGTTGTGAAACGTGTTCCCTGGTGTTAATATAGGCCCTAAAGGAAAATGCGGGAGCCTGGCAAGGGTGCGATCTCCTAATATGCATTCGGTTGACTGCCTCTGTCGTATTTCTATTGGTAAAAGCGGGGTGCCAATGGCATGTGGCGTTGATGGTATGGAACAGCTTACAAAAGAAAACAATAATAAAAAGTAAAACATTATCACAGCCTCTCCAGTGGCCATCGATCAACGTGTGAGTGTGCTAGTCCAACTATTCCATTGCTTTATGCTTTAAAAAATGTACATTGACTAGTTCTCCGGCATCTGTTTCTGGCAAATCATGTCCCCACTTTATGTTTCATGGAAAACAGCAGACTTAGTTTTGTATCTGCAAAACGCCTCCCAGCCCAGTCGTTATGGTAAACGTATTATAAGTAAGCTTTCTTGCCAAGTTTTATCTCCCCATCCCCCTCTCCGCCGCGTACATTAGATAGGTTTTTCCCTAAAGCAACACTCTGACGTGTCAAAAAGAACAGCTGTACAAACAATTATTGGTCGTAATGTTGTCCGCTCTGTTGCGCAACATATGCTGTGGCAGATCAAGTAAGTTGCGTTCAAATGAGGAAAAGTAACACCAATTAAATTCAATGTGATGACGTTTTACAGCGACTACAGCGAGTTCCTCAGCGACTTCCGTGCGGCGTCGGCGATGGCAGACTGCGGCGTACGGCGGCGTGTTCGGTGTCAAATGTCAATCTGGTGGTCGAAAAGGCGCGAAAACATGCAACGAAACGACCGGACCGGAGAGAGCGTCACTGGTAACCAACTTTGTCTGTCCATTTCTCTAGATGTTTTCGCACGTTTTCGACTGCAAGAAGTGTGGACGAACTGGCCCGGTAACAAATGGTGCAGTCGGACGCCGGCATCGGTGGAGCTCAGAACAGCCAGCGGCGCGCAGCCCCGTGACGTTGGGACGCGCACTAAAGTTGCCGGCGTCGGCAGAGTCGGCGTGGCATGCGGGAGCACGCGTAGGCCGTAAAAGTGCTCAGCTCGGATGTACAGTGAAGCAAGTTCGAAGCGTCGGAGTTTGCGGAAATCAGCAAATTTTGCGCGGTACAGTATATGGTTTGCGAACGAACTAGTGCATCAATTGGAATGCCAGAGTGGTTGCACAAGTAATGTATAATGACTCGGGAGTTGCGTTCCTTATAAAGATATTGCGACACCAAAGCGCCTAGAAATGTTATCCGTGTCGTATTTTTTTTTGTTTCAGTGTACAGCAACGGAATTCAGCGTCAGTGTTAACAAGTGCGTTCAAAGGTAAACGCTTACGTGAAACGCAGTGCGAGAGCTACGCAAATGTGGCTTGCGTAGACGCCTTAGGTTCCCTGGCAGACACCACGGTGTGCGCGAACATATATTCAGAAAGTGTCCTAATTTACATAACTGAACTACATCGTTAAATTCTAGCGTTTGGTATTTACGATGTACATTTATATTCGAAGGTTGAAGACGGTCGCATTCTAAGGCATGTTCGTTTTGTTTGAACTTCTTTTCTCCGACGCTCGTCTTCCGAGATATTCATCCTTAAATTGCTCACTCAGTGCAGCTAGTTGCGTTTTGTGAGTCGCGGACGTCGGGTGCAGAGACGCGCTCCGCTGACGCAGCAGCTCGTCGTTGGTTGCTCACTAGTCTGAAAGCAAGGCGCAGCTAATAACAGCTGCCGCTCTCGCTTGACGAAAACTAAACAAAACAAAAACAAACGACTGCCCGACGAGCTGCGTAACTGCGGAGCGCATGTTTGTGCAAGGTACGCGCGTTTTAAATATCGCCGGAGAAAGTGTAATTGTCAATAGACGCTGTATATAAATCTGCCCACCCTAAGCAAACACACGCGCACTCAACGCTGTGCTCGCAGACGCAGTTTTGCAGTGAGGCGAACGGGAGTTCGATGATTGTGTTCGGGAACTGGACTTATTAATTAATTATGTTTTTCGCCGTGTTGATCGATTGGTCGAAGCCAGTGATTTTTTCTTATAGTTTGCGTCATCGCGAGACACTTAAAATTTAATAGCCTTAGCATAGTGATGGCATATGTGCAGAATTCCCGCGTATGTTCTTTGAATTTTAACCGAAACTGTACTTTTTTCGAATTAACCAGAATTCAGAAAGGACACGCATGATATTTGGCCGTGGAGGACAGAATGCTGATTGTTGTGGGGAGGGGGGGGGGGATGTTGGATCAGGCGGAGTTATGCTGGCATGCTTAAAAAAAGTATCGAATTAATGCAATTGACATTCGTATAAGTGTTGTCCTCCTATACACTATATACCAAGTATTTCAGCCACAAATGTGCTGCTGCGATATTTGAAAGCTACGGGATTGAGTCAGCGTCTGTGATCCGGACTGAGTGACCGAACGATATCCCCCGTGGACTTTCTCTTCTTCTTTTAATCTTTCCATCCCCTTTTCCCTTTCCCCAGTGTAGAGTAGCCAACCGGACTCAGTCCTGGTTAACCTCCGTGCCTTTAATTTATCATTTGCTCTCTCTCTCTCTCTCAGCGACGACTGTCTCTCATTATTGAAATAGAGAAGCCGACACACTAAAACTTTTTTTTGCAGAACGAAATTAGCAACTAGTGTGCACAAACGAGATCTATGTGTTGGATCTTCTGGCCGTCTAATTAACTAAGGCTCACCCATTAACTTTTTTCTCTGTAACACACATAGTTGTTTAATGGATAGGGGTGTTCAAATAGCAAAATTTTCTAATCCTACCGAATAATATACAAAAGGGGCGTTATCGTAAAGCTACTCCAAACTATTCTTTTCTAATTCTGCAATCTGCCCTTTATGATTGCTCAAAAAATTTTCGGGCCATTCCCATTTCGGCTGTCTCTCACAGGACGTTATGAAAACCGCGAAAACGCCCCATCTGATGTGATATGTGCACACTGATTATAGATGATTAGACGGAACGAAAGAAAAAAAAATAATTATTTCTGATTTAACGCCTTTTTTGCCATTGGCCATTGCTATTGGCCAAACATTTCGGTCTGCGCCCACTTCGCCTGTCTGTCACGCGACGTCACAAAACCTATAAGACACACCGCGTCAAAGTGACGTGTACGCGTTAAAAACACATTAGTATGGCGAACAAAACTGACTCATTTTCTGAACAGCCGGAGGCTGCCCCGTTCCGAAAGGAATAGAAGATGAATGTCCGCCGATTGCTCTGGCAATAGCTACTCTGAGGTGCCGGAGAGCATAGATTTATTTGCGTATAATAAAATTTTTTCTGTGGCTGTATAACGTTATCGAGACCGTTCGGCACGTATGCGAAATCACGTTGCCAACTCTTCTTTGCTTAGGATGAATTCTGGCGGCCTCTTTAACGTTCTGTTGCACGCCGCCGCGTATTGCGACCAGCCACCGCAAGATATCTAAGGGGAAGCCGATCAATCACTGAGGCTGGCACTACCCTCTTCATCCGGTTATCTATTTTCACTGCACTGGCTCGGCCCCATCGAAGCCCCATACACTTGAGCGTGCTCCTCGCCTGTTTTCAGCCAATTCGATAGGGAAATCTGCTCAATGTAGGCAGTGCTATCCGCTTTGAAAGAAAAAAAGAAAAGAAGTGATCTCCTATAAACGAGGAGCGCGTTTAATTGGGCTTTTCAAACAACGCTGCGGGTTACCGCCCAATGCTGCGTCGGTGGTAACGTAAATTTGACGTCAGGAGATTGAATTAAAATCAGATCAGAATAGTTTTACGTTATAGGGCCTAAGGATGGCTTCAAACGTTGAGTAAAATTAGTAATGTCCTGAGTAACAACAACAAAAAATTTTGAATGGAGGCTGCAAGGCAAGATAGATTTTTTATATCCTTCAAATATTTGTAACACCGTTAACAATGGAAAGTTCGGTCAGATGAAAACATTATAAATAATAAAATTATGGAAGTTTTGTGACCATGCATATGTCATGATGTCAATTGTATGACATCATGTGTTCATGGCAATTGTTATTTAGGAAGACGCAGACGAAAAGCTATATACAAGTATATTTACAAGGGAATACGCCGCACTTGGCCAAGAGGCAACAGCCCGCGCTAGCCTCCAATCGTCGTCGTCGTCATCACAATTCTCGCCTCTTTGTCATTGCAAATAGTGTTCCATAGCACTACCCCCGGCGGCAAAAGCGTCGTCCGGGAGCGACTAAAGGCCGGACTCGGAAGCAGTGAAGTAGGCCTTGAGCCTACTGACGTGCACGACATCACTAGATGCCAGAGCAGTGGACGAGGTTGAACTCACGGGAGCAATTTCGTACGTCACCGGCGTCACCTGGCGCAGCACGTGGTAGGGCCCTATGTATCGCGAAAGGAGCTTTTCTGAAAGTCAGACGTGAGTAGAGGGCGACCACAAGAGCACGAGCGAACCAGGCGAAAACTGTACGTCAGGGTGGCGGGCGTTGTACTGACGCTGCTGAGTGGTTTGCGAGGCCGTCAGTCGAGCACGGGCAAGCTGGTGCGCATGGTCGATGAGGGCGATGGCGTCGCGCGCGTACTCGCTTGTTGAGATCGCAGCAGGAGGAAGTGTCGTGTCAAGGGGCAAGGTCCGTTCGCGACCGTACAGTAGATAAAATTGAGAAAATCCGGCCGTGTCGTGCCGGGAAGAGTTATATGCAAATGTGACGTAAGGAAGGGCAATGTCCCAGTCGTGGTGGTCCTTGGAAACGTACTTGGACAGCATATCGGTAAGAGTACGGTTTAACCGCTCTGTCAGGCCATTGGTTTGAGGATGGTATGAGGTAGTCAGCTTGTGTTGAGTGGAGCAGGAACGCACAATGTCGGCGATAACTTTCGAGAGGAGAGAGAGGGAGAGATAAGATAATACAGAGAAAGGCAGGGAGTTTAACCAGAGGTTAACCAGAGCAGCTGTCGCGGGGCGCCATGAAAGAAGATGTCACGCAAGAGGAAGTCTGCGGCGTCAGTAGCGCAACTGGTAGGGAGAGGCTGCGTGATAGCGTATCGGGTGGCGTAATCAGTTGCGACGGCTACCCATTTATTCCCAGAGGATGACGTGGGAAAGGGACGGAGGAGGTCTAATCCAACACGAACGAACGGTTCCACAGGGACGGTGATCGGCTGGAGATAACCGGCAGGTAGGACGTGAGGTGTTCTCCGACGCTGGCAGGGATCACAGGCAGCAACATAGCGTCGGACGGAGCGAGCGAGACCAGGCCAATAGAAGCGGCGGCGGACGCGGTCTTACGTGCGGGTTACCCCATGATGTTCTGCAGTGGCTGCATCATGCATCTCAAAGAGCATAGTCTGTCGTAGATGTTTTGGCACGACAAGAAGAAGATCAGAGCCGTCAGCGAGGAAGTTCCTTCAGTACAGAATGCCGCCCTGGAGGACATAACAGCGAACGGTTGCGTCGGTAGGTGTAGAGCGCAGACGCTCGATGAGGGCTCACAGCGATAGGTCTCGGTACTGCTCATCGGCGATTTTAGCGAAGGCAGACACAGAGAAAATGCCGTTGGCGGTACTACTGTCGGCATCTTCAGGCTCGTCTACCGGGTAGCGAGACAGGCAGTCAGCGTCCTTGTGTAGTCGGCCAGATTTGTAGGTGACAGAATACGAATATTTTTGGTGGCGTAAGGCCCAGCGACCAAGTCTTCCTGTAGGATCTTTCAGTGAGCGTAACCAGCAAAGCGCGTGATGGTCTGTGACAACGGAAAAGGGTCGGCCATATAAGTATGGGCGGAACTTCGCAACCGCCCAAACTAGGGCCAGACACACACGCTCAGTGATGGAATAGTTGCGCTCCGAGGGTGAGAGGAGCCTGCTGGAGTAAGCGATAACACGGTCGTTGCCGCGCTGGCGTTGTGCCTGTATTGCGCCAGTTCCGTGACCGCTGGCATCAGTACGGACTTCGGTAGGCGCATAAGGATCAAAATGGGCCAGAACGGGAGGCGTTGTGAGAAGATCGATTAGATGGGAGAATGCAGAGGCCTCGTTATCGTCCCACTGGAAAGTGATGTCTTTCTTCAAAAGCTCGGTTGGTGGTCGTGCTATGGCCACAAAATTTTTCACGAAATGGCGGAATACGAACAAAGGCCGATTAAGCTGCGCACATCCTTGACACACTTCGGAACAGGGAAGTGCGTAACAGCATGGATCTTGCCTGGTTCTGGTGGCACTCCGTTCGCGGGATCGGGATGCCCAAGGTCGGTATTCTGGCGACGGCCGAATTGGCACTTCGATGCGTTGAGTTGCAGAGCGGCTCGACGAAAAACGTCCAGGACTGCTGAGGCGCTCGAGGTGCGTAGCGAACGTTGGGGAGAATACTATAACGTCGTCCAAGTAGCACAGGCACGTGGACCATTTGAAACCGTGAAGAAGGGAGTCCATCATGCGTTCAAAGGTGGCAGGAGCGTTACATAGACCGAACGGCATCACTTTGAATTGATAAGGACCGTCGGGTGTTACAAAAGCAGTTTTCTCGCGGTCGAGGTCGTCCACGGCAATCTGCCAGTAGCCGGAGCGAAGGTCAATAGAGGAGAAGCAGCGAGCGCTATGGAGGCAGTCAAGGGCGTCATGAATCCGTAGTAGGGGATACACGCCCTTTTTGGTAACACTGTTAAGGTACCGATAATCCACGCAAAAGTGCCATGAGCCATGCTTCTTCTTTACCAGTACAACAGGTGACGCCCAAGGACTACATGACGGTTCAATAATGTTCTTGGCAAGCATTTTGAGAACTTCTGCGTGAATAACTTGACGCTCAGTCGGTGACACTCGATACGGGCGGCGATGAATAGGAGGGGCATCGCCGGTATTAATGCGAAGTTTAACAGCTGTAGTTTGGGCCAAAGGACGATCGTTAAAGTAAAAAATATCGTGGTAGGAAAACAGAACGCGGTAGAGCTCGCGAGCGTGCTGGGACGGCATGTCGGGCGCATTCATTTTCTGTAAGTCGGCGATGGTACAAGTTGCCGATTGCGATAGTCGAGGAGGATCGGCTGAATTGTCGTCTACTGCAATAAATGCTACTGAGTGATCCTTGAATGAGCAAAGCTGTGCCAGAGACATCCCGCGTGGCAGCACTTGTGTCGTCAAGCCAAAATTGACCACTGACAGGCAGACGCCATTCGCCGTAATAGATAAAACTGTATGAGGTACTGTGACCCTGTGTGTAAGGAGGACGTCTTGCATAAGAGCCGCGATGTAGTGACCGTCGGGCACTGGTGGGGTTGACACTAAGTAAACGTAAGTCAATGCCGAAGGTGGCAAGCGAACGAAGTCGACGGAAATGAGGCGACTGGGGTGTGGTTCAGCGGGATCCAGAACAGGCAGCTCAAGGCGGAGAGTACTGGCGGAACAATCGATGAGAGCAGAATGTGCGGAGAGGAAGTCTAAGTCGAGGATGATGTCGTGGGGACAGTGGGCAATGACTGTGAATAACACGATAGTGGAGCGATCGGTGAAGGAGACGCGGGCGGCACACATACCAATTACGGGGGCTGTTCCGCCATCGGCGACACGGACAACAGGCTCCGTGATTATTTTCTTCAGGCGGTTACGAAGGTCAGCGCTCATTGCCGACAAATGCGCCCCAGTGTCTATAAGAGCAGATACAGAAACACCGACGACTTGCACGTCAAGAAGGTTTGGATGAGTGAGCAACGTCAGTAGAGGATTTGGTGGCGTAGGGAGCAGTGCAGCGTCACCTCGAGGCACTGCATCGTCTAGTTTTCCGGCTGGGAGCGGCGTCGGAGGGGAGTCGGCGAAAAGGAGCGATGGGGCTGGGGGGAGCGATATTGTCGTCGTTGGGGTGAAGGCGAACGATAATAGGGGTGGTTCGGTGGCGGCATTAATCAGTGGTGACATTATCGGAGCGTGTGGCATAGGGACGAGAAGGGCCACCTGTGGGGCGAGAGTAGGCAGCATAAGTAGACCGGGTTGGGGAATTCCAGTGACTGCGACAGTGCCGAGAAATGTGCCCGATTCGATGGCAGTGATAACAAATGGGCTTGTCGTCAGCAGTGCGCCATTCAGATGGGTTGCGGAAACGTGGTGGGTAAGAAGATGCGGGACGGGGCGGAATCGAAGAAGCCGGGCGGGTATCAGGACGATGGGCCGAGCAGATGGTGTGAAGACCTATGTTTTCGAACTCTTGGCGGACAACTGCCTGGATCAGTGAGACCGTGACTGCAGATGTGTTGGCGGGTCTGGAGTCGAAGGCAGCCGGATAACCGGCCTCGATCTCACGCCGGACGATCCTGGTAACATCGGCAGTGTTGTTGGGATGAGGAGTGTCGGCATAGGAAGATGTCGCTGGGGTGTTGGGCAGACGGGCAAACTGCTGGTCAATAGGTCGGCTTTTAGCGAGTTCCAGGCGGCGGCACTCTTTTATAACAGCATCCACCGTCACTACGTTGTTGCAAACGAGCAAATTGAAGGCGTCATCGGCAATGCCTTTGAGGATGTGGGCAACCTTGTCTGACTCACTCATGTGGGTGTCAACTTTGCGGCACAGAGCCAAGACATCCTGAATGTACTACGGGACATAGGGCTTTGTTGGCGTCTGCACACGGCCGGAAAGCGCCTTCTGCGCGGCAAGTTGGTGACCGTAGGGGTTGCCGAACAAGTCTCGAAGCTGTGTCTTAAGTGAATCCCAACTGGTGAGCTCATCTTCGTGCGTGCGATACCAAACTCAAGGTGTGCGACCGAGGTAAAAGACTACGTTGGCGAGCATGGTAGTAGGGTCCCACCGGTTACTGTGGCTGACGTGTTCGTACCGGCTGATCCAGTCCTCGACGCCTTCCCCATCTTTGCACGTGAATACGCCAGGATCACGGGGAGCGGGGAGAGTGATTTAGGTCGTCAAAGTGGCAGCAGTTGTCGGAGGCGGCTGAGTCGAGTTGTCATCGTCGGGAGCCATGAAGGAAGGCTCGACGTTCCGTCCACTACGAAGCTCCTCGACGAGGTACAGGGAACGTCTACCTCCACCAGATATGTTACGTAGGGAAAACGCAGATGAAAAGCTATATAAAAGTTTATTTACAAGGGAATACGCCGCACTTGGCCAAGAGGCAACAGCCCACGCTAGCCTCCAATCGTTGTTGTCGTCTTCACAGTGCTCGCCTCTTCTTCATTGCAAATACTGTTCCGTAGCACAGTTATAACAACGCAAATAGACAATTTCAGTCATAACCGGAAGGGTTAGTCCAGTTACAGGCAGCCATAGCGATAGCAGTGACTTAGCATAATGGATAGGAACATGAAACAAGAAAACGACTATAACTTGATGCGCGTTCGGTTCCGTGTAGTAAGACTGAGAATGACTGTCGAAGTTGCTCAGGAAATTATCTATATACACACAGCACAACTCCACGCATTGCTAGTGATGAAAATATTGTTCTCTCAACCAGAAGAGCAATACTTTCCTTTTTGCCATCCTTAAGTAGGCGGTAACAAATTATTGGAAAGTTTTAGCCGCTGCACTTGTCCCCTCAGTAATTGGTGCTTACGCGATGCAGCCATGGCTTCTGCAGCAATTTCATTAAAAAAATTGAAGAGTCTATTAATTCGGCGAATTGGGCGTGTTAGTAGATATAAAACGTTGTACAAAACTTACGTCTGCCCCTAAAAGGAATATGCCTCACCCATCTGAGATCCTCATCACGTCACATTAATTGACGAATTCTAACCAGTACAAAATCGCTCCGTTTGTTTCATCCGAACTATCATCGCACTGCTAGTGTTACATTAATGAAGAGTACCGTTAAAATCCCATTATTATCTTTTCGCAGAAAGGCATCACGCATTTCCCCTTCGTAAAACATGCTACCACAACGCATATCTTCGCTCCCTTTGGATCTACCCATCGCCTTATTATTCATATCGTCGTGATCACGCACATAAAGTTAACGTATCCTGTCATAACAGCATAGCGTGCTCACAATCATTCATCCCTAGGACTTCGATCGACTGGAATAATCTATCTGAATCATTAGTAAGCATCAGTGATTCCAGTCGTTTTAAGAACGCACAAAAAATAACAGGAATAACGTATGGTAGCAAGCAGAATAGTTATATACTTATTCGTGGCCATTGCCTGTTTGGTAAAGTGTGCTCTTTGTGTATTTATTTACTCCGTATTGTTAGATTTTTTTCCCGGCTGTTATTGAAATTACATTTTTCAATACCTTGTTTGGTTCCCTGTCCTGTGAATGCTTAGAACTAATCCTGTATTTTTTTTTTTTTTTTGCTCTTGCATTGCATTCTTGCCCCTTCCCTCTGCAATGTACGACTATGTACCTCGGCGGTCTTACAAATAAAAAAAAATTGAAAAGGCGGAACCGCAAAAAAAGAAAAAATGAAAAACACGAACGACGACGAAACGACAAGGACGAGCTCTCGTCCTTGTCGTTTCGTCTCCATCCGTGCTTTTTTGCGCTGCCGCCTTTTCAAGTTGAAGAGACGTTGAAGGAATAACAAACTGTTCCCGGCTGAGTTGGAGCATTTAGAGCAGCCAGTGCAGTACAGCTGCTGCTTCGTCTTCCTCTAGGCTCCAGTGAAAGTAGTTATCCCGCGTATTCAACTTTTCGTATATTATTTTGTTAAATTCTAAACGCTCGCACATTTTGAATAAAAATTCGTTAAATCAAGTAGGAACGTATAGTAACGAGCACTATAGCTTGTCGAGCCTGTATGAATGTCGGGCCGATGTTCTCTTTGCGGAGAGTATGGGTCTTGTTTTTTTAATTGAAAGCACGCTTGAAGGCACTTTAGAGCAGTGGCGGTAGTAGTAATTGAAGTTGCTATAAAACACTTTCCGGTTTTACTGAAACACGGAGAAAGAAAGTACCACGTAAGAGGCAAGGATGCAAACAAATGCATCGGAAGTTCCTGAATGCTTTCTTACCTGCATGCAGCTAACAACTGCTCTGAAGATATAATACTTAAATATCGCCATTGAATTTGCTAATTAGAAAACTGATATCGGTGGAAAGAATCCTTACAGATCCGTGAAACCTATTAGGAAACACATCAAATGCCGCGTCCGCATTTAATGTTCGCCTCACGAGCAGCGACTGCTTACGCATCGCTCTTTAGTGCGCTGCAAATATTGCGCATCTTGCGAACCTTTCGTGAGCAGAGATTCTGCATAAGGTCACCGGGTATATAAAGCATGTGTTATGCTGGAGTGGTTCGTGAGAATCTATTGGCCAATTGGGACAACGAACCAAGTCGACTGCCAAGTGGCAGACAGTTCTTACGAACACAACAATTTGGGAACTGTGCCCCAGTTTTTCACCTATCGCTTTTGCGTAGCCCTGGACACCCGCTTTCTTGCAGCGTCCTCGGCGCCTTGGATGACGTCACACCTTGGGCAAACCTTGGACGATTTTATGGACATCATACTAGCACCCCACCATCACGCAAAGCCGTCACTTGAGCGCCTGTGCGCCATTCTATACTCGTTGCCGCTGACAGCACGTTGTACCTATCTGCCACACCCGACCAGTTCCAAGCCCGCATATGTCTTGCTGCATGCCAAGGGTATCTGGTGCGCGATTTCTCTATCACATAGAACAAATTTGGGGACACGCTTCACCCAACTTAGGCATAGTGCCAAAGAAAGGTCAAGCTGGAATCACGGGGTGAAGCACGTCACCAAAATTTCAAGGGTAAATTATTAATAAAGGGAAAATCAGACATCTATCCATACGTAGCTACGTCAAGGGTAAATTATATATGCGTTAGACTGAGCGCATCTATATACAGTTTTCATGCAAAGCTCAAAGCGATTTTTGGGTCTTCGAGCTAGATTTCTATAACACTTGTTATCAAAGAACAACGTCACCGAGAACTAGGAAGTTTTTGGACGGGGAAAACGCTTAAAGGGATTTTCCTTTTATTTGCTAGGAGTGCTCGCAGCTTGTCCCTCCACAGGAACGCTTCATGGCGGGAAGCGGTCCTACACCAATCGGTGTACAAACGACTCTGGCGCCCAACGCTTTTCTTTTACGGGAATCGCACTGTTAAGCACTTATCGTAGATCGTAACCTACAGCGAAATTTCCGAGCTGGAGATGAGAAAGAAGCTGACGTGACCCGTCGATATTGGAAGAAGGCTGCTCACGATTCGAGTTTCTGACGGGCACATGTGGTTCCGAGAAAATCGAGACATCGTGTCGGCATGACGCTGCAAATAGCCATAAAGGAAGTTGTAGGGTTTTGCGGATAGAAGTGAAAAAAAAGGGCTCAAGAGTATTGAAAATAGAACGTAGAAATACAAAATCCGTAGGAATTTGGCGCAAGCCAACCTTCAATTATATTTCATAGAAATTAGTCGAGAGTGCGCACGCATGTCCATGTGGGACATGTTCGTGGTTCCTTTTCCAGGGCCTGCGCAGATAGCTATTTTTTTCCGCCCTTTTCTTCCATCGCAATGCAACCTTTCAGTTTATAGTTACTGATATAGTGTTGTCCTTTTTTCTTGTGAGCCCGTGTTTTCTACTCCTGACTTTTAAAATCCCGTATCGTTACCAGCTCGTTCCATTTTCTGTTGTTTTTTGACAATGGCTTGATTTGGCGCCACCGCTTCACGTCGCACCGAAACAGACCGCCTCAGGTTGTCGGTAGCAAGTTCTGGTAAAAATAGATTCGCATTGACTGCGGTATTCCGAGTTGGTCCTATCGTTGGCTTGTTCGAAGACATGGATGCCTTGGTGGTGCGTCTTCGTTTTGCCTTGCGGCTCCACACAAGCTCGAAGGCGTCATCAGAGAAGTCCTCACTGCTGAGCGAGTAGACATTGGTGTCATCGCCGTCGGCGTCGCTCTGGAGGCCAGTTCGCTTCCTAGATGTAGCCACCACAGAAGTCGTCATCCCTGGCAGAAGCACTCGGACGTCAATTTGCATCGGCGCCACGAACCATGGTGGCTCTTGAGAGATGTACGCAGAAATCAGGACCCACGAAAAAATGTGTTGGCTATTGACGTCACACATGAGACTGCTCTGAGAAATTTGAGTAAACTTACAGAACTTGGTGGCATAAAGCTCCGCTCGTACATCCACCTGGACCGTGCTTCCACTACTAGTGTCGTCTACGACGTGGACGTCTCCATCTCCAGCGCTGACTTGCCGATTCTAGTGAAGCCTGCCGTTGATGGCGTCGCCATAACCCATGTATATCGCCTCGGCACATCCCGCTGTGTGAAAATAATTTTCAAGGGCGAGACTCTCCCTTCGCACGTCAAGGTGGGTCACTTTAAGCAGCCTATGCGACCACTCATACCAAGGTCACTGCAATGCCTCAATTGCATGAGGCTGGGACACGTGAGCGCCGTGTGCAAGAACACGAGAGTTTGCACACGCTGCAGCGAGCCATGGTTCTCAAGTGCACCAAGTGCCTTGGGTCCCATGATGCTTCCTCGAAGGACTGCCCCAAAATGAAGGAGGAAAAGGCGATCTTGAAGCAGATGGCGAGAGACCCCTCGTCTCGTCGGGAAGCTGTTGCGGCCGTTAGAAAGCGACGCTCCTGACGCCGTCGGACTTCAAAGAACGCTGATGCCTCTGTGAAGAGTACGCCCCATCCGAAAACACCTCCTCCTCTGCCCCGTAAGCCTGGCGGAATCCAATCTAAATCTGACAGTAAGGTGATGGCGGAGAATAATACAACTTGGGCCGCACTACGAAAGCCACAGCGGAAGTCACAACCGAAGCCACAGCCGATGCCACAGCCGTAGCCGGAGCGACGTCAAGTGATCTGCGCACCGCTTTGCACCGCGTGGGTTCCTGACAAATTGACCGAAGAAGACCGGCAACTGGTTATGAAGCTCCGGTCTCTGATGAATACTTTTCAAATGCTCTTGAATGAACTGCACACTCCGCCAGCGCGAAGTGCAATGCACGTGCTGGATGCTTTCAATTCAGTACTAGCAAGTCTTGAGTAAGCAACATGGCTCACCCGCAGCATTCAATTCTCACTGAAGTAAGAAAGGGTGGGGTTTACTTTAACGATATACTGCCACGTACTGCAACGTACTGCTATCGACCAGTGGCTCCTTGATCTTCACAGGTGAGTTCAACGTGCTATGGGGAAGCACCAAGAATAGCTTCGAACAGCAGAATAACGGCAGCCTAATGTATCGGCGGTCACTTGTTTGGGCTTGAGTCATTTCAAGGCATTTTGATGCGTGCAGTGTTCCCTCTATCCCGCTTTCCTTTTTCTGTTCCCCTTCCCCTTTCCCTATTGTAGGGTTGCAAACCGGACGCTCGTCTGGTTGACCTCCATGCCTTTCCTCTCTTTGCTATCTCTCTCTTTAGACAATGGCATGACGACTATACAGTGGCATAACGGAGGTGATAGAATAACGACGACGCATTTCCGAGACGGAAACAATGCACGAAGGCGTATCGATGATACCGACGATCGCGTTCGTGGTCAAGACGAGTGTCCACTGCAGAGAAGATTGATGAGCCTGTGGTCTCTGCAAACCAACTACACAGACATAGAAACTCTCTTTAGAGGTCCCGTAACGCGCCGCGCGTCTGACATTTTCTTTGTCTGCAGCGGTTCTTTATTAATCGGAAGGAGTGGGAGCAGCAGGAAATTAGAGAGAAATACAGAAAGTTAGCCAGCGTACGTACCGGCAGGATATCTTGAGCTGGTGTACGTAAGGAAGTAAAAGGAATTAAATACGATATCGGTGGAGAAAGGATAAGAAGAGAGAAAAAATGCGCGAACACAAACAAACGTGATGCATGTAACGCGTTGTACAACGGAAAATCATTTCTTTGCAGTACGGGGCCCCTCGCTGGGCAGTTTTGACAAGTTGAGTAACTATGTGTGCTCCAGCTGGCTGGCCCTTGCTCTGCAAAACCCCATAAATCATCGTCATCACGCTCCAGATGAGTTTCGAAAACAGACTCATGCAATCTAGGCTACACCATGTGTCCCCGCCAACGCTAGCCAAGCTGCTCAAAAAAAAAAAAACGATTAAAAAAACGCGGTGCAAGATACGAGTTTAAGATCTACGGTGTTCGGTCGTCAACACTGTAAATCTTAGAATTGCGTCTTGCATCGTGTTTTTCAGTGTTTTTTTTCTTTGAACAGCTTGGTTAACGTTGGCTGGGACATCCGATACATTATATAAATGAAGGGTTCCAGTTCGCCATTGCAGTTCCTCTGTGAGTAGCTATCATTTGCAATCGTTGAGCCAGAAATGTAGTTTGAAACTGATATTAAACGCTGACGCAGTGATATATTGTGTTGATCAAGACAGCTGCCATGAATGCTCCTTAGTTCTAATATTTTACTACGACCTAGTATTCTTCTTATATGCTCACTTGAAATTACACAAAACAGCTCGTATATTGATTACTCTCTGCAAACAATTTTTTAGCCATGAAGCGTGGGGCCATTAAGTTTTGTATTTTTTTAACCATATGCCAAATGCACCTCTACCACACGTCATGCAGTAGTTAAGGTTTTATAATAGTAGGTACTCGTTTTCTATTAAGATAGTCTGCCTCGTCTTGTTTTCTTTCTTTTTTCTCTTTCTCGAATTATACGCAATACTCTCTTAGCCATTATTTTTCGTTTTTTTTAATAGTTCTACTCGCACGTTTCGTGAAGAAATCACAAAGCAACAAATGTACTTTTCATACTCGTATCGCAATTATTTTATTTTTCTGTTACGTATATTATAACAAGAGGTCCCACAGCGGTATTTTTACTAAGGGACCTCTTCCCTGTGTATTCTACTCCATCTGCATAGTCCTACAAGTCCCAAACTCAAACACGTGTCCGCTAAAGGCGCATGTCCTTTTGTGTTTGTCCTTCCCATAGCCAATGCCACACTACATTACCACACAACACAAAGCCCGCGAATAACACGATTTCAGAACAGACCGGCAATCTGGAGCGGGCGCTCGCACTCGGCGCACGGTATGCATAGCCGATACAACCGCGCCATAATCAGCGCCAGCTCATCGTCCCTCTGCGCTACCCGCATTGTTAAGCGGTAACCGTGACATTCGGGGCATTACCAGAGCTTGAGTGTGCGCTTTTGATTTTAAATGAATCGCAACAGTTCCTCGCGGGGTGTTCACGAGTTTGCATTTATCTGAGTGTTCCAGCCGACGTTAGCCAAGATGCGGTTCGGTCATCAGTGCTCTTCCGTCACCAGGATATTTATTGCAAGCTAATTACCGGCTAACTTAGGAAATATTTAATCAGGTTTTTAGCTTTTAAGTTCGAGGCGTGACTTCCGTTGGAAAAATCGTTACTGCTTCCTGAAACGTCTCGTTTATCCGTTTTCATCGCGATACCCCTTGCGTAATTATATTTTCCGTTCTTTACTTGTAGCGCGCGAAATACGCAACGTGCTGCGTGATTGCGCGCCCGCGCGCCGTCACACCAGCTGTGCCAAAAGGCACTTGAAAAAAACCAAGTCCGATCATTGATCGGACACTCGCCAGGATGCGGCAAGCTGTCGGCGTTTCCTAATCGTGCGTTGTGTGTTGCCGCGTGACGCCCATACCCTATATAGCAATGGCCAGGTAGTCGCCAACTCCGACAACGAGTGGCGTTGGTTCCTTCCAATCACTTCTGAGACCGCTAAGATCAAGAAGGGGGCTGAGAGATGGAGTAGCACCCACTGTGGTATAAAGCTTCTCAGAAAGGTGCCGCAGAAAGGCTGGTCAACGTTTCGATAGGAGGGGCCAGCCTTTTTTGAGGCACCTTATCCCAGTTTATAACCTTTAGACCACACTTGGAATCACTGGTGCCGTGGCTCGCAGGCGTTGTAAGATTTGGAGACGATCTCACCGCTGTCAACCAGTTGTAGGATTTGGCAGTCGTAGTAGTAGGGAGGACCTTGACTCTTCTTCGGGATTTAGGCGAGCAGGATTTATTTCCAGTATTTACAGTTTGAACAAGACATACATCGAAAGTCTAGCGCGGCTCCCAAATGAAGCCCGCAAGACGAACATACAGCAAACGAGCACACAGCTCACGAGTACATTGACGAGCACAGAGCACGACGACGGGCGCACCTAGCAGCCGACAACAGCCGCTTATAACCACTGCGTTCGACGTCATCGTTCGACGTCACCGTAGAAAGTCCTCGTGGTCGCCTTTGTGAGAAGAGGGTAGGGGTTTTACACACACACATGCCGCACAGATTTCGGTGCTCTCTCCGAGGGCCGACGACGTTTGCAGCGCAGTCGTCGTGGTATCCATTGTCCTGCATCCCCGTAGTCAGGTGGTCACGCCCGACCCCAGCTACCACCTCTTAATTCCAGAGCGGACCTCGCACAGCGGCCTCCGCCGCTGCACATTGTCTGGTGTCTCCAATGGGGAGGTTCATGGGGAGGTTCCGTCAATTACCTCCCCTCGAGAACTCCCCTGAGCTGACCCCTCACCGCGTGGCTGCCGGTTATCCGCAGTTCTCTGAAGTGCGCCACCACCCCGTTCGGATCGAAACACGTGCAGCGGGCTGAAGTAACTTGCACTTTGCCATCCTGGCAGGCCATTCCTAACAGCGTGCAATCACGCGGTACTTTTCCTATTTAGCACGAAAAAAAAATTGTTACTCAAAACAAAGCGCACTGAAAACGATTGAATAGGTTGTTCTAAGATGCAATAGCAGTTCTCCCAATGGCAGTCACGCCCTGAATTCAGCCATTAAAATATTGTTCGATAAAATTCGCTAATTAGGCGGGTAACTTGCACAAAAATTTATCGTGGTGGCCAACGAGGGCTGATTACTTAACGCAATAGGTCTCGTAATCGTATATTGCGCCAGTTTTATTCGCAGCTTGCCTGAACAGCTTGTCTAACGGGCACCCTGTATATCAGAGAAGTGCCAATGGCGGAGTTTTATAGAGTCTCATTTAGCAAGTAAAAAGGGGAAAACAGGAAATATAGAAACATAAAGAGAAAACAGTAGGTTGAGCACCTTTTCGATAGCTTTTTCCCCTTTCTGTGACGGTTATTTGGCCGTGCACTCGACGAGATTTAATGAAATCATAACTTTGACAATATCTCACACCTTGTCTACCCAGACGAGATACCTTCCATCTGTTGACTTGTCCCTTTGAGAGTGATTTACCCCGACCAGACAAGGTGCTGTCAAGCTCTTGATTTCTGTCGTTTCAAGGGCATCACTGTAGGAAAGCAGACGTCACTGACATGAGAGTAAAGTTGGAGAAAAACATTGACAAAATAACCAGAAAAGGTATGGTGTAAAAACTTCGCTACACAATCTGAGATTGAAATGTGGAATTCGAAAAGCTGTGACCCAGTTCCGTGTAACCGGCGCTTTAATTTGTTGGGCTATACCATGAAAACTAACCTGCAGGAAGCCCATATATTACATCACTGACATCGCATGCTTGTCATGGTATGTATGTCCTGACATAAATGGTTCGAATGACTTGATGCTGTCGTGCCATTTTTTTAACTTCATATATGTCTGCATATGAATGACATGGCATGCGTCCATGACGTGACATGAATGATATGACATAAATATGATCACATGCGTGGCATGCGTATGATGACATGAATACCGTAATTTCTATGACATAACATTATTGCAAGATATGCATGAACATCTCATTCCATGTCAATTCTTGTCATGGCATGCAGGCATGTCTCGTCACACATATCCTCATGCATATCCAGGTAAAGAAATAACCACGACGGCATCACCTCATGTCAGTTATTTATCACAATCACGTCATCACATTTCATTCATGTCATGTATATCCTGATATATAACTTGTTGGAAAATGCAACTGACATGAATGACAATCATGTGATGGCATAAATGCCCTAAATGAGATGACTGTAATGGATTGAATCACAACATGTATTTTTTAACTGGATATGTTCTGGAAATGCTTGTCATGACATGCATGTCCTAAAATGATTGGCACGAATACATATGGTCTGCATGTCAAGCAATGACATGATTACCATAAATGCCATAGCATGCATGACAAAAATGAGAAAAATTCATGACATGCATGCATACATGCACGGCATAACGTTACCATGACAAGACCTTATGTTGAGCCATAAGCGTAAGCGCCCTCATATGCTAAATAGCAATGACACAGTGGAGCAGTGGGAGGCACAACTCGCCCATTCCGACTTGGCAGGACAAAATTTCTTATTAGCCAGGTCAGGCAGGCGGTTTTTAGCTGGGGTGCTTCGACCACCCCTCCTTAAAAACTCTTCCTGACAAATAAAGTAACTCTCTCTCTCTCTCTCTCTCTCTCTCTCTATATATATATATATATATATATATATATATATTTATTATACCTCAAAGGCCCCAGAGATGGGGTATTACATGAGGGATGGGCTTTAACAAAACAGTGATTCGAGAGCAGCCTTGAAGTGATGAGTGTCGGAGTGGTGCGTGATGTCGGCAGACAGACCGTTCCAGTCCCTGGCGGTTTTCACAAAAAATGATCGTAGATGAGAGGTAGTCTGCGCCGGGGGAGGATACACGGCTTTGCTGTGGTTAATGCGGCTGGACTGACGATGAGCTGGTAGTATAGCTGAAATGTGGAGTGGTGAATGATAGAATTTGTGAAAAAGACACAGTCTAGAAATAAGACGTCGCGATTCTAGATTAGTAAGACCGGCACGGGATTTTAGTTCAGACACGCTTGTATGATAAGAATATTCAGAGTAGATAAACCGGGTCCACTGCATATAAACCGGGTCCACTGCATATATATATGCAGTGGACCAAGTTGTCTACTAACTTGGGCCGATGATTAGATGACTATACGCTCGTGTTCGTGATGCTGTGAAAGTTGCTTCATCGTCATCCCAGCTTCGTAATCCGACTCTCGCCTATGATTCTCGCGTTAGATCTGCGCTCGAGCGAGAACATCCCAGCATCTCGGCAGCGGAACACCGGGTGGTGGTGGCATCCGTTCAAACAGCGATCAAAAGGCACGTTTCCCACGAGCGTTGATTTCTGAGCCCGGGCAGCAGCGCGCCCTCTCCTTGTTCCTCCCAAAACCCGCACCGGACTTTCACGTCCCTTCTCGTCGTTACCAGCCCGCTTAATCAAACATCGGGGCGGGCTCTTTCCTGCTGCACATAGTGTCCGAGTACGACAACACTCGTCGAGTCCCACTACGGCAGTGTCATCACGTCTCGGCCAAGGCGAGCAGCTGCACCACGCCACTCGCCTGAATGGCGATTGCAGCACACGGGCTTCAGGTTGTGCTGCAGTATCGCCGTCAGTAGTCACCCGCTGTTGTCTTCTAAGCGATACCACGTGCTGCCATCAGTGAGAATTTAGTCTTCTGCGTTTATTACCCATCTCGCACCTCCATTGTGCTCGTTCACGTTAATTCGAGCGTTCGTAAAAATAATGCAGTCGTAGTTATCGTCATTGTCTTGCTGCTGTCGTCACATGCACGCACTCGCGTCAATTCTAGTTCACTGTACTCGCGTCAAACACACACAAATACTAGATTTACACAAA
This sequence comes from Dermacentor albipictus, assembly GCF_038994185.2. NCBI lineage: Eukaryota > Metazoa > Arthropoda > Arachnida > Ixodida > Ixodidae > Dermacentor > Dermacentor albipictus. The sequence goes on from NC_091821.1 coordinate 30,042,885, forward strand.
CGCATTAGTCATCCTGGTAGCGCTTTGCGGGACCCGAAACAATGTTGCATAGCCAGATGCGTGCAAAATGGTTTGCGTAACATCGATTCCCACAGCGAGTGGGATCTGTAAATATTTTTCTGACCAAACACGCTGACACAGCCAATATGTCTGCATTTTCCACCGACTCTCCTAAATGACGTTTTCTAAAGTCTAGACTATGCGGAAGCGCGTGAGTTACTCTGATACTGGCACGTGCAGGCATATGCTGCCAGCAATCTGCAGTGAAGAAAAAAAATATTCTGTCTCACTAAAAGCACTGACACTGTACGCTTCGCCGCATTTTCACGTCACAAATTCTCCCCTGTAACCATGCCTATAACGTAGTTCTGTGCTCGAGGTGATATTTTGCTTCGTTCAGACTTCGTTACAAAGTAGAGATGGTGCGACTTGGAAAGAACTGGACATTCTTTTGCATTCTCACAAGGTTAGCATGAGTCCAAGAAACGACATAAGCGCTTCGCCGGCGCGTAAACTTTAGAGTTTACGCGCACAAACTTCGTGACAACGTCCTGTTTCGAGGCGTGAATGGTGCTTCCTTGTTTTTCTTTTTTCTTTTTTATTTTAAGATGCACATGAGCAGGACGTGACTGGCAAGTGGGACCGGTTGTTTTTCTTACATTTCCCGGAACAAATAGGTTGGGTTTCGCCCCAATACGCCACGGGCTAAAATATTGCTGGCTTCCGTAGATAAATAGTAATGGAACTTCAAGCCATCCACGACGCTGTGCAAGATGCGACATCTAAGCTGCCTACCATGAAGCAACTAGACATCTTCACGGATTCTTTAGCGGCTATTCAGGAACTCAAGAAGGTCGATAAGGCGATGGAAATCTGCGAGAGCATACACACTATGAATAGTAAGACAGCTACTTGCGTCAAGGTACATTGGATTCAAGGCCATTCAGCGAACCCTCACAACATTGCTGCTGACCAGCAGGCACACTGCCCTCCTAATCCTGATCCTCCCCCTATTCCCCTCCCACCCCAACCCCGTAACTCGCTGCGAGCCCGTAAAAATGTTCTCCGGCAGGACACACGCGCTCTTATCCCACCGTGTGTCTGCTCCCTCCCCCTTCACCTTACTAGGGCGGAGGAAGTTGTGCTTAGGAGGCTTCGGGCCGGGGTGGCCCTTACACCGGCTGTTGTCTCAAGGTGGAACTGGTCGAATTTGCCACTGGGTGCTACGTGTCCATACTGCTCCGTTCCTGTGGTGGAATCAGATGCATACCACCTAATATGGACATGTACGGGTTTACGATCGGAACGCTCGCGTCTCCTACTGCAAGCCGGCCTCCGCTACAGTGCGACAACCAGCTATGACCGCTGGATACATGATAACAGATTTCACAAAACACTGCTTCAATTCATACACAACACAGGCCTCACAGCACACATATAATACACATATACGCTACAACAATTATGCCTTAAGGGCAAGCCTTCATCGCAATAAAAAAATAAATAAATAAAATATTGCTGTCCACATCAGGACCCCTCCCCCCCCCCACCCCCCCCCCCCCCCCACACACACACTTCTTTTTGTTTAGTATTCTTTTCTTTTTAGTACGTGTAAAGGTTCATAAGTTGATGAGAATAAAATTATACTAATCTGGGTTATTCAAGTTTCATCAGTTGCCGAGTGCGTGCGCTTGAGACCGGCTAATATAATAGCGTTTTGTGGTGCTCATTATTACAGTTTTCATAATATTTAGGGTGTCCCAGCTTCCGTTAGCCGAGCTGTGGAACGAAAAAAATTATTTAAACGACACCGTGCAAGATTTATCACAGTGTTGCGTCGTCAGGCCTCTGAGGACTGAATACCGTAGGTTCTACAATTTTATCTTGCACTGTGTTTTTTTTTAAATCTTTTTTTGTTGTTGAATGGCTTGGCTAACATTAGCCGGGACATATGCTACATCGATAAAAAAAGGTGTTACGTTGTTGATTCTTGCTGTATCATAATTGCATAAGTGAGAAGTCGGAGGTAGTACTAAACGGGAACATAGCAATGGGGGCTCGCTTATACATATGAACCAGTCATGCATTTCGCAGTGCAGATGCCTACACAACTGCACCGTTAGGCTTGTATGTCGCATTGTCCTAAACTTCAGACAATGCAGCATACAAGCCAGGTGTAGTTGGTGAATGCTAAGCACGCACTATATGCGACGCGTCGCGATATACACCGAAGCAACGGACAGACGCACAAATGCTGACTCCCATCTGACACGAAGAAAGATAATAATAATAATAATAATAATAATAATAATAATAATAATAATAATAATAATAATAATAATAATAATAATAATAACAATGAAAAAATAAATTCATGCGACTAAAAGTGAAAATTGGCGAGTTCATCATCCTTTATCATCATTTATTGTCCCTTAAGGACCCTTTTCAGGGTATTACATAAGGGGGGGGGGGGGCAAAAGGATCAAGAAACACTAAGGCCATTAATATACAATGGTTAACTCATTCGTACAACGGTAAACAAAACTTAGTATACGTGCTAGTAGACGATGGGCAAGAAAAATGAAAAAAAAATACAATCAAAACAAAACAAAGTAAGGTACGAACCGGCAGTAGAAATGGCAACACAACCGGCAATATAAAAGAAAAGTAAAAAAAAAAATTAGACGTTAGAGTAACAGCATAGTAGTGGTAAGTTAAGGGTTTAGATGCTGAGGGATGATTTAATGCCGCTTATACTTGTATGCCAGTCATAGTTTGAAGCGATAAAACGTGCTGCGCGATTCTGCATTGCTTCGAGCGAATTATAAGATAAAACTGGTGAGGGTTCCAAATTGCTGAGGCATACTCAAGTTTAGTCCGAATGAATGTTTCATAGGCGAGCTTGCGTACGGCAACAGGAGACAGAAAAATCGATCTTTTGAGTAGGCCAAGTGATTTAGAACAGTCGTTTATAAGTTAAAGGGACACTAAAGGTTACCAGAAACTCAAGTTAAAGTGGTAGAGCAATGTTCCAGAACGTCTAAGGCATCAATTTAATCGCGAACAGAGCTTTAGTAACCGAGAAATTGAGGTAAATGCATGACACGATTTGAGACCCCCAAGCGACATTCCGGTACTAGCCCGATGACGAAAGGACTCCTCATAATTTGTGTTACTAATACTCAACTACTCGTATTAAAAATATAATTTCATTCGATTATAAGGCGGAAAAAAATGCTACTTGTCTACGTCTATTTGATTCTAAGAAAAAATAACATTTTGACGTTACCCTTCAGTAATATGGGTGTTCGAAAGGTTTCGTTTTCGCTCGACTCTGCGCGCTCGACTCTGCGCCGCGCACGCTTTGGAGTTTCAGTACTTTCGTTATCGCGTCGCGCTGTGAGGGTTCTGCTGGCTCGCGAAACTTTCATTTGGAACAAGCAGCGAGAATGCCTCGTCCATGTGATGTCGTGGGAAGCCCTCGTTGCTTTCCCGCTCCGGAGAGCCGGTGTCGAGGCCGCCGTCGTAGTACGCAACGACGCCGGCAGTGCGAGCCCCACGGAGGAAGGAAACTAAGGAGAGGCCCTACCCCCTCCGCGCGCTAGGAGAAAAGTGTGGCGGAAATGACGTAGTAGGTTCTCATTTTTTTGCTGCTTTCTTATTTTTTTTGCTGCATGGCCCCGCCTTTTGGGCCACAATGGCGGCGTTGTTCTGATTTTTTGAGCGCTCACACGTGTTGCTCTGGTAGGTTTCGTGCCGTGACAATGGCGCTGTGTGGGCGGGTTTGCGTTAGTCACCGTGTCTTGTTGCGCTGTGTTACCTGCACCGTGCTCTGCCGGATGTTGCGCGAGCGCGCGCGCTCCGCGCGCGATACCACGCGCAGCGCGGCGTGGTTTCGCGAAAGACGTAAACAAGAGAGGAGGGTGGCACAAAAGGCGGAGCATCGCTACAGTGTAGCATCGCCATGAGCAACGCCAACTTCCGGCTTCACTTTTGCTTCACAAAGAGTGACGTCAGGGCCTCTCCTTAGTTTCCTTCCTCCGTGGCGAGCCCTCAGCAGCAGGTCGCGCTCGTCGGTGCTCAAATCGCTGAAGTTGAGCCCACCATCGCGAGCCAATCTGTCGGTGTCAGAGTCCATTGCGACGAGCGTCGAAGTTTGCGTCATAGAATGAAGTACCAGCTTATGGGCGTCTTGCGCTGGAGTTTGAGGTATAGTAGCGGCGCCTGGTGGCGGTGCGGGAAACGACCTATGGGTCATGCCAGCTTGGGTCGTATTGAGCTCTGGCTGTAGCGAAGCACGTTTCTAGGCCGAGTTTTGCGTCGATTCGCACTTCTTTATGCCCTGTTGCGAGTGCGAAAAGGCTCACATACCACGCCGACCACGCTGCGAGCTCGCCGCAGCCTATAGTTTAACGAAAAACGGACTCTCCGTGTGCCGTGGGACGTAATGTGGGACGTAATTCGTTTCTCCTTCCACTAGCCACCATACTCCCGCTTTCGCTCTGCTGTCGGCTCTGTCTTGGCTCTGTTTCTGGCCGCGCGTTTGCGTTTTGCGCAGAAAAGCCGTAGCGCCGTCTGCGGACGCCGTTCTACTCAGCGATGGTGCAACGTCACTATGAGACCATGATGTCAGTACTCCTCGATCGGAGGGCGGGCGATTTGAACTGCGCTAGAGGTACGCGGCCGCTTCAGAACGCATTTTCTCTTAAAATAGGTCTCTCCTTGGCACGAAACAAGCGTTTCGAGGTTTCTGTGATGGTATTTCAACAGTCCACGTTGACTTAATAGTAACCTTTAGTGTCCCTTTAAGTTATGTGTGCAGACCACGTAAGCTGATTAGTGATAGTAACGCCTAGATAACGGTAAGAGTCAACTTTAGTCAGGGGTGTGGAATTAAGAAAGTACTGGTGGTTAATGATGCCCCGCTTGCGAGTTACACACACGTACTTGCACTTGGAAACGTTGAGGGACATGAGCCAAATAGAGCACCAATTTGCTATTTTGCTTAGGTCTTCCTGGAGTATTAGTTGGTAATTATGGGAGGATATGCGCCGATACAAGACGTAGTCATCAGCGAATAACCGAATTGATGAATGAATGCTATTAGGGAAAGGGAGTTGGTATGGAAGTATGGCTAAATTCAGACCGCGAACTATTGGGACACAAGCTAAGGCACAAGAAAAGACAGGACAGGGCGCTACTTGCAACTGGAAGTTTATTCGGAAGGTTAGACTTTATAGACCCGACATGTCCTAAGTCATCAAACGTCATTAAACGGCACAAAACAACAATAAACAAAAAGAAATATGACTATTAATCGGTGTTAGCACGCAAAAAAAAATCCACGTGTTAGGTCGCACCTAGAAAAGATATTGCAGTGTCATGAAACGCTATAGAAGCATGACTGACTCATCCTGCCGCCCTTTTCCTTATCTCGTGGGCCTCTACAACTTTCCTTGTTGTTCGATGTTTGTGCTTATAAAGGACTGTTGTATTTTAAAGCTTGGATGATCATTTACCTTGTGAATTGCAGTCTCTTACGTGTATTGCAAGATGTGTGTGCACAATCCCTTTTGGGGAATTCGAATGCTCCTTGGGCCTAGTGGGAAGACATCGGCCAATTTGGCCCACATATGTTTTCCCGCACGAGAAAGGCACAGAATACACCGCTGAAGTTGAGCATGAAACGAAATTGTTTTGCATGATTAGCACTGCAATCAGAACCGATTCCTTACATTTATAGCGCCGCTGCTCCGTCTTTCACTACGCCTGCGCATGGCTGAACAAATGATGGCGAGCTTATCCGTCGCAGAGAAAACGACATTCACGCCATAGCGAGACGTTAACTTTTTCAACCTATACGACAGGCAGTGGACATAGCGGATGACGGCCAGCTTTTTCTTCTCAGTCCCCCTACCCTTTTTAACTCCCTGCTTTAATCTGCCGAGCACTTTTTTCCCCGACGCAGATATGACGACATGTGGGCGCCCCGCCATCTGGAGCCGAGCTACCAGCCCTGACACGCTGTCGGGTATACTTTGTGGAGGCACGATTTCAACAAATCGTGCCTTAGGCTAGACAGAGCAATGCTATTCTTGATCAACTTGGAGTGGCTGGAACGAAATCCCAGGATGGGCTTTTTGGGTCCGGGCTGGCACTTTCAGCAAACATGGTCAAGCTCGAAATATAACTGTATGTCCAAAAACTGAATGCAACATTCTCTCACTGTTTCACACGTGAACTTCGACCCCATTCCTTGCTCCTTTAAAATTTTAAATATGTTCACCATCCGTAGAGAGCACTCACTTCCCTAAACAAGAATCAGGTAATCGTCGGCGTACCGGAGAATGTTCCACGGGATACCGCATAAGTTCTTCTCAACTGCTCTATCTAGCTTAGACAAGAAAATGTAGCTCAAAACTGGTGCCACCTGTGACCCCATATACATACTGCAGATTTCTGGACAAAAACATTGCCATGCCAAGCGACAAGCATGGAGCGCGAATGAGAACCTAACAACTCAAGAAAGGACTGAACAGAAATATCAGAGGCGTTACGAAGAAGCAACTGGTCATTATCAACAACAACGCACTCCTGAATACTGTAACAAGTCACAAGGTAAATGCACACCCAGGTTTGAAAATAAAACAGTCCTTCACACACGCACAAAGGTCGAACAACAAGAAAAGTTGTAAAGGGCCACGAGATAATGAAAAGGGGGGGGGGGCAGTCATGCATCTATGGCGCTTCATGGCACTGAAATATCTTTTCTAGATGCGACCAAATACGTGTAGTTTTTTTTTTGCATTCTAACACCGATTAATAGACATCTTTCTTATTTTCTTTATTTTTGATTTTATGTCGTTTGATGACGTTTGATGACATAGGACCAGCCCCCCATGTCGGATTTATAAAGTCTCTAACCTTAAGAATAAACTTCCAGTTGCAAGTAGCGCCGTGTCCTGTCTTTTCTTGTGCCTTAGCTTGGGTCCCACTGTCCGTGCACGTCTCTATACCCTCTCTCCCTCTCCATTCTCTATACTCTCCTTCTCCCTTCCCCCAACTTACCCTTCTCCCTTTCCTCAGCGTAGGGTAGCCATTACCCAGACTCTTGACTGACCAACACTACTGCCTTCCTTATATATGTCTCTCTTTGTAGCTTGTGTCCCAGTAGTTCGCGCGCTGAATTTAGCCAGCTCGTGAGACAATTGCGCAATTGCTTAAGCTTCTTTTTTTGCGGGTCTTATAGCGCAGTATGTTAGCTAGGGCTCTAAAACATATTCTTTCATCATTATAAAATATGAAGACGCCAACTAAACGGACACACACAAGGGAAGAGAACGGGACAGTTTTATACTGTCCAATTTTATAATGAACGATTTACAATTAATAATTTTATAATGAACAGCTGCCAACTAGCCCAACAAGAAGTGCTTTTAAAATTATAATATTCTTTCGTGCCGCTAAATTAGTTATTTTTCTGAAAACAAGGTTCCTGAAATGTCTTCACTGATTTGTGCGAAACATACAAATATCACACTCGATCGGTGACTATATAGGAACTGAAAGTTACCCGCTTCACCCTTGAGGAGGTGCACAGAAAGATTTCATATTCGGAATTCCCGTGATGACATATGTACAGTTGAAGCGACACCCCACGTACGCTTGCCGACGTGCGCTATATAGCTCACTCTGCGCGCTTATACGCATGTGCAGACAATGCGGGACAGCTCGTGCGCATTAAAGCGCGGTGCGAGCCCGGACATCTGCCTGTGCTCCAGACAGATATCAGCACTCGGGCTGCCTTGCGGATCGCCACTCCGCCTGGCTACACAGCTACGGCGTGGTACAATGTATTCTCAGTGAGGTGGCTTGGATGTCATGCGGTACAGTGATTTTCTTTCATTTTAGCTCCGACTTAACAACTTTGAAAATAAAATGATTACGTTCTTAAATATGTAAGCATTTTGTAGCACTGTCAGTAACTTGGAGCTAGACTATGGGCCCTATAACGTAAAACTATTCCAATATGTTTTTATTCCAATCTCCTGACGTCAAACTTGCGTAACCCCCAACGCAAGCATCGGGCGGTCACCCGCAGGGTTGTCTGAACAGACCAATCAAACGGTCTCCTCGGCAAACTTTTGTTTGCTTGAAAAACGAATAACATTGCCTACACTGAGCGGCTTGTCTTATCTAATTGGCTGACAAGAGGGGAGGAGCACGCTGAAGTAGAGAGGGACTCGATAGGGCCGAGCCACTGCGCTGAAAGTCGATAACTGGATGAAGAGGGTGGTGCCGGCGTCTGCGATTGGTCCGTTTTCCCTTAATTTGCTTGCGGTGGCTGGTCGAAAATCGCGACGGCATGCAACAGAAGCCTAAGAATGACGCTAAAATGGATCCTCATCAAAGACGAGTTGACAGAATGGGTCGTAAGCGTGCCGAAAGTTCTCGAAAATGTTACACGGCCATGCAAAAAGTTTTAGTATACGCAAATAAACCCATGCTCTCCGGCAGGTGCGAGTAGCCAGCGCCTGAGCGATCGGCGGCAGCCATCTTTCATTCCTTTCGGAACGGGGCAGCCTGCGGCTAATCAGAAGAAAGTTCAGTTTTCTTCGGCATATTAATGCATCTTCAATGCGTACACGTCACTTTGACGCGGTGAGCTTTTGCGGTTTTGTGACGTCGCGTGACAGGCAGGTGAAATGGGTGCAGCCCGAAAACGTTTGACCAATAGCCGGGGGCTAATGGCGAAATGGCGTCGACTCAGCAATAACTACTTCATTGTTTGGGTCAAATCATGCATAATCAGCGTGTACACGTCATATCAGATGGGGAGCTATTGCGGTTTTCGTGACGTCGCGTGACAGACAGGCGAAGTAGGGGTGGTCCAAAAAAGTTTTTGGCCTATTGCCGAGAGCTGATTACAGAATTGGAATAGAAAAGTTTGGAATAGTTTTACGTTATAGCGCCCCATGTCTGCCAAGGCGTCTATGTGTGAGCACCATGAACGCGCGCTGGCGCGCGCTTCTCCTGCAGATGGAAACAGCCATTACTCGCGAGGCGCGGCCGGGGCAGGGCGCGTAGACGCGAGCTTGCGCGCGTTGGCACGCGTACGTGTGGCGTGCCCTTTAGTGAAGTACGCAGCGGGAGAGAACAAGTGGTGGTTAAGTGTGCACAGCCACGGCGAAAGAACTACGCGTGGCAAGCGGGATTCGCGTCAGCATGCTCATGGTGACTTTAATATTCGCTCGTCAAAACCACGCGGTCAAGACTCAAAAGGGCGTCTCGTCTCTGGCGCTATATTTTAGCGATTGCACTTTATTTTGCAACGCAAGAAAACCGCAAAATTCAGAACATTTAGCGCCATAAGGAAACAAAACAGAGAAGAGAAAGAAAATAGTACCGCTCATGCGCGATGGGCTGCTAAGCAGGCATGAAATCGATTTCTTAGATCATATTCAGTTTAGTGCATGTACAGTGCGCAGCGGTTGAAGCGCAATACTCGGACGACATGGCGGCTGGTGCTTTTTTGCGCTACGGACGCGTGCTGGGTGATCGCTGAGGGGCCCCAGAAGGCAGTCACGATGCATGGCAAGCACACTCGCTTCGATGTGATACAAAACTGCATCAGCTCGGTGTTCCCAGCGCCCACCGGTGGCCCAAAAAGTGCAAGGCAGCCACGCGGGCTGAATATCGTGTTTCACTCGCTGAGCACTGTACACTGCAGGTGTCCCAGCTACTAAAAAAAGAATTAAATTTTGGGGTTTAGCGTGCCAAAACTTTCTGATTATGAGGCACGCCGTGGTGGAGGACTCCGGAAATTTCGACCGCCTGGGGTTCTTTAACGTGCACCTAAATCTAAGTACACGGGTGTTTTCGCCCCATCGAAATGCGGCCGCCACTGCCGGTATTCGATCCGGGGACTTCGTGCTCAGCAGCCCAACGCCATAGCCACTGAGCAACCACAGCGGGTGTCCCAGCTATCATGCACAAAGTTTAAAAACAACAACAAAATCGGAAGCCTTCGATGCGGATGAAACCAATTGCATGTCGTTAGCAGCAACGTGAAGAAGCGTTTCGCATCTTTTGTGTTCTTCCTGATGGATTAACTTGCAACGATTATTTACAAGCCTTTTTATTACTATATTGACCATTTTCGCGGTGATCCCTTGGGCGCTGCCATGTTTGCTCATGTGGTGACGTGCCCATTGCCTACCTCCACTGCCTCCGTGTTTACAATGGGTGTGCATGACGCCGGTCCGGCTTAGCAAACCTGTTTCTCGAGATATCGTTGACGGTGACTGGGTGGACGACACGAAGCTTTGGCCATAGCTTCAGAGAACGTGCAAAAGGGCTTTGGAAGCTGATTAAGCTATGTCCAGACGGCGCGAGCAGCGTATATAGTGCTTTTTTTCTAAACGCGAGGGTAAATATGTATTCCAAGCTATCCAAACTTTCCGCTCATTATTTGAATCAGGATTAGTGTGTTTTGCTCTTCGTTCTTTATCTGGCAAAATATTTTGAAGCGGCCGCTTGCTACGTTTCTGACTCGGTAAATTTCCTCGGTGCGCTCGCTATTTGATTATTTTCTGCCTAAGCTCTCATGAGTGTGCGCAGTCCCGATATAACAACAACAACAACAACAACAACAACAACAACAACAACAACAACAACAACAACAACAACAACAACAACAACAACAACAACAACAACAATAATAATAATAATAATAATAATAATAATAATAATAATAATAATGATAATAATAATAATAATATAAGAATTTATTTCCATCACCATTACATTGATGGAGGGGATGGGAAAAAAGCGATTGACGCTTGACTAAGTTCCCACCCCCCGTATATTTGTTTTTGCAGCGCACAAGTCTTGAAATGTATCTCTTGTGTACATTGTAAAATTTTTTAGCAAATATGTATTATCGCTAGTAACACGCTTACTCTTGCAGACCGTCACGAAGCATTTAACTTCGAAGGAGGAGGAGGAGGAGGGGGAAAAACTTTATTCTGGTCCTGTACAAGGTGTTGCCACCTGCCTGGCTAGTCCCATGTTGGGACCGGGAGGTCAAACCTCTTAACCCTATCATGGGCATACTGGACAGCCAGGACTTGAGGGATATGATCGTGGGATCTAATCATTCCTAAACACCGATTCCGGTAAATGCCAGGGCCGAGGGACTCACTCCCAGAGCATATGTTCAAGCGTGCATATCTCCATTTTGCGTGTTTTGCATTTAATATACATGTCTGCACTGCCATACCATTCCTTTATTTGTGCAGGTGAATAATAAGAATGTGTTTGTAATTCATCATCATCATCATCAGCCTGGTTACGCCCACTGCAGGGCAAAGGCCTCTCCCATACTTCTCCAACAACCCCGGTCATGTACTAATTGTGGCCATGCCGTCCCTGCAAACTTCTTATTCTCGTCCGCCCACCTAACTTTCTGCCGCCCCCTGCTACGCTTCCCTTCCCTTGGGATCCAGTCCGTAACCCTTAATGACCATCGGTTATCCTCCCTCCTCATTACATGTCCTGCCCATGCCCATTTCTTTTTCTTGATTTCAACTAAGATGTCATTACCTCGCGTTTGTTCCCTCACCCAATCTGCTCTTTTCTTATCCCTTAACGTTACGCCTATCATTCTTCTTTCCACAGCTCGTTGTGTCGTCCTCAATTTGAGTAGAACCCTTTTCGTAAGCCTCCAGGTTTCTGCCCCGTAGGTGAGTACTGGTAAGACGCAGCTATTATACACTTTCCTCTTGAGGGATAATGGCAACCTGCTGTTCATGATCTGAGAATGCCTGCCAAACGCACCCCAGCCCATTTTTATTCTTCTGATTATTTCTCTCTCATGATCCGGATCTGCCGTCACTACCTGCCCTAAGTAGATGTATTAGATGTATTCCCTTACTACTTCCAGTGCCTCGCTGCCTGTTGTAAATTGCTGTTCTCTTCCGAGACTGTTAAACATTACTTTAGTTTTCTGCAGATTAATTTTTAAACCCACTGTTCTGCTTTGCATCTCCAGGTCAGTGAGCATGCATTGCAATTGGTCCCATGAGTTACTAAGCAAGGCAATATCATCAGCGAATCGCAAGGTACTAAGGTATTCTCCATTAACTTTTATCCCCAATTCTTCCCAATCCAGGTCTCTGAATACCTCCTGTATACACGCTGTGAATAGAATTGGAGAGATCGTATCTACCTGTCTGACGCCTTTCTTTATTGGGATTTTGTTGCTTTCTTTATGGAGGACTACGGTGGCTGCGGAGCCGCTATAGATATCGTTCAGTATTTGTACATACGGCTAGTCTACACCCTGATTCCGTAATGCCTCCATGACTGCTGAGGTTTCGACAGAATCAAACGCTTTCTCGTAATCAATGAAAGCTATATATAAGGGTTGGTTATATTCCGCACATTTCTCTGTCACCTGATTGATAGTGTGAATATGATCTATTGTTGAGTAGCCTTTACGGAATCCTGCCTGGTCCTTTGCTTGACAGAAGTCTAAGGTGTTCCTGATTCTATTTGCGATTACCTTAGTAAATAGTTTGTAGGCAACGGACAGTAAGCTGATCGGTCTATAATTTTTCAAGTCTTTGGCGTCCCCTTTCTTATGGATTAGGATTATGTTAGCGTTCTTCCAAGATTCCGGTACGCTCGAGGTCATGAGGCATTGCGTATACAGGGTGGCCAGTTTCTCTAGAACAATCCACCCACCATCCTTCAACAAATCTGCTTTTACCTGATCCTCCCCAGCTGCCTTCCCCCTTTGCATATCTCCTAAGGCTTTCTTTATTTCTTCCGGCTGGACCTTTGGGATCTCGAATTGCTCTAGACTATTTTCTCTTCCGTTATCGTCATGGGTGCCACTGGTACTGTATAAATCTCTATAGAAATCCTCAGCCACTTGAACTATCTCATCCATATTAGTTATGATATTGCCGGCTTTGTCTCTTAACGCATACATCTGATTCTTGCCAATTCCTAGTTTCTTCTTCACTGTTTTTAGGCTTCCTCCGTTCCTGAGAGCATGTTCAATTCTATCCATATTATACTTCCTTATGTCAGCTGTCTTACGCTTGTTGATTAACTTCGAAAGTTCTGCCAGTTCTATTCTAGCTGTAGGGTTAGAGGCTTTGATACATTGGCATTTCTTGATCAGATCTTTCGTCTCCTGTGATAGTTTACTGGTATCCTGCCTAACGGAGTTGCCACCGACTTCCATTGCACACTCCTTAATGATGCCCACAAGACTGGCGCTCATTGCTTCAAAACTAAGGTCCTCTTCCTGAGTTAAAGCCGAGTACCTGTTCTGTAGCTTGATCTGGAATTCCTCTATTTTCCCTCTTACCGCTAACTCATTGATTGGCTTCTTATGTACCAGTTTCTTCCGTTCCCTTCTCAGGTCTAGGCTAATTCGAGTTCTTACCATCCTGTGGTCACTGCAGTGCACCTTGCCGGGCACGTCTACATCTTGTATGATGCCAGGGTTAGCGCACAGTATGAAGTCTATTTCATTTCTAGTCTCGCCGTTCGGGCTCCTCCACGTCCACTTTCGGCTATCCCGCTTGCGGAAGAAGGTATTCATTATCCTCATATTATTCTGTTCCGCAAACTCTACTAATAACTCTCCCCTGCTATTCCTAGTGCCTATGCCATATTCCCCCACTGCTTTGTCTCCAGCCTGCTTCTTGCCTACCTTGGCATTAAAGTCGCCCATTAGTATGGTGTATTTGGTTTTCACTCTACCCATCGCCGATTCCACGTCTTGATAGAAGCTTTCGACTTCTTGGTCATCATGACTGGATGTAGGGGCGTAGACCTGTACAATCTTCATTTTGTACCTCTTATTAAGTTTCACAACAAGACCTGCCACCCTCTCGTTAATGCTATAGAATTCCTGTATATTACCAGCTATATTCTTATTAATCAGGAATCCGACTCCTAGTTCTCTTCTCTCCGCTAGGCCCCGGTAGCACAGGATGTGCCCGCTTTTTAGCACTGTATATGCTTCTTTTGGCCTCCTAACTTCACTGAGCCATATTATATCCCATTTACTGCCCTCTAATTCCTCCAATAGCACTGCTAGACTCGCTTCACTAGATAACGTTCTAGCGTTAAATGTTGCCAGGTTCATATTCCAATGGCGGCCTATGTTTCAATGTTCATGTTCCAATTTCATGTTCCAATGTTTAGCCTATAGTGAGGGGGTGCAAACTCCCTCCTTTCCATGTATAATGTTTTGTAATTTCATTGTATGTAATGAGCATATCTCTCTGTAGGTTCTCCAGTGCAGCGGAATAAAAACCATATGTAGAAGCGGCCCGGTCTGCAAGTTCGCGGAACGAAACAATGGCAATTATCACATAATACACTCAGGGGATGACTCGCACAGCAACGGGAAAGGCGTTGTACCGTTACAACTCGGCGTGGCCGTACCACGCAGCGTGACCAAAAAAGGAAGCGTCCTAGGATTACCAATTCGATTTTCATTTATTTTTATTATTTTTACTTGATTTGCAGGTCTGCTTTCACCACTCGCCGCGGTGGCTTAGCGGCTATGGTGTTGCGGTGCTAAGCGCGAGATCGCGGCATGAGATCCCGGCCGCGGCGGCCGCTTTCCGCTGTGGGCGAAATGCAAAAACGCCCGTGTCCAGTGTATTGGGGGCACGTTAAAGATCCCCTAGTGGCAAAAGTTAATCTGAAGTCCCCTACTACCGCGTGCCTCATCATCACATCGCGGTTGTGACCCGTAAAGTCCTATAATTCAATTCAACTCAATGCTTCCACCTCCGCTGTCAACGGCGGCCAGTGCTACCACGGTACTCTGAAAATGACTTTTGACAAAGTCAAAAGCGTTCACAATCTGAGGCAATGCATTTGCATTTGACAGGTGAACGGATCATCTTCCCTCTCGACTTTTACCACGATTCACAATTTTCCTGAGGCCTCCCTCGAACGCGAGTGCTCCGGATCACTTCAAGTTGTTGTCTCATGCCATTGCTTGCACACTCAGGTACTTGCGTCTGTGATATATAGACCTTTTCATCGGGTCAGGAGGAAAGGGTGCGTGGCGAGCCTTTCCTCCTCTCTGGCTTTGGCGATCCGGCGCGGCGCTGCTTGAAAGTATTGCTGTCGCGTGCTGCGGAACGATTTCCAGATGTTTTAGATCGTACATTGTGAAATTTACGCAATGTCCGTTCATATATGGTCGTCAGGGAAGCGTTTCGGTGCATCGGTAATTACAGTACGCGGAAATATCTCTTGGGGGCGCAAACATGCGACGCGCATTATATCGGCTGCGGTGTGTGAATGTGTTGTGAACTATTTTGCGTATATCGGTTTTAATTCAACCAAGAGAACTGGCGTCTCTGTGTTACCAGCATGAATTGGTAAATCTGCGCACTATATGATCGCTTGGTGTAGGGACTAAAATATAAGAGCGCATGCTCGTGTACGGCGCCTACATAAGGCAAGCACGAAACATCTAAGCGGCAGGCGCTATCAAATATTCATGATGCACCGACATCGTTCTCACGCATTTAAAGTCTAGTAGGCTTGAAATCACTATATGTCTACGCTAGCCTCCTGCCTGAAGCCGATGGCACTGCTCAACACATCGATCACTGCGGTTGGTGAAACAGCATGATATATATAAGCTATGTGCATCGTCATTGCCTTTATGCCCTGCAAAGCCATAATATCCGAGATGGATCACATAAAAAGAATGGAATGACTGTTCTTGAGGACAAAATTTCTGTAATTTGTCCGTCGTAGAGAACGAGTGCGTCGTAGAGAAGAGTGCGTCGTAGAGAACGGAACGAACACAGCCGAAAAACAAAAATTCGGCCATCGTTCTCTTTCACGAAGAAGAAAGAGAAAACGGGCTTACGCCGCAGTACGACGTCGCATTGTCACGCCGCACAACGTTAATAGATCTATAAACGTTGATGTCGCATGCTTGGAGCATGCGCTATATAGAGCATATATATCTGTACTCCAGCACATATACCACTGCTTAGGACGCTCGCACAGTTCGCAAACGATCTCTTTGCTGGAAAAGTATAGTTCACACTGTAAGGTATGCTGTTATTACTAAGCAAAACTGTTTCATTGATGGGGCGAAATCTCATTCACCGAACCAAATAGTCACGCAATGTAATCTGTACCCAACAGTTTGAACGCGTCTCAAAGTATGAGCACAGCTCCTATCGTAGCAGAACGGTATCCACGCTGTTATGATCGTCGCGCATGATTCATTGCTCTTAAACCGCAGCTTAGAACTAGAGGATAACACTGCAATAAGGTCACATAAGTGAATGGAACTTTCAGAAATGCACAGTCGATCTCCAAGGCTGATTGTGGGCTCAAATATGCGCGCACGCACAGCGCTGCGTGCTCCGTTCGCCTCACCACCAGCAGAAAGTCCGGCCATACCGAATTAAACCACTTCAGTACGTCTCACAGAACCGTTTTTCACGTAGAAGACGCCACGTCATACTAAATAGACCGCACGAGCGTGAAAACAAGCTCCAGAAACTGCCGACGAGCGTATACTTGCCATGCAAAACGGAGCGCTCGCCCACGCCAGCATACCGACAGCCCATAGATGGCGCCACTGCGTAGGAATATGGTTGCTTGCTGCGGTAAAGCTACACTCTTAATCAAAATTATACCCTTTTGCGACACAGCAACAAGCGTCATCTGTCTTGCCCATATTTACTTTCTTGTCTTGTCCACATTTCCCGGTACTTCCAAGTCAGGAACGGTATGCCCGTTATCAGCATGACAGGAAAGTAGCAAGCGCAGCGTTTTCATGTAAGGAAACGCAAGCAAGACAGATGACGATCATCGTTGGGCGGCACATATACATCCCAAAGGGTGTAAATTAGCTTAAGAGTGTAAGGGAAACGATGCAGCATGTTTTATTAGAATGTGAAGACGTCTGCCCAGGGGTCAATTCAGGCACCACTGGCCTCCTTGAAGCCCTTGGGCTCAGCGAGAGCAGTGGAAAAGTAAACATGTCCGCAATAGGGATTAGTAAGAGGCGATTGCAGGATTGGGGGAAGAAAAGTAGGGAAACGACAAAAAACGGAGACGTACAAAAGCAAAGTTCGCAAAAGGGGATCAGAAAATTTGGTTGCGGGAGTTCATAGGTTTTTTTGTTTTTTTTCTTTTTTAACCTAGGCAGGACATTAGGCAGTATATTAGCAAGATCTTGGTGGCGCAACCCACCGCCCCGTTCCAAAGGGGACGCTCATAACATCCATCCAGCCACCCATGGTGGCGCCCATGTAAAAACGGTCTATAAGCGCAGGGCGCCGTTTATTTTCTTCTTCTAAACAATTGCATGTTCATCCACTTTAAATGACTCTCCCGCTGTTCGTTGGTTGCCCCTGAAAAGAATCGGACCACTATCCTGGATTAATAAATGGATTGGTTCAGTAGGCTTCGTATCCTTGACGTCATGCGAGACATGGCGAAGGCAAGCCGTGTGAAAGCACGATGCGTTTTCAGGGTGATGTGGTGGGTTCCCTGCAGCGCGCAGGAGAGGAATATTTCTCCCAGATGTCCGCGAGAACATCATCTGGCAACTAAGATGGTTTGTCTATCCCTGTCAAAATGTCTTGCGCGGCGCCTTTAACAGCTATCGCTGCAAATAAGGTTAATTTTCCTTTGCGCGTATGGTCTCGTTTGCAAATGGCAGTGGTCATCGAACACCTTCGCTGTGCACGCTTTCCGGACGCCATGTTACCTTCATCAAGCAGTCTGCTATTCAGCACTTCTGAGATAATGCAGAACTCGGAACCCAATCTCACCCAGCTGCCACTCGACACGCCAGATGGATGGTTCAACGCGTCCTTATAGCCGTAGACGATGCGCGCATAATGCCCATCTTCAGTTAACAATCGTATGGGAAATTGTAACACCCTAGGCCCTCAGAAATGTACACCTGCCATTGTCAGCGCAGAACGCACACCACTCACTTCTAAGAACACGATTAGTATGCTGGAGTACAGTGTCTCTCTAACCTAATCCTTCCAGCTGCTTCTTGCTCTCTTACTTGCTTAGATCTTCTGCTTTCCTATTTTATGCTTGAAAAGGCGATGCACAGACATGCCTGCCTGTTTGTACATACATACATACATACATACATACATACATACATACATACATACATACATACATACATACATACATACATACATACATACATACATACATACATACATACATACATACATACATACATACATACCTCTTCCTACCTTGATCACTCTTTCGTGTGTTCATATTTTTCGTATTATTCTTGTTGACAGATTTCCGCAAGGACGAACACTAGCACGTCATTCAAGACGAAATCCGCCATTGGCGGGTTCTATTGAAAATGAGAATAGAGCACGTTCATAATAGCATGGGTGAAAAGGAAGGCAACACCTTATGGTTGGTGGCAAGGCTTTATGCGGGACGACTGTACAGCAACACTGTGGAACGTATAAGGCGTAAAAGCCAAGGGGAACTGCGTAGAAATGCTGTTGCGCCTGGCTTAATCTACATATCGGAGCCTGCGGCTCCAGCTGACTTTCCTTTTTGTAGTCTCCTCGGCTCCATGCCCGAGCAGTGCCAGGGTTTTGCCTGCTGAAGCGGCCAGGACACTGGGTGGTTTAAATGGCAACACCTGAACGGCGCTGACGTTTCCACTTCATTATGTGATGGTTGTTCAATAAAGACTGAGAAAGGTGCTCCGAAACGTTTTCTTTTGAAAATGATTCATAGGCGTCTGTATATTTCTATATGCTCCACTGTAAGTTCCGCCGTTTCTACCAAGCCTACATAACATGACGGAAGCCATTCTTTAGCACATTCTTAAAAAATCGTTTCCAATGTCTCAACTACGCCTTGTTGCATGTCAAAGCAATGTCCTTTTCATTACCGTGAGGTGCATAACGAAGTCGGAGAGTGCCACATCGGGACTGTAGGATGGGTGAGGGGATCGCTGTGATGCTTCGCGGAACGGCAAGAAAGGACATATTGCTTTCACATGGGAGAAGGCGTAGCTGGAGGCGATTATTAAAAGGGTTGGCAAAATATGCCTTCACTCATGTCATCTATGGTCTTGGTTGAAACCGTAAGACGCGTGCTCACTCACTGCGAAGCACCTAGAAAGGGATGAAAATGGCCGTAAATAGTTATGAGAAATAAAGATTTCAGAGCCTCAGTCTCAGTCTTTATCGAATAGCCCTGTTACAAACAAGGCCCTAAGCTCTGTTTCACAGTTCCCGCTCTAAGTTGTGCTAACGCGAGAGTATTCGGTTGTTTTATGTGTCGCGAAAGCGAGATATGCGCTTCGGAGAGTTTGCTCGAGACCGTGCTAAAGAGAGACATGATTATTACCAATGCCAAAATTTACAATTCTTAACGCGACATTGGACAGGCACGCTCGGAACACGTGTATCCGATAGGTAAACGTATTCTGCCCACGCGCACTTCCGCGTTTCCTTTCCCCGTGCAAAGGTTCGACTCGCGTGTCGGACCAAGACCACCGCGACGGTGACTGACAAACAGCAGCCAGTCAAAATTTATTCGTAGTGGACACTGGTCCTCCTGGCGTGGATCGAAGGCGCTTGCAAAAGACACCAGAGGAAAAGTTGCAAGCGCACAGAAGCCTCTTTCTTTTGCTAGTAAATGTGTTGCAGGATGTACCCCACGACCGATTTACAGTCGGTAATAAAAGTTAACGCGTATGTAAGGCAGACGCAGTTTTGTAAAGCGGGTTAAACAGTGCGAAGTGGAATGGGGACACAAAAAATGTAGACGCTGACACGAGAAACGCTATAGGCCTCAGCTGAGTCAGTAAAACGATGTTTTAGCAAAGCACGATGTTGGGCTAGTTGCTGCACACATATATGTCAAAGTTTGAGGCGTGAAAGATAAGTGGCAATAATTAGAAATGGACAGAGGTGCCTCGGTTTGTTTCTTTTGTTTGCCGCTTATCCTTTTCTGTGCCGCAAACATTGTCAGTGGCTACTCCTTCTGTTCCGTTCGATTTTGCGCCGGTAACTTGCCTTACGAGCCTCGCAGCCTACCAGCCCATCCAACATCATGCATTGGTACTGCGAAGGAAACTGCGGTCTCTCGGATTTTTCCCCTTTCGCTGGGGCCGAAAATTCCCTAAAGACGACTGAAGTGATAGGAAACGTAAGCCTCCCATTTTGACAGCTGAAACGAAATGAGATACCGTGACTATAGCTTCGGCTTATATGTCGGGGCCGTCTTAGTTGCACACATGAGCTGCACAGGTCAAGCGCACCTGTTGCTCGCACTTACGCAACAAAACGCAATACTCACACATAATGGCATGGAGTCGAACCTCTCTCGTTCCTCCTGGCAAATTTTCTTTTTCTCATCGTCGACTGCATGAACATTTAAAAATTTTGTAACCTCCTTACAAAGCTGTCAGCATTTGGCTGTACGTGTTTAACAATATTTTTCCATTATATTGCTTAGTAAAAGCCGCTTGGTTATGTCACCAAGCCACATCTGACGCCAAAGGTGTAGCAAATAGGAGTGCACAAAAAATGTGAATCAAATACAATTAGGGAACAGTTAACAATGGATACGCATGCGCCACGGAGTGAACGGGATCCCTGTTGCCATGCAGCGGTGTGGAAATAGCGATATTGATTGCGCCGATATAGTCAGGGTTCATCATGAAGCAATGTTTATTGCAGTACAGTGATTTGAAAATGAGGCGCCAAGATCTTTTCAGTATTGATGGTAGAAAAAGGAAGGGAGCACGAACTGACCCCTGTAAAGAAAATTGGTTTATCTTGTTTTTTACGAATGCGTTATATTACGTAATTATCTGCTGCTCGTTTATTGTCGTCATGCCCTCCTTCGTCTTTTTCGCCTGTATTCCCACCCTCATGTTACGTAATCTCGAGAGTGGCACAGGCAAAAATAAAAGAAGAAATGAAAATAACAAATCAACTGAAAAACTTTGTTCACTAAGGTTCCTTTTATGTTTTCCCCCTCGCTATTTGAAGTGAGCGACAGATTGGCGTATGTCTTGAGCAAATCTGGCAGGAAGCCCGTAGGGCAAGCACCCCTTACACCGGTTCCCAACTAACGATCCTACCAGCAGTAAAAAAAAAAGGAGTAAAAAAATACTTACAAGGAAACAAAAACAAAAAGGCCTAAAACAATCAATAAGTGCTTATTTAGGCTTTTGCGTATCACCATGCAAGCCTTATATCGAGCGACCTTTTTCCACTTAAGCTTTTCTTTTTTTTTTACTGCTAGAGCCTGCTGCACAGTGTGTGCTTGCATTTTTGATAAAACATCATGCGTGTATTTCAGCAATCTAATTGCTGTTTTTCTATAGCCCCGAGTCCAGCGGTGGGGGCCCTTACGCAACAGGAAGACGTAGGCAGCATATGTCCATCATTCTAAAGGACGGCAAGTCCACCAGTCGTCCCGCCTTTTGCTCTCTCTGATGAATTCTGCCTTTCACTATAATTGTTTCCTTGCATCCACGCCCAAGATACATCGCGAGGGAACTTTGGACTCTAAAGTGCCCCATTCGCGCTATACACTCAAGAACACATACTCTTTGCCATGAAAAGATATAAAGAAACGGAACGAGAAAAAATAAAAGAAAGGCAAGGTATGCCGTGAGTACAGCGCTGCCGAGATGAAATGGTCACTCGGCGAGGCGTGTCTGGCGGGGAAACATTGCACCGGGAAGGGAAGACTTGGTCAAGACCAGCGTCGTACGCTATGGGCCTGCGGCTGGGAGCCGACATAGTCCGTGCGAAACGGAGCGCGGTTCGGCGTAGCTGCCGTGGTCCTAGCACACCGGCACAAGGCCGGCCACTCGTTGGCTTCGTGCCTACTTGGCCGCAACATCTCCGCGCACCGCGAACGCGCTGCCAAGTGCAGTCCATCATCAGCGGCGTGCAGAGGCGCTTGGCGTGGCCCTGTTCACACTTTGCTCGGGTAGTAATAGGTGCGCACGTAGCAGACGCAGGCGGCCGGGAAGGCGAACTTGGTGGGCTTGGGCTCGACGCGGTTGTCCTCGGTGAAGAGCGCCACCAGGACCCGGTTCACGTACTTGGTGGCGCAGCGGGTCGAGTGACCGGCCGGCAGCATGTCGTGGATCCGGTCGCAAGTGCCGCCTTCGTTCCTGCGTTCAAACGAGAAAAAAAAAATGATAATGTAAAGAGCTGAACAACAGTGATAACACTGCCCATACAACAGCAGGCTCTTGAGGTTTGATTTCAAAAATCGGCACGTATGATGCGCTTACGAAAATGAATTGAAATTGCATGCATCTCAATGGGGACCACGTCAAATGAGGTGCGGCGCTTGTCGCGTTCGTGCTTTCGCCACGGCAAGTACGTGAACGTTAGTCCATTTGGGTGACGTAGCCGTTCTATGTGATCAAGGCTTGCTGACATTAGAGGTTGGATTGCGCAACATTTTGACGAGACACACAGAAGAGAAACACACGCCGCAGAGGGGCAGTTTCTCCTCGCAGTTTGCTAATATGCTATACCAACACGCCCAGTCTTCAACCTTGGTGACATTGACGAGGAGGAGCGCAATGGTGTAACTATGAGGTATAAAGGGTGATCATCTTTAAGATTTATGGAATTTTTTTTCAAAATCGCCTGCGGCCGATAGCATAATTCTTGTTCTCGAGCTGGATTATTCGAAGAGGCGGAGATTACTAGCACGAGAAATCGAAACACATATTCATCTAATTACCAATAGTTCTCTAGTCAACTTCTAATTAATTACGTTATGGCAGATATGGCAATTTACGAATTGTAGTCGGTGAGCTTGCAAGATGTATCCATTTGAAATTAATTTCCAGAATAGGACCAGTTTCGAGATATTATTTCCCAAAGTGTGAAAAGAAATACATGGGCGTTCCAGCCGCTTTCGTGCTTCATTGCATAAAGAACGTTTTGATAAAAAAGTAAGTGGAACAACAGTACATTTTTACGGTGACTTTGATGACGCATATCTTCAAATTGGTGTCTTTCTGGAAATTAATTCCAAGTGGATATGCCTTATAAACTCCCCGGCTACAATTCTCTAGTTGCAATATGTGCCGTAGAGTAATAATTAAAAATATAATTAGTGAATTTTTCCTGACTAGTTGAATATGTGTTTCGATTTCTCTTGCAGGTGATGTCCGCCTTTCTGAGTAATCTACCTTAAGGACTAGAGTTATACTATCTGCAACAGTCTATATTTAAGAACTTCATGAAAGGTACAAATGATGACCCCGTATAGTTACACTACGGGGGACAAAAACAGCACTATATTATTGTTAGTACGAGTATTAATCGTGTAAACATATGCAAGTATCACAAAGAGCAAGAAGACGTAAGCGGGCCAGTAATCGTCTCCTAAAACGACCACCACACCCACCGACTGCAGAGACGAAAAAGGAAAGAAGAGAAGAAGGAAAGAAAGTAAGAAAAAAAGAGAGGTATAAGCAACACATCACACAGTTACACGCAGAGCACCAGCGTTAGAGATGACAGTCTAGTCCCGCGGGTGACAAGAATTAGCGTACAGCTTTGTTAGCCTCATACCGAGTTGGCGCACGAGCCTTCGGAAGCAAAATGTCATTAAGCGCAGTTCATACAAGCTAAAGTTGTTGAAACTTGCTCAACAGCACAAAGCGACAACTTCGGAAGGTTGGACATTCTAGCAGCCGAGTGCTCGAGCGTTTCGCTGGAGTGTCCGCAAGCGAAGCACGAAGGACTCGCCACACGTCCTTGCCGGCGAAGGCGATGTGCGAAATTTGCGCACCCCACGCGTAACTTGCGCAATACATACCTACTGCGGCGAGTTAGAGCACGGCCAGTGATTGATGCAGGGCACGATCCCATGGCTATATGTTCATTTGTGTGCAAGCGCTGTAGGTGGTGTAGGAAAGAACAGTGATTTTTCAGTGGCTACTATCACACACTGGTATCCCAGGAAATGAGGCCTCTGGTGCTTTGCCGGCGTCAGCGCACAACTTCCGATTTCCCAGAGAATAATTTATGTAAGTTTGACGACGTTAGACTGCTTGTAGGCCCCGACTTGCAGCCCCTTAGGCGACGACACACAAACACACACACACACACATACACAAAAAGAAAAAGAAGAGCGCACGCACACAGGGGCAGTTATTCTTCCTGTGCATACGAATGAGCAGAGAAAACATCCATCCTCCTGCACTATCTGCTACCACGGTCGTCAATGTCAGTTGAAGAGCAGCTTGTCACACATACGCGATAGTGACAAATACAAAGACTATACATCGTGCCATAGACACGAGGCAGGCTAAAGAATCAAATTCTTGGGTTCTAAGTGTCAAAAACCACAAATATGATTACGAGGCACGGTTTACTATAGGGTACTCCGAATTAATTTTGACCACTTGGGGTTCTTTAACGTGCACCCAATGCACGGTACACGGGCGTTCTTCCATTTGGCCCCCATCGAAATGTGGCCCCCGCGACCATGATTTGATCCGGCGTTACGTTTTGCAGCGCAACGCCAAATGGACTATGCTACCATGGCAGGTTAGGCTAAATAGTCAAATAAGAACTGCTTTAGATGTGATCGTGAGGCTTATAGCGCGTTAAAAAGACAAGGACGAAGGTGAGACGTGACACGCACCTTGTCCTTGTCTTTTTAACGTGCTATAAGCCTCACAATGTCTTACCAACAAGCCCAAATCACTGCTTTAGATGTGATAGCATCATACGCACATGGTCGCCTTTCCATTTTCAACCTTTAGGTCAGAGTTGCATGTACCAAGCACATGGAATTTGGAAGACAGATCAATTTTTACTTCATTGGCGTACACGCAGGGACGGTACGGCGCAGAAAATGAAAGCTCAGTTTCCTAGCTTCCTTGAACCGGACGCAACTTTGACTGCGTAACAGCTGACTGCCTGGATGAAAAGTCTCTAACCGTACCATATTACCTCACACATTACGACTAACCATTTGCTTTAAGATTCTACTTAAAAGTAAGTAGCCGTCTTCTATTACGATATTTGTAACATGACTTTTAGGTTGGAAATTATAAAAGGGGCAGTGTGAGCGTTCGATTCGATCAGCACTTGCGCGAACTGCCGCAGTCCTCTGCTCATAACTATGTTGAGCAGTGGCTTCTGAAGTCGCTATGGCGCACCCGTGCGACCTCGGATGCCACGGTTGAGCACGCCGCTCTCGGCCTACCACAGGCCGCGTTATCAATTATCCAGGAGAAATATGAGTTCGTCGTAGTGCAGACCACAGATTTATATTTAAAAACATTTCGCAGTGCTCTTATGGAGCATGTATAACGGCCATTTTTTTAAATGAGTAAGGGGTGTCAAAGTGGAAAAAAAGTGTGCGTGAAGTGGGTCACGTGGTACAGATAGCGAGGGAATAGGAGATAAATCAGCACTGACTTTGTTTTTACTGCATTTAATTTATTATAATCGTTTAGAACCTATACACTGACTTAATGCGTGTGGGGTGTTGAAATGTGTCTGAATGTTCTACACAGAGCTTTTTATCTAAGTTTGTGCTACACGGCAGCTGCATGGATAGCGGACCTTTGATTGACCAACAAATTCTGCTTGTATAAACATTCCTCGAGAATAGATATCACTTTGAGTTGGGTTCATTTAATTTGAACCCTATTATTACCACGTGATGCATCTTTCATCAGCTGTGTGTACCAGTGCGCACATATATATAAATATATATATATATATATATATATATATATATATATATATATATATATATATATATATATATATATTTATGCACAGCTGTGGCAAAAAGAACTCGCGCGTCGTAATCATATGGGGTCCGACTTATTACAGCGCACTACGCTTAAAGCGCGCCTAGTACGACCAGAGAGAGCAGAGCCTAAATGCCCAGTTTGCCACTGCAGATACCTCTTTTTAATAATTAAGACGTGTCGCGTAGCTATGGTGGAATGCCGAGCTTGCATATTAAACAGCAATGTTGACTGGTTACAGCAGCAGTCAGAGCGCTTCGCAGCCTATTGCCGACAAAGCACATCATGTTCAATCTCTATAATACGAACTGCTGGGCTATAATTGTTTTATGGTTGAAGCTAATGAATAGCGCTATTCTTAATTTTAATCCGGTCCACCTCCTTAAACATTCTCGCTGCCAGGTATATTGCCATCCGTGAACGACGAGACTGGTAAAGTGCTTCCATGCTTAGCGCTCTAGGAGTAGAATATCCCCCCCTTCCCTCCCTCAACTACAGTCTAAGACCTTTCTACAGGACAAAAAAAAAAGACATCTTGATGTGACGTCTTCTCCTTCTAGATGCCGGCACCATGCCATCGACAACATCTCACGGTGACCATAATTTTAATGCAATTAACATTCGTATCCTATTTTTCCAACTTTGGTGGGCTGATGCTGTCTGTTACCTAGCTCCAGAAACGTCGCTTTGGCGAGCGAAACAAAAACGTAAATTGGTCAGTTGGTTCAGGAACCGATTCCCTCATCGCAGCATCCCGAAGTTCCACCGATTAGAACATGGAGGCACGCCTGGAAATCCTACGGGACACCCTTACCAGCTTTAGTCGTGCAAGCCAGCGCTGAGACACTTGGAACGTGAGTCGCGTCCCATGGCAACATTTTAGCGTTGAAAGTGAGAACGTGCACTCTTCTAGCCGACATGAAGCATTAAAGTTCTACGTCCTGAAAATAACTCCTAGGCAATCTCGCCGCAGTTCCTTCTAAGTCAGACATGCTTAACCGCGATGCTACAGTGACAGCGCACGGGACAAAACTGGTTGCAGTTGGGAGGCCGCGTTTAGTGCCCACAGAAACAGTTCGTGTGTATCGGGTGTACGAGTGTGTGTGTGTGTGTGTGTGTGTGTGTGTGTGTGTTTCATTCTTCTTTTTATCATTTTTTGTCATTTTCTCTTTCTCACCTATCGCATCCCTTTGCCCCTCCTCCAGTATAGGGTAGCCAACCGGAGATAATCTCTGGTTAACCTGCCTGTCTTTCATTTGCCTCTCTCTCTCTTTCTTTGTGGCGTCCGCAGAACACAAGCAATGAAAATCTCAAGATGACCACTACATATTTTAAATAGAGGTGTCTCAAATGCCTTGCGGAAAATCCTCCCGAATTAGTAATAGCGAATGAATATATAAACAAAGTTGTCTTCAGCAGTACTGTGGGTCGCTACATTGCTTGAATTCTAATCGCGTTAACGTAGAGAATCTTCGTGAGATGGGTTCTGGCTGCATTTTCGGTCTTCTCGCGTATATAAATTATTGGTTTTATGTTATTCGTTCTTTCCGCGCACGTTATTGATTGAACACCCATATCCTTCTTCTCGTAATACCATCGTTATGCAGTGATTGCTCAGTCGATACGAGAAATCAACAGGAATGAAGTAGACGCGGAACCACCGTCAAATAAGTCAGCGCTGCTTTCCTTCTTCAGTCTAGTCCGAGCTCAGCATCAAAATATCCAAGAGAGAAGGAAACTCCCTCCCCCTCTCCCACCTCACCAAACACACACACACACATACACGCACACCCAACAGAGCTTTTGAATCCTCACATAAGTCCATTCAGCCGTGAGATGTGATGGCTGACTGGAAACAGCCTCATCTAATACCTCCTCCACGTTTCTTTTTCTTTACCTGACGGCCGTAAGCAAAAGTGCATGTAGGCTGTAGTCGCACGCCTCATTAACAACTACTGCGGCGCTGTTTTTATCGGGTTATGTGCTTCGTGGTTCGCAGGGAGACGCGAGGGCCGTTCACAAAGACGTTATTATTCCTCGTTGCGCACATCGAAAACAAAAACAGGCAAGAACCGAAATAAACGCTCATTAACCGTGTCGTAAAGCTCCTGGAACATGCACGGCAGGCGCAGCGGACCGAGCAGTACCTCTCAGCTCTTCGCTACGGTATATGATGCTCAATAAATTTGTCGCAAATAGGCTCACTGCGTTACTAAACACGCACAAGAAAGAATCACCCAGAGCAGCTGTGGCCGCAGCGATGCTATCACTCCACATCTGCAGGCTCGTATACCATAGTAGTAAAACTGCTCTTAATATAAGACGAATGGACGACATTTAGCCCGTTTATGACGTTACCGCGTATAGGAAACGTTCGGTTGGTATGGAGAGTTTGCGACGAACCAACAAAACTTGCAAGAAGCCTGCATGGAGGGCGTTCCACTTATAACGATCCGGTCGCCCTGTCAATTGGTTTGAGGACGGGCGGAGGGAACAGCGAAACAACTGTGCCATCTCCACCCGACGCATAAAGCCAGGGGCGCGCGCAAAGCCCTGCAAGTGTACAAGCCGGAATTCGATTAGAGTGAGAATGAGTATGTGCCTGCTCAGCCCAACAATGGCCTCAAGCACAAACACAGAATGTTAGATTAGAAAACAAACGCAATAGATGAGCATTTGATTGGCACAGTTTCAAATTTCGATATGACCCCTACACACCGGAGTTTTCTATTTTAGAAGCCTATCGGTACCTTATGGAACCTGTGCTGTGTGCTTGTTGGATGCTGTTGTTGGTACGACTATAAATACGTCACATTGCTCGCTGAATCGTACTATGCATATTTTACTTATGAGCAACCGAAAGAACTATTTGGAAGAAACTTGCCGAAGACAGATCGCTCACGGATATATAGAAAATATCTTCTGTCAAGGGACACATGGGCTCTGATCCCCCCTTCTGCTTCCTTCCTCGTATAGCTCGATGGAGGAAGACTCTCTCCGAATACTTTGGGCTGGGACGGCCCTTACCACTTCCGCAACATGGGCCTGGGACCCAGAGCCTGAAGACCCTGTGGCTTGCCCGAAGGGGTCTGCCCCCACGTCTGCAGCGGATGCTCTACATCTATTGTGGCTTTGTCCAGGCACAAAGACAAAAAGTGCTCAGAGGTGCAACGATATACGAACAGACCAGCCCACAGATAGATGATAAGTTCTACAGGCCAATTACGCGGCTTCACGATGAAGGACTGCATGCATTTATATGAACAATAGGCCGTACGGCAAAGCAAATGGTTAAAGAAATAGCACAGCACACTTCCTGCTCGCCTGCCACCATTGGGTTCTTCAGGTAGGAAAACTCCCCCCCCCCCCCCCCCCCTGAAGAGAACAGCGCCTACGCTGATAGTTCTCCCACCGGAGAAACATTGTTTACAAGGTGCGTAAAAGCTCCCGCTATGAACTTTCTTTTTGCAGCTAAAACAAGCCTGCCTAGCAACAAATGCCTCGTTTGTATTTACCTGCTGTGATCTGTTAAAATACACATAGTGACGCTCGTCTATTACACTCGTAGGCTTTTGGCATCTCCGTGGGTTTCAAGAAACCTAAATGGCACATGACCTACATGGATCCAGCGAGGCAAACGAATACGTTACCACGCCTGCTTGATGGGGAAGTGGTGGGGTAGTATGTGTGCTCTTATGGCAACTGTTTTAGCGCCTACACTCTGAGGTCCTTTCACATCGTGCTGCTTTTATTTATGCGACAGATAGACTTATGGAGAGGTTGGTGGCTTATGTCACGATATTTCTTAGAATCTGCATCAGAATCAATCAATGAAGCAATCGTAATCATAAAGACAGCACTTGCATATGGCTGAACGTGTCGTGCGTGCAGCGGCTGCAATGCATGACTCTGTTGTCCGTTATGGAGAAATAGATTTAAGCAGGCTTTCCGCCATCGATCGCTGCAAAATTCAACTCGCAGGCTGAAGCAAATGCATTATGCATTATACGTTGTTAAATGAACGGGAGGTCGCCTATTACGTTTATGTACAGCCATTTTCCTCAAAACTGTTAATCGGCTTTTGAGAAATGACGTGTATTTTATCAATGAGTGCTTCAAAGCAGGGCTACAAAGCTAGACTCGCGAATGACCTTTCAAAGGAAACATACGAACATTTATACATCGTTCGAACCTTCGAGCCGTGTTGTGATCCGGTTCTGGGTCTCATGATGGTTCGGACTCGGGCGTCAGTATGAGGGTCGCTCGCCTACGCCACCGGAGCGCCTAAAAAACGTGGTAGCTGGCCTGCACTATGCCTGCACTGCACTAAGCTGGCTAAGCAGGCGCATGACGTCATCCGTCTGTATCGCCGAGAGCTGCCTGTTGGTGAGGAGATGAGGTTTGGAAGTTGAAGGAAACGTGAA
Source organism: Dermacentor albipictus (assembly GCF_038994185.2). Taxonomy (NCBI): domain Eukaryota; kingdom Metazoa; phylum Arthropoda; class Arachnida; order Ixodida; family Ixodidae; genus Dermacentor; species Dermacentor albipictus. The sequence continues at coordinate 30,073,149 of NC_091821.1, forward strand.
ACGGATTTATTCTACATATTTACACAACTGGCTTCAGATATGGGCGCTAACTCCATGGCAGAGCACCTCAAATGTGTGGGCTCACTATATGTCTGAGCACAGACATGCCAGCACACACACTGTGCACCAAAGGCGTTCGCTTTTAAAGCAATCGTTTTCTCTAGATAACTGTGCGGCGGATTCTGACGGCTGTGTCTCGACCAATCATAATGGTCGAAGTGTTCGCAAAATCCCACCGATGGTCACACCACCTTGCTGGACTCCGCCTCTGATGTCCAACCTTCGAAGCAAGGACGAGGCAACCTGGAAGCAGGGGTTCACGCTCCTTCCACGAAAGTCGTCGACACTGCTCCCTTCTTCTGCGTGATGGTCAGCTTGTCAGGATCATGAGACTGGCCTTCGCGATCGTTACCGCTTCCACGGAGTGCGGCAGTTGTCGTCGCCTAGAAGTGAGCTCCTTTGTTTGTGCGTCAACGTCGGTGTCGGGCTCCGTCGTCGTCTAGGCGGGTGCTGATGTAGGGGCTGCCTTGTGGGGAGCCCCAAGGAAGGCGCATGGCCGTTTTGCGACGAACATCGGGGAGGCTGAGAAATAAGAAAGACGCCACTCCGGCCTGGCTTGGACTAAAATTTAGAGACTCAGTATAGTTTAATGCAGTTTAGACGAACACGCGCTGGAAAAGTTATAGTGTATTAAGAGCGGTATACTGCCTTACAGCCTGGGCGAAAAGCTTTTGTGCCATGGTTTCAGTAAAAAGGCTGAGTTTCTTCGTCGTGTTAGCGTGCTGCCTGGAAATGAGAATGGTATACATTGATGTCTGTAGCTTTAAGCGCCAGCACCATCGCACACAAATAAATTTCTGGCTGCAGGTTTGCGCCTAGGTGAAGTGTAATTTCTTAATGTCATGCTGCCCACACACTTTTGCCCCTGTCACTACATAAATAATCATACAGTAAAGCAGGAAACACATGTGCGTAGGAATTAGGTGATCTATCGTACCAACAAGTTTCGTACCAAAAAGGTCGTACCAACAAGTTTCCGACAGGTAACAGCTTCCCAACTGGTTCGTTCCTACGTGTCGACCGAGCTGTATATCGGATGGTGATCGGATGATATTGCTTACATACGTGCTTACACTTAAGAACCGGATTTTGAAGACCACGGATACCGCTATGACAATACGGCGCTCTCTGGATGTTATCAATGTAACATCTATTGTTCAAATAGAGCTGGGCGTTCGCTTGATAAAACATGGAACATCTACTGCCTCCACCAAAACATTAGGGCTACTTTTCCTCCTTGCATGCGATGACGGACTTGCTCGCAACTCTTTCGTAGCTTTCCCGGCCAGCTTGAGCAAAAGAGAAGCTCTACCGTAACGGTAGCGAATACCTTACCTTATCTCAAACAGCTTACGGGCGCAGAGCATTTGACCAAGGACATGCGTACTGCGCGCGCATGTAGTAAAGAGGTTGACAAGCGGTGGTCACGCGCACTTCAACGCAGACGGTTGACACATGTTAAATAACGTACGCGGAGTATGAAAGTGCTTTTTACGCTGGTATATTTTTTTATAAGGCACGAAATGGTTGCAAATTTTCTAAGTTCTCCTTTTTTTTGCGTTTGCATATATCATTATTTGGCTTTTGAATTCATAAGGGCTAGAGTGGTGATGAAAGTGATTTCTTTGTTTGAAGACACCGCCTGTCTTGGCGAGTTAGCGCTGGTTTTCCGTATGGTATATGTCTGTTTGTAGCCTCTGTTTCTAGCCGCTGCCATGGGCCGATCGCGAAGATAGCGCAGTCTACAGTTGTGGCAAAATGCATGATGGCTGCCGGTGGTGAGGATGATGATCACGACGATTATGAGGACGTTGATGTTCACAAATGTGATTATTATTATTATTATTATTATTATTATTATTATTATTATTATTATTATTATTATTATTATTAAGACATTGTATTTCATCGACTTCAACTAGAAGTCGTGTCGCCTTCCAACCTTATTTTGATAGTGGCGCGTCCACATGTATAATTGTGGAGCGAGTATTTCATATTTATTCTTTTCAGACGACACCGTGTGTAACAACCAAACACCAAAATTCTGTTGTACACATATTCGAATAGATCAGCGAACGTGCTGCAGTTCATTATGAATGTGTTTGGCCATAATCGCTTATAAATATTCCAGAAAGAATGACAGCTTCAGCTTTTATTTTTTTGAACAGCGCTATACCACAGGATACCACATGCAATACCAGCTTGACATTTTTTACGTTTCTTTATGGTGCAGACTCATTGCCCTGCTTGAAATTCGCGATTGAATAAGACTTCGTATTGAAAACTTTTGGAAAACGTCTCCTATGCAAACAGGTAGAGACCTCAGAAATAGTAACTAAAATGAGCGAGCACATTGCTGTTAGTTGCCTTGGGTTCCTTATGGATGACTTGATAGCTGTGTTACTTAATTAAGCGGACTTCATAGCTATGCTACAAATGCAATGACCGGCTACTCAAGACGCACGGCAAAATTACGCACTTAGACCGAGCAGCTATAGGACAATCTATTAAGTACGCGTATAGAGGTCCGAGATGTAGTCAGGGCCGCTTCTGACTTCTCGCGCCGTGCAGCTGCTCGTATAGCTGGCGTTGTTGTCTTGCGTATGGCATGACGCCATACGAAAGCGCAAACAAGATGCTCCGCCGGAAGGGGCATTACATATACATATCTCTTATGAAGGCGAGAGCTCGTCGTGTCAAAGCGGGCAGCGAAAACTGCCGGACGCACTAGCTCAACAAGTGTTCCCAAACGTCCTTCGCTCGTGCCAGCCAGAGCTATTTTGCTCCCTTGAATGTTGGAGGCAAATAGCACTTTGGCGCCAGTAAGCCTCGGATGTGTCCGTGCACGGGGGTTGCTGCAAGCCGACACCGTATACGTGGCGTTTGTTGTGGCTGCGCTTATAATGCGGCTTACTGAAATGCGTGATCGGGCTAAGCGGCGAGACGGCTGCTGAAGAACGGCAAAAGTTCGATTCGCAAAGGCGCCCTTTTCTCGGTGCTTTCATTTTTGTTCCCCTTTTTGCCTAGTGTGCTTGCGTGTAAAGAAGGATTAGTCTTTCTTGGTCCGCTCGGTGCCAGCAACACCGTCCATGAGCGTAAAGATTCCCGATTTCTAGTTGTGAAGATGGCACTTACTGACGCGGAAATCAACATACGGCGGGGCACTCTTGTCTGGAAAGTTTGCTAAGAGTCGCGCCTTGCCTTCGTCGCCATTGTGCCGCCATCGTGATTGACGTCGTCATCTACATGCTAGCGTCTTCATGCCGCCGTAGTCGTTATGATAGTTTTTGTCATCGCAATCGTCATCATGCTTCAAAACGTGGTCATTGCTGTTATTACTGTGTGATGGTTGTTGTCATGGCACCGATCTGGTGCGGTCGTCTTGTACTTGTCGTGACACACAAGCTGGCGTCAGGCACACACTTCCTCGTTTCACACAGACACATTGCGCCATCCGGTAACACAATGAGGAGAGGAAACTTAGGAGGCGAGGTAGACAGGCAGTTAGGCAGCAAACCGCAAATTGTAGGATTGAGGCAAATAATGCTTTTTCGTTTATTAATACAGTTAGCCCGAGGGCTGTTACAGAAGTGAAAAAAAAACCGAGCGTTTTCGGCAACAGAAAGTGAAATAGAGTCGTAAAAAATGAAGACTTCAATAAAAAGCTGGAGACATTAGCCCAGCTGATGGCAAGACAAGTTTTGAAACAGTATTCCAACAATCTAAGCTGATTCCGTCTTTCTCTCTATATTATCTGCTCAAATATGAGCACAGTAAATAAGTCTTACAGTCAACAAGTGGAAGAGATACTAAAAATTGATCCCAGAAATTCGTACGCTACAAGAAAAGAACACGAAATACAACAAGATCAGTTCGCTCCTTGCTTTTTGTCAGTTTTCTTCTTATATTATCATGTGAGTATTATCATGTCAGTTTTCTTCTTATATTATATTATCATGTGATATTATCATATATATATACTACATGGTTATCATGTGATATTATCATATCACATGATAACCATGTAGTACCATAAAACAATCTTGGAAAAAAAATACAGATCAATTTTCCAGCGTTTCATGTTTCTTGTGTGTGCCTTGTGTGAATTCTAAACAGGCGAAAGAAGCTTTGGCGTGGACACGATAAGAAATAAAATAAAATAAAACAAACAACAGAACACAAACTGTAATGCTCTTTTCACGCAGTTCGTATAATTTTCGTGCCTGGTAACTCCAACCACATCAGGGAAAAGGACAGATTTGTGTTACACCTGGTTAAAAAAAAAGGACTACTTACTGTTTTCGTTTTTTTTAATGCTCCACATTGTCAGAGGTGAGCGTGGGGGGCAGTGAAAACACCGAATAATTCACGCTGGGCAAATAGGGCACCAGAAGTAGAGTGTATCAGGCGCTAAAATTGCATGGCAATGCGTGAACAAAGCATTGCAGTTCTGCAATGGCGACGCTGACGCGGATTTTAGGCACTCCGTTGAAATGAAAACTACGATAAGAGAAAGGAAGTGCATTGCGTAGGCTTGAACGGCAGCATCTGCGCAAGAACTATTCGAATGCATTAAAAGAAAGAACACACGTTGGAAACCGATATCGGTATACACTCCGTGTAGCGAGTTTTCGTTTTTTTTTTAAATTTTCGTTTTTTAAAAATGTGTTCTACGATAACGGATCGCAGTTATGCCAAATGGTGCGCCCTAATTCCCGCATGATGACAGCATTCTAGCATACCGATCGCTCATTTTCGTTCTTTCGAGTTACGGGCGACCATGGCCATCTCATCGCGAAACGCCTCATCGATCACGCTCGATCAGCCAAACGTCCCATGCAGCTCTCGCACCCACGCTGCGATGTCCTGCGAGCTGCGCTGGAGGGTCTTGCCTGCCACCTTGTATCGCCATTCTCCGAGCATCGCACGACGACCGATCGAAATCGACGGGGTAGGGGATCGCCAGCGCTGATTGCATGGGACAGGGATGCCTGTAGTATTCATTTATCCTTCTTCTTGGGGTGGCAAACATTGTCTTTCGGTTTCATCGCTAACGGCCGCGCAATCACACCATGCTGAGCGTTTCTGAGTGTAAGCTTTTCAGCTAGAATATAGCTTTTTGTGCTGAGAATAACAAGTGCGTTGCTTCCGGTATTTCCTCGCAGATTGCCTTTATCACGACTTACTAGCGCCGCCACCAGACATTTACAAGCGTTTTGTACAGGTATGTGCCACAAGCTACCGCAATTGGCTGCTTTATCCCGGAATAAAAGATCGAAACGGTGCCGGGAAACGTCAAGGATTATATAGAGGAAAAAAAAAGCTATTTGCTGTTTCAAATGAGACCTACTCGTTTCGATCGCCACCAACTCTGTAGAGCGCTTTCCACTCGACAGTCGGTGCAAATATATTACCGAAGAATATCTCAGCAACGTGCGGTTTGCAGATGGCGCTGTCGCGTTTAACAACGCTGGAGATTAATTACAACAAATGAATGAGGACCTGAACCTGCAAAGTCTTAGGGTAAGCTTGCAAAACAGAAGGCTAAGTAGCTTTCAATAAAGGGGAACAAGAGTTGGTAACTAGCCGTCAGCCTCTTTAAGCAGTGAAGCCACAAGGGGTATGGATCATCAATTCAATTCAATTCATTTTATTTGGACATACACAGATGGTACAGGACGTCCACGAGGCGCGGCAAAAGGAGGCAACAATGCCTCCTGACGGGGCTTTCTGGAGGATCAGGAGGAGGTATCCAGACAAGTAGAAGTGGGTCAGACCGCATATGAGGGGCACTACCAAGTCATTACCGGGTGCTTGCCGATTTTCTTAGACAATCAGACCGTTCCAGCTTATACGGGGCCGAAGCTCGGAGGATAAGAAGCTAGAAAAGAAGCTAAGGACGACACGACGAGCGATCTAACGAAAAGTGATACGCGTAACGTTTAATCTGCAGGAAAATGGCGATACAAATGAAAGATAAAAGCGGCGAGCTGATTTCATATACGTAGCGCACCATAAACAAGGACAAAAAGAGAGTTCTAGTCGAGATTAAGAGAGGGTCAAGTGGAATTGCGTGGGTCATGAAACAAATAGAGTGAAGATAATGCTAGTCTGCTGGAATGACATTATGGGTATACCGATGGAACGGAAATGCAGGAAAGGACGTCCGGAAGAAGATTAGGTGGTATAACGAAATTGGGATATTCGCATAGGTATACGTGTCTTTCAAAGCGCTTCTAACTGCATCACTAGTTACAAATGGAACTTCTGCATCCTGTTCGTCGCTATTCCAATCAAGGTTACGTGGCTGCTTTGGGTACTGGTCAGTTCAGTATAGAATTCATCTGCTGCCTTTAGTAAGTCATCGTAATCAATTTCTCCTATGTTATAATTTCGCACATCACGTACTTTCTTCTTGTTTGTCAGCTTTGAGAGTTCAGCAAATTTTGTGATCTTCTGAGTTGTAGAAATTTGGTGCTTTGTCTTTTCCTCATTAGGTCACTTGTTTCTTTATTAGATCGCTTGTTTCTGGGGACCGCTTAGGGAAGGAACAGGCAAGCTTTCGTAGGAGCAACCCCAAGCAAGAGGCGGGAAAGTAAAGTTGCACCGCAGCGGGAAAAGTGCGACGGAAGTTTCAGCTTCAGAGAATGGTCAACTCTGTGCAGCCGGCTGTTTGAGGTGCTCAGGAGTGTTCCAGGAAGATTGCGTTCTGGGGTTAACAAGCAAACGAAGACCCTTCACAGCGTCCGTTGTCAACAAGGGCATAAAAACTGGCCGGCGTCCTTTGCGGGCTAACTAGAAAGCCTCATCAGGAAGGTCGTTACCGACGATGTCAGAAGTGACACGGAAGATACTCTGAGATTATATCATGTCTATCACAAAGAACTTGATGGAAGACCTTCGTTACCTAGAATAACAATTGCTTATGAGTACTGCGTCGTCGGTCTGATGTAAACTCTGAAGTACAGCCGCTTTCGAGGGTGTACTTGAAGAAAGCAAATAACATCAGCACGCATAGCGGCAAGTTCTATTTCCGGAGAAGTTGTCTTACGGGACACCTTGAACTTGATTGTGACTAGTGAAGCCAGGATGACCATGCAACATGTAGAGTTGGTGGAGGAGACTAATTCATTGGTGAAAATGTGTGTTCTCTCTCCATAGGTTTCCTTCAATAATAATAGCGTGATCTGTTGCAGGGCCACTGTTCAATTACCGGCCTTCTTCGCAATGCCCGCAATCGGGAGGCGTACTTGTGGCTGTCAAAGGCACCACATGCGTGACAAAGGTCTTGCTGCTTGAGTAAACCCCGGAGGAATGTCACCTTCATCACTACGAGAGGCGCAAATTGACACACATAAAGAGATGGACAGACAAGACAAAGCCACGAGGGCAGACAAAATGGAGTACGCGTGTGTCTTTCCACCTCTTCTCTAAGAGCCAACTACCAACTACCCCAACAAGAAGTACTTCTATACAACCTTGATGCTCAACGACAATTTCTGAAAAAGATCGGCTCATGGTCTCAGCCCCTGCAAAGAAGCCATATAGTAACTGATGACTCGTTAGAGACGTCGAATGTGCACTCTGAGACTGTCAACAGTGACGTATTTCGCTGAGCTAAGGTATGCGGACAAGGAATTCCGCGACAAAGCCGATTTTATTCTGCGCTTATGAATGTAACCTGAAATTGAAGAACGCAGTTCAAACTTGGAATCGTGAACTTTCTAATACATTCATCAATTTCAGTTTGTGCGTCTGAAATATTGAGAAGCTGAGTTTTTTTCGCCGAGCATTTGGTCCTTAAACGTTTGCTCACGGGTGTTGGGATCAGATGGCGCCTAGCGATTACGATCGTAGCACGGGTTGAGGCACACCGATCTAATCCTAGACACGGGAGCACTGCCTGATCTTCTAAATTCTCGATCGAGTGAATATTGCTTTTGCACGAATTCGACAAATAGGGCAGGCTGTTGCGTACAAAGCACAGAAACAAAACTCGAAGTAGCTGCAGCATGTACCAAGTAAACGCGCCCTGTGTTTTTTCATACGGGAATTTAGTTACAAGTGATGCAAGGTAATCTCTTGAATTACGAGCAATGCGGGCTCCAGAAGACGTTCCACAGTGATAAAAGGGCTCAACAATGAACACATCCAAAAAGCGTGACAACGGTGGCGCAATAGAACATGTACCCGGGTGGATACAGCAAACATACTTCAGAGGTGTTAAATGCTGTCGCAATAAAACTCAGATAATGAAAATTACTGGCCTACGTGGCACCAACACTTAAAGAAACTACCTTCAAAAATTACACCTAGAAATGACCAGATTCTCATATACATGTTACGCCTGTAGATTCCGTAGGATGCTATGGGCTTAGGTGTAAATGCAGCCATGGCCACGGAAGCGCAACAATGCTGAAGTGACAGCGCACCTTGTCGCAGTCTCGGACCGACCTAGCCGACCACTAGTGACACCCTTGCTGCGGCATGAGGCCGCAGCAATGCCAATTGCTGGCACGAGCAGTGGCGTACCGACTATTTAAAAGGGAGAGGGTGCAAACCACAGGCGATCTGACCTCTCGATCTCTCTTTTATATATATATATATATATATATATATATATATATATATATATATATATATATATATATATATATATATATATATATATATATATATATATTGTTACGTCCAAGCGCGTCAAAGGGACGCAGGGATCAAGAAGGGAGGGGAAGAGGAGAACGAAGACGGTGCAGCGGCCATTCCTGTTGTTCGTAGCCTGCCGTTCCTGCTCTCGCACGCCTGAATAAACCCCTTTTCCCCGTGCTTGTAACAAATTGGTGGACGGTGCGGGGTACACCTCGTAACCACGGAGCCTACGCTGCTACAACTTCGCCGAAGCCGTCGACTTGCCGGACTTCCGCCACCATCACCTGACATGACTGAATACGCCTGCCAGATTCCCGAAGGTTCTGACGCGGCTTCAAGGCCAGCACCTGGCGTTCCGTGGCAATACTACCGGGTGCCACTCACTTTCGGAGGAAAAGCCGGAGAAGATGTCGACGAGTGGCTCACAAACTACCGAAGGGTGAGCCGATCTAATGGTTGGAACTCGACCGCGCAGTTGTCAAATGTTGTGTTTTCCCTTACCGACACAGCACTCGTCTGGTATGAGAATCACGAAGACACGCTCACTTCATGGGAGCTTTTCGTAGAGGAGCTCAGAGCGTGTTTTGGCGACTCTAGCGCAAAAAAGAAACGCGCCGAACAGACGCTTTCGCAAAGAGCTCAGATTCCCGGCGAGACCTGTACGACTTATATCGAAGAAGTGCTGAAACTGTGCAAAATAGTGAACTCTCAAATGTCTGAAGAGGACAAAGTTGGACATTTGTTGAAAGGGATAGCCGAAGACGTCTACAATTTTTTGATCGGCAAAGAAAGCTTGGATTCCGTGTCTGACGTCATTCGCCACTGCAGAACCTTTGAGACGCTGAAGATGCGACGGATAATACCGAAGTTTGGTCGCCTGGCGAATGTCACAACGGTGGCAAGTGTAGACCCGAGTTCGTGTGTTGACCTTCCATCAACAATACGGCAGATTGTTCGCGAAGAGTTGCTCCATCGGGAAGAGATGTACCGTTGCACACCCGGCATCGCTGGTGCGTACTTACCACACGAGATGCGAAACACGGCCGTTTCGACCGCATGGCAACCCACGGTTAACTCAGCGACCGTCGAGTATAGGTCTACCCCACAAACGAGAGGTACCTTGAGCTACCAAGATCATGACTACGACCAACGCCCTCGCCGCACGCACGCCTCCGGGCGGCCGATGCCTAGCCATGATGAATGGGACCCACCTGCTGGCTATGCAGTCGACAGCAACATGCGTGACTACGTGCAAGAACATCGAAATTTGCGGCATCTGCCGGTGTGTTTCCAATGCGGTGTCACGGGCCACATAGCGAGATTTTGCAATCGTCGGCCAACAACGTGGAATCGTCGATCGGGGTCTTCAACAAGGACCACACCTCCTACGAGGACAACTCAACAACCATGCACCACCTCTTGGTCAGCTGGCGTCCCTCCTGGCAACGATTACTGGCAGAGAAGCTTCCGGAGCCGCTCGCCGGCATCTGACAGGAGTTTGACGCCACCGCCAACTTCTCGTGCACCGCGTTTACGCCAATCTCCATCGCCAGTGCGCCGCTCAGCCTCGCCTTCACAACCGGAAAACTAGCTAGCGCGGCCGATGGGGGTGAGGTCGCTCGACACGTGCTATCGACAGAAATGCCCCCTGCAGTTGCTATGATTAAGAACAAAGTGCATGTACTTGTTGATGGTGTTCCTACAATGGCTTTAGTGGATACCGGGGCAACTGTATCCGTAATGAGTCTCGGTTTTAAAGGTCGGTTGGGGCGCAAAGTTGTATTTCCGTGGGACCAGGCTGCAACGTTTTGTGGAGTGAGCGGCGAGTCGTTGCGCCCTGTTTGTGTGTGCACTGCTGAAGTGTCCCTGGCTGGTGGAGTTTTCGCGACGGAGTTTGTAGTTATTCCCCGATCGACGCACGAAGTGATTTTGGGCATCGACTTTTTGCGGCAGTGTGGTGCGACCGTTGATTGTCGCACGGGGGAAGTTTGCGTCGATGGCCATGTTTCGTCCGGGCTCTTAGAGGAGACTTGTAGTCAAGGTGAACTTTGTGTGTCTGCAGATACTGTTGTGCCTGCGTCCACCTCGGTGTGCGTGCCAGTTGTATGTCGCGGTGAAGTTCCAGACAGTTTCGATGCCTCCGTAGAGCCAATGCATGTAAATCTTGTGAAGAAGAACGTTTTTGTCCCTCATTGTGTGGTATCCATCGCCAACGGGCGTGCTGGCTTGTGGACGGCCAACTGCTCAGCAGAACCTGTCCTGCTTCCAGACGGCTTGAAACTCGCCCACTTTACAGAATACACGTCTTCGTCCGTAGCCGTACTAACAGACTCGCCGTGTGAACCTGCTGACCTTCGCCAAGTCTCAGACAAAAAGCTTCTGTCTATGATAAACAAGTCGCTCAGCACAAGGGAGCGCCATACCTTGGTGGATACGCTTTCTAAGCATCTGTCAGTGTTTGACTTTGCGCAGTCGGACAAAGCGTTCTCGATTCCCGAGTCACGAACGCGCCATACTATCGATACGGGATCTGCGCGCCCGATCAGGCAAAAGCCTTATCGCGTGTCGCCTAACGAGCGCAAGATAATCGGGGAACAAGTGAGTGACATGATGAAAAATGGGATAATACAAGAGTCCTCGAGTCCTTGGGCAGCTCCGGTCATACTCGTCAGAAAGAAAGACGGTAACTGGAGATTTTGCGTCGATTATCGAAGATTAAACGCCGTGACTAAGAAGGATGTCTACCCGCTGCCCCGGATTGATGATGCAATTGATTGCCTTCATTCGGCCTCTTATTTTTCTTCAGTGGACCTGCGCTCAGGATATTGGCAAATCCCGATACACCCGACAGACAGAGAGAAAACAGCCTTCATAACCCCGGATGGATTATTCGAATTCAATGTGATGCCGTTTGGGTTGTGCAACGCTCCAGCAACCTTTGAAAGGTTCATGGACACCATTCTGCGTGGGTTAAAATGGAACATCTGTATGTGCTATCTTGACGACGTTGTTATATTCGGGCGCACATTCAATGAGCACAATACGCGCCTGGATATTGTCCTCGACTGCATCAAAAACGCCGGCCTGGTTCTGAACTCGAAGAAATGTAAATTTGGTGACCGTCAAACCCTTGTGCTGGGTCATCTTGTTGACAAAGACGGTATCCGGCCTGATCCTCTCAAGACGGCAGCTGTCGATGCATTCAGTGCTCCGCAGTCAGTGAAGCAACTTCGTAGTTTTCTTGGTCTTTGCTCTTACTTTCGCCGATTTATTCCTCGTTTTGCTGACGTCGCTTATCCTCTGACAGATCTGCTACATAAAGACGCACGGTTTGAGTGGACACCCGAGTGCGATTCTGCATTTCGTCAGCTGAAGTTCCTGTTAACCTCTCGACCTATCCTTCGCCACTTCAATCCTACTGCGCCGACAGAAATCCACACAGATGCTAGTGGCGTTGGTCTAGGTGCCGTATTGGTCCAACGCTATGACGACCGTCAGCACGTGATTGCTTATGCAAGCCGCTCATTAAGCAAACCTGAACGGAATTACACTGTGACAGAGCAAGAATGCCTCGCTGTAATCTTTGCGGTTCAGCGATTTCGCTCGTACTTGTACGGACGCCCATTCCAAGTCGTCACAGACCACCATTCCCTGTGCTGGCTCGTGAACCTTCGCGACCCTTGTGGTCGCCTTGCGCGCTGGGCTTTGAGGTTGCAGGAATATAACTTCACTGTTTCCTACAAGAGTGGCCGAAAACACGCTGACGCAGACTGCCTTTCCCGTATGCCGCTTGCCACGACGGACTGCGACGCCGACGATTTTGATCATCTCGTCGCTTCTGTGACACCCACTTTTCCAGATATCGATGCGTTCAAAACAGAACAACGGACAGACACTAAATTGGAGCCATTCTTTACTTCTGCCCATTCAAGTGCAACAAGCAGCTACTGTGTGCGTGATGGGCTCCTGTACAAAAGGAACTACTCAGGCACGGGTGCACGCTTCCTTCTAGTGGTGCCGGAGCGTCTCCGGCCAGCAATCCTTCAGGCTATGCACGATGACCCTACCTCCGGGCACTTAGGCACAGTGCGCACACTTTCTCGCATTCAAGAACGCTTTTACTGGCCCCGGATGCGACATTCGGTTGAGTTTTATGTCGCCAGCTGCATACAGTGCCAACGTCGGAAACGCCCAACCACTGCCCCATCTGGTCTCCTTCAACCTGTGCCGCCTTCCAGCTCACCCTTTCGGCAAGTTGGAATTGATCTGTTAGGCCCTTTTCCAAAGTCATGTAAGGGGAACCGCTGGATAATTGTCTGCGCCGACTATTTCACACGCTATTGTGAGACGGCGGCTATACCATCAGCAACTGCCACCGAAGTGTCGCTTTTCTTACTTCACGCTATTGTTCTACGACATGGACCACCTGGTGTTATCATAAGCGACCGGGGACGTCAATTCACGGCGGATATAGTGGAAGAGCTTGTGCGTTTGTGTAACTCGCACCTCAGGCACTCGACGCCATATCATCCGCAAACGAACGGCCTCACTGAGCGCACTAATCGCACGATCACAAATATGCTTTCCATGTATGTTGCGTCCGATCATAAGAATTGGGATGAAGTGCTACCGTTTATTACTTATGCATACAACACCGCCAAGCACGAGACAACCGGCTACAGCCCCTTCTTCTTTCTATATGCTCGGCCGCCCCGGTATACGCTCGACACTGTCCTCCCTTTTTACCACCACGACAACCCTACGGTCGCCGATACGCTGTGCCTCGCTGAAGAGGCTCGGAGACTTGCGCGTCTTCGGACTTTGGCATCACAAGAAAACTCCAAAGCCCGCTACGACGCACGACATCGGCCAGTTACATATAACCCTGGTGATCTCGTTTGGCTTTGGACTCCCACAAGGAAGCGCGGTTTGTGTCAAAAGCTGCTGGCAAACTACGATGGACCGTATGTTGTCATCGACAAAGTCAGCGAAGTGAACTATACTCTCGCGCGCCTCACGAACACTGGTAGACGTTCTGCTAGGACACAAGTCGCGCATGTCGCACGGTTGAAATCATGCACGCCACGACAAGCTAGTTGACTCGCCCAGGGGGCTTTGTCTGCGAGGGGAGGTATGTTACGTCCAAGCGCGTCAAAGGGACGCAGGGATCAAGAAGGGAGGGGAAGAGGAGAACGAAGACGGTGCAGCGGCCATTCCTGTTGTTCGTAGCCTGCCGTTCCTGCTCTCGCACGCCTGAATAAACCCCTTTTCCCCGTGCTTGTAACAATATATATATATATATATATATATATATATATATATATATATATATATATATATATATATATATATAGCCTGGAAATACTTCTGTCAGTTCATTTTTATTTAACAGACAGGGACCTATTTATCCATCCCGCATGGCGAACCATGGGAGGCCAAAAAATTCTCTGCATTTACTTTTATCTCTTGCGACTATATAACATACAGGAACAAACGGCAATGAATGCCCCACAGTGGTCCTTGATCCCGCCCAGCAGCAGCAGTAAAGCGTACATAAAAAATGCACATTTGCTGCAAGCAATTTGAATATTTCAACAAAGAATTGTATTTGCTGTTTAAGTCTACTGCATAAATGTATCGCTCGTTTAGGTAATAGCATTGTCGAGGTTATACGCAACAAGGTACAATGAACACAAATTACTTGCAGCAGTCACGAAAAATTGACTCGCCATCGAGGCCCTGCGGCAATGTATGTCCAGCGAATCTTTTGAAAATCACCACTACAACGGCTGAAGGTTGTATGCAATGCTTTACCGCTTTATAACGCCCCCCCACCCTCACCCCCTTAATTCCCGCTAGATTTCATATCTATTAATTGTAAAGTTCTTCCAGGGCAACGGGAGAAAATTTTTGTTCGCAAAACACATTCATAAAGCTCCAGATAGCTTGAATGCGTAATGCGTAACGTACTACAATTGTCATCATTTGTACCCTACCTTTGAAGTTTACCTACATACTGCCGATAACGCGCGATCTTTTTCGCCAAACATAAACAAAATGCCTTACTGAACAAAATGCCTTACTATAAACAAATGCCTTGCTGAACGTAAGATGGGACCTGTTATGACGCCTGAAAAAAGGCAAAAAAAAAACGACGGCTCTTTAATTATTTGTAACGCTTCTATCCGGACCAGGAACGTAAACATTTTGTCGCCCATTGCAGTTACCGTGTCGCCCCTTCCCTTTCCACAAAATATAAGTCTGATGTAACTTACAGCTATGTCGAGACACATGGAAGCATTGCTGACAGCGGCCATATCACACGCTCCAAGACTTGAATAAATTTTTTTTTGAAAAGGCTGTGTGCGATCCAACTGCATTTAACTTCGCACAGAGATTTTCCTAGTGTACCACCAGTTCTCGCCAACTTCGGTTTTGGTGGCTTTTATAGTTCTTCCAGGGCAGCAGGCTGAATTCTTCCCCGCTCCTTACACACGCTCAGACAGTCTGGAGCGCTCGCATACGTAATTTATTGCGAAAGCCACGATTACCCATCTGTTTTGAACTTCACCTCCACATCACCAATTAACTTGTCCTAACAGTCACCAAGCATAACGACGCTGCCTCCTTTAGTTCAGTGTGTACACCAGGCGAAACTAATATCACGCATAAAAATGTAAGAAGAAAAAAAGATGAGTGTTCAGTAATCATTGGTAACGCTTCTAAATAAGCCAGAAAGGTTAAAACTACACGACACATTGCACATAAAATGTTGCCTATTCCTTCAAAGTATAAAATATCTGGAACGCAGAGTTCCCTTGGGATATCGGGAAACCTAGCTATTGGCAGTAGCATGATACTTTCGAGAGCCTGCTTACAATTTATTTTTAACGGTGTATTTGATCAACACGTATTTGTCATCGAACATAAACTTTGCGTACTGTTCCCCTTATGTTCGCAATACATAACCTCAGTGGTTGTAATTATGGCAGTGCCGCCGTCTTTCTTACACCGCTCGTAAAACAGACTAATAGCGCTATGGACCACTTACATAAGTATTAAACTGGAATATGCGCATTTAACCTACCAATTTGGAACACTGCCTACACCTTATCCCTACCATGCCCTTAATTTTCAATTCATATAAACAAAATACGACTTACTTTTGCCATTATTGTGCAGTGGTTGCAAGGAATAGACAATGAACATTAAGCTTTGAGCAAATTGAACATTCTGCTTTCTCAAATTACACCCATTTCACTTCTGAGTGAAATGCATCGCTTCACACGACCGCTTTCATGAAGGCACTACCGTTTTTTACGGGACGTTTCAAGTGGGGCGTGCCGGTAGTAATCGTGAAAGATTATTTCTTCCCTTGGTGTAATGCTTGTACGTGCCGAGTAATTAAACTGTGGATGCAATTCGAGCGGGTGATTCAATAGATTTAATGAAGAAATGTAGAATGACTGACTGTACAATAAATGAATATTTCATTACTATGTAACAATGATCGGTCACAATAAAATGCTCAGAGTCATTCTCCCACCTTGACGTGCTTTCTATATGGGGTCTCTAACACCATTGCATAAAATTATGTAAATTTCACACATTTATTGACAGTGGATTGTAATTCGTGACCGCAGATATTTCACGAAACTACATGAAAAAAAAAACGAGGGTTTAGTAATTACCTTCAACACTAATTGCATTTAAAGCAGGAAAGTGAACGTTTCGCAACGCATTGCGCTTAAAATTTTTATATTTTCACGCACTTTCACGTCCGTATCTCGTACGTTGCATTCGGAGTCTAGGAAACACATATAGATTAGCGGCAGTATGACACCCTGTAACGATTCAATGAGTAACTTTCTACAAAGGCTTAATGAACACACCCAGAATGAACATATAACGCTCGTCACTCGGAACATTGTTTCATATACTTCGAATACATATAAACACCGTGCCCCGCATATTTTACCGAGGATACCGGGGGAAAACAACTAAATGTCATGTATAACGCATAAAAATTGGGATAAAGCGACTAGTCAGTTACTATTTTCAGACTACAGAGGCAACCTACACAGGGCAAATTTTCGGTACACATCACCAAAAGTGGCCCTCATTTTGTCAAAATACGAGATACCTGCTGTGTTTGCTCCTTCCGGGAAAGAAGTAATAGGGCAGCTCTTACTTAGAAACAGCCTGAAAATGAAATCGTGAGTGAAGATGACATCGACCAAGGCCATTTTCCCGAGCATATCTACGATAAGTCTTCATTACACCGTGAGTTTCGACAGTTATACCTGTAAGAGATTTGATTAGATTTCTGATGGAGAAAAGGTACTGAGACTGCAACATTGCAACGGACAGATATTAAACAGTTCTAGCATTTGATAATCCAATGATATCAGGCCGTAAGGCACACCGGTGGTTGGGAGCAGCTTATCACAATACTTTATCCGGACCTCCCCTTCACGCGCAGATTAACTGTAACTGGCTGATTGTGTTTTAGAATACGGATATAGCGGTCCCAATAAATTGGGCATGATGCAAGTTGCCCAAGCTGACAGTTTGTTCGGGCGGGAACTGCAAGCGCCAGGCGTTATCCGCAACCCGAGCGTGTATGGTGAATCCCGCGCGTCGTCCGCTACAGAGTGTCGCGAGAAGGCACAAAAGACAATAGTCGTTGTACAAGCAGAGATATGCGTAGTAAAGAAAAGCATTACTTATGAGGTCACTCTACTAAGAAAGAAAATTTAGCTTCACCTGTAGTTTTAATGGACTTTACATCGTGCAGCCGAAAGTGCCAGTGCGCGCTTTCAGAAGTGAGGGGGCAAATGACATACTTTGCCCTCCCCCCCAACGCGCACACTTTGACAGGTGGAGGGCAAGTGTCCCCCCCACCCCCTCCCCCGTCAGATACGCCTATGCACATTAGATATTTTCTTGGTGCTCTTGTTCCTACTGCTGTTTTTGAGGGATACTTTTCCAATTCAATTAAAATTAATTTGCTCATGTATGAACGCGAATGAAGGGGTAGGGCAATGGTTTGAATAAAGTGTTATCAAGTATGGCTGTACATCAAATAATGAGAAGCACTGTCGCATAAAGCTGACGGCATTTATGCATTTGCCAAGCAAGTTAGAGCAGACTTAGTAAAGCATACGTTTTAAAGCAAAGCTTTCGTTCCCTACTTTCCCAGTTTGGCGCGGCTGCTGCTGCTGCTGTCGGGTCGATCGGTGTCTAGGCGGATCCGCCTAGGCACCGAAAAGAGATATGCCGGGAGGTAGACCAGAATGGAAAATCCTGTTTGCTATCCCACACTGGGACACGGAGGAGGGGAAGTTGAAAGATAAGAAAGTGGAGATATAGGAGACAGCACAGATTTTGCACATGCCCTGCGGCGGTGTGTGCAGTACCTGCAGACTTCGACGCGCACGGGCTGCTTGAAGTCGCCGCCATCGTTGACGATGAGGCGCATGTCGCCGTCCTTGTCGACGCCGAAGCGCGGGTAGCGCACCTCCACGCGCACGTCGCACACCTGCGCCTCGTCCACGTCGCTGCCGAAGGGCACGCGGACCCGCTGCTCGGACGACGGCGGCACCAGGTCGTCCAGCAGGGCCTCGTCGCGGTCCACCTCCGCAAAGTAGCTCCGGAATGGCGCACCGCGGAGCGTCATCACGCTCGTCACGAGCTCCCTGCGCAGGGTGGAACACACGAGCTGTTGGTACTGGCGAAAAAAAAAAAAGGATTCGTTCAGCGTTGAACAATCCTCCCTTCGCAGTTCAATCGTGCCGTCCCGATTTCTCTTTATTTCAGAAAACGCTTACGCCGTTTTCGCGAGAATCTCGTACTGTCAGGAATAAATTTATGCCACTGAAAAAAAAAGCGACAGAGAGAAAGGGAGAGAAAGATAGCTACAGTGAAGCTTAAGGTCGTGAAATGTGGGCAACAGAAAAAGGAAGAAGCGAGTCGCAGATTGGTGCTCGTCTGCGATTGAAATAGCGTGACGAGAAAAATACGTTACTCTCGCAATAAAGTTGTTCTCTGAACTCGTACCTCGATTACTCGGCGGTGCTGTTTGTTGTCTCCTGGTTTTCTTCGCCCTTGCCATGTCCGGCTGTACCACTCACGAGCAACAAAAGTACGCGTTTGATAACAAAACACCTATATATATATATATATATATATATATATATATATATATATATATATACATATATATATGTAGCGCGGTTGGCTACCGTCCTCCAGGGAAAGAAAAGGGAGAAGAACCCAGGGCAGGCTTGTGCGGCTTTGTAGAAGCACAACTCGAATTCCAGCAAAACAAGTGCAAAAATGGTGTGCGCATCTCATGACCTCGCGGTGGCAGAAAGATTATTTTGTTTATTTTTTTCTTTCGCGTTTGTTTCCGGTGGCGAGTGTGATAAGCGTGCCTTTGCATTCGCTTCCTAGCCTTTCGAGCAATAAAAGTCGGTAGTCCGCGCTCTGTCCTACTTCTTTGTATCTATATTTGCCCACCTAACTTCATCTCAGCAAAGAGGCGTTTCCGGTTCCTGCTGGACTTTTGACAGAGCTGGTGCACCATCCTCACCATCTACGCAAGCCTTCTCTACTTTCTGCGGCTCCCCTCAGCTGTATCACCGGCGGTGGTGAATACTCACTACCGCTTACAACAAACACTTTCACATTAAAGCTTTTCAACCTGTCAACGACATATTATTTAGCGTAGAGGGCCTTCCGTGTATGTGTGGAAACTATCAAGCAGAAATGGTGAGCCCTTTGATAACAGCATCGGTTCCAAAATATAATTTACGGCTCGAAGGAGTCTTTTCAAAACCCAACAACATTTTTGAAATTTCCTACGGTGCCTCCTTACGCCTGCAAGTTTAAACTTCACCTCGCCTGTTTTACTCAACGCAGATTCCATTGTTACGAAGTTTCATCTCAACACGCCCAGTGGTTCGCAAATGGCACAGGTTCGAGCACCACTACAAGCATAAATGAGAACCCCAGTCAGCACAATTTTCATAACATCCTATGGCGCTCCAAAAGCATCTGAAACGTCGAAATTTCTCAAGCATTTGTTTCACTTTTAAAACAGTTTATGACCAGTTATCACCTTTATACTGCAGACAGCCTGAAACGACGCAATGTGGAATACGCCGTATACAGCTCCAAAGTGCCATTAACCGAATTTTGTATTTGTTTTTAGCGACAGCTGACTTTACCCGATGAACTTCCGTTGTTAGCCACATGTTCTTTTCTTTCCCTTCTTGATATGACTAAACGTCTAGTCCAAAATTCTGCTCCGCACTAGCTACAATGGTTCTCTTAATACATTTTCACCCAGCATTTTGGAATGATACAACGCCAGCTATAGCCTTCCTGTTTTCACCCAGCCAGCGGGCGCTGTCCAGCGTTGTGGAGCGTAAAGGAAAATAGCTTTAATTATCATACCACGCGTTATGTTAAAACGTAATCAGCGAGTGTGCTGAAGTGGTTTGATTTAAACTAGTTTTTGGCTCTTACAGGCATTAAATTTAACCGTGGACCATTGTCGACCTGTCAAATTCTCTTTGCTTTATTACAGTTATCTTCGTAATGGTAATGTATACTCTTACTAAAGTACCAAGAACTAATTATAAGATGACTACTCAGTCTATACTCGAAATAGCTTCGTTTTTTGCTTCGTGCGTATCTGCGTTCCTTGCTTTTGTGCGTGTCTCTTACGCGCTACCTTATACGTTCTAATGGCGTACCAACAGGCCCAAGTAGCACCTTTAGTCAAAATAGTTGGAGAACTTAGAATTTGTTTTTACAGGCTGCGATAACTGATTGCTTATCACGCGCAAATGTGAGCATATTTTGCTACGCAGTATTTTGATACCGTGGAAAAGAACTGCCGGTCATTTCCAGGCTTAGTTCCGCGCTGTTCTAGAGAAGTGTGACATTAAATGGAACCCGCTCATGTCATCGTGCAAGAATCATCCCACAACAACAACAACAACAAAGGAAACATATATGTCAATTCTCGTTGGTTGCGCATTAGTGGGGTGAGGCTTTCGAACGGAGCTTGATGTCCGCCCGTATGCAAAAGGAAACCAAAAATGAGAACTACTACGCTTCGCCAGAAAACATAAAAACTTGGTTTCAAGACTCACCAACGCAACTATAAAGGAAGTTCTATGTTTTTGATCGTAGCACCTACGGCGATGTTTAATGTAAAGAAGGATTGACCACGCGCCCCTAAACGGATGAACTTGGCCATAATGATTTACCGCAATCATGATGACAGAGAAACAAGCATGGGTTATTATGGGGAGCTGAAAAGACCTCAAACAGCCTGAAGGTCATGTAACAAAGTGTATCGGATTTTATGGTAATAATTTATACAGAAAAAAAAGATGGATCACCATACTGGCTTCAGTGACTACAGCGGCATCCTGAAAGGTCCTGTCCCAACAACTTCTGAAGCATCCGTGCTGGGGCGCACCCAGAGGAACGCATTCATTACCACAGAAAACTTTCTTTGCGTCTCCCGCCAACTAAATTGTTGTATTTATTCTTTTATTCATTTCGTACTCTGTCGCTTATTGTTAGTTTTCTATCATTCGAACACACAAGTTACTTAGGACGTGCCTTTGTTCAGCCATACCCCTTTCTTTTCTTCTTGGTTTCATTTATTGGGCTTTGAAAGTCTATTCTAATAATTCATTTTGCATCCCATGTCCGATTTTCGACCAATCCCCCTTAGCAGATATATGCACTACAGTCTTTGATGTCATGCTTATCATTGCTATAGCAGGCTGGACCAGACAATGACGAAATGCACGAAATTTTAACGATGATGCACGAACTTTTAACGTATACTCTCTCTCTGCGTAACTTGGTCCCGGTTCTGTTTAGTTTGCCTCTCAAACGGCAATACTCAACCAAGTGTTGATCAAACAGTGACATTCAAAAGGTGGTTCTGGCAGAACTGTATTTTTTTTAAGGCCATGCAAAATTTATCCATATAGCGTAAGCAACTTTTTCCACCTCTGTCATATGGAAGAGGGAGAGAGTCCACAGGTTTTTCGATAGTAATAATAATGAAAAAATATGCAAATCTAAT
This sequence comes from Dermacentor albipictus, assembly GCF_038994185.2. NCBI lineage: Eukaryota > Metazoa > Arthropoda > Arachnida > Ixodida > Ixodidae > Dermacentor > Dermacentor albipictus. The sequence continues at coordinate 30,094,975 of NC_091821.1, forward strand.
GCACACATTGGATTCTACGTGAAGCAAACCTTGCCTGAAGCCATTACTTAAATGCTACAAAACAAAATAACATGCGCACAATTGTCTTTATTTTTATGCTACGTAACATGAATGTATAGAATAGAATTTATTGACAGGAAAGGCTCAGGTCGACCTGAGCTAGTGCGCTCTAGTCTGCTACTCTGCACAGGGGAAGAGGGAAGGGCAGTGAAATTACTGTGATAGATGATGATGATAAGAGAAGTGGTGAGTGCTTATGTACATGCGCCTTGCTAGAGCCGCTCGTCGAGCTTGGTGTCCTGCAGAAACTTCAACAACGCTTTAGTTGCACGCATTGAAGTTGCAGTGTCAGGCCATGGGCCGAGGATAGCGTCCTCCGACAGTGGTTGCTTGCCAACGTTGGCTAGGAAACTTTCGTAACGTGAAATCTCGTGCAATGCCTATGTTTATGCGCTATATACACCGTTCACAATTAAGATGTGCCGACACGCAAACAGCAGTGCATGCGTGTGCATACTGTGAGACGTGGACGCAGCGATGTGACGAAGGCTACGCTTCATGCTTGTGTAGGAAAGAATGGTGATGAAAGGCGTGTGCAGAGATGAGTGCGATAGCTTAAATACATTTAAGGCTCCTGCCATGTGTGTCGCGGTGGAACGCCATTCCGGGGGATCGGCCAAGAACGGGCACGGGCTCAGTGACACGGGCCGAGTGGCACATATACCAGGCGGCATCTAACTAGTCACCCAAGGTTGGGGTAGGCCAATAAGGGGTGTCAGGAAATCGAACAAGCTGTGGAAATGGTGCGCTATTCCATTGAGAGGTGTGTGCGCTTGAAATATGCCGGGTGTTTCAGCAAAGACTCCCAATTTTTTTTTAATTGCCACACACACACACACACACACACACGCACACACACACACACACACACACACACACACGCACACACACACACAAATGAATAAAAAACAAATGGGTAATCGACTAATTAACAGATATTCATTTATTAAGTTTTTAACGAATTTCCTTATGGCACATATTGCAATTTACAAATTCTAGCCGGGGAGTTTCGCAAGACGGGTCCATTTGGAACGAATTCTCAGGATGCAACCAGTGCGTTGGCGTTCGAATTACTTTCGTGCTTCAGTGCAGAAAACGCCATTTTTTGAGTAAGTAAGTGGAACGACAGTCCATTTCTAGCGCAAGTTTGACGGCGCGTATCTCGTAAATGACGTCATCCACGCAATTCTTCTCAAGCGGATATGCCTAGCAGTTGTCACCTGCTAGAATTTGTAAATTGAAATACGTGTCATGAGGTAATTAGTAAAAAAACTTAATTTGGGAATCTCTTTTATTTAGTCGATTATGCATTTCAAGCGTTTGTGCACGTAACGTCCGCCTCTTCGAGTAGACCAGTTCATGGACTATAATAGGACTATCTGCCCTAGGCAACTAAAAAAAGAAAAAAAATTAAAGTGTTCACTGAAACGTCCTGTATTTATGAGCCCACATAATACCAACAGTTTTTACGCAGTGATTTATCATTTCATTGCTCAGAAGAAAGGCGCGCTCGCTGGCATTATTGCGGCGGTCAACATTCAGCGCTTATGTAGGCCGGCGCTAATACGCACATCCACAAAAATTTCCGGCTAGAACTGACCAACCGACGGACGAGAAACCAGGACGGGCTAGGTAATGAAATCTTCGCTTTAAATAAAGGGTATCTTCTGTACACATTCTGAAGCTCCGCTTTCTTGCAGGGTTTCTTGGGTACTTTAACGGCGGTTCGTTAAGCTTGCCTACTTGTTTATACAGCGTCAATTCTGGCGCAGTGGAAGAACTCTTCGTTAACTAACCACAGCGCATGCAAGCACGTTTTGACGTAGACGAAGGCAAATTTTGTTAACGAATTAAGAGCGTGCCACCCCCCACCTCCCTTTCTTTTATCTTTCCTTTCCATTTTCGGTTTCAGCGGTACAGTGTCGAAAACCGATCTGCCAGCAAAGGAAAGTACCATGACCGTAGAAACTGAGAAGCGCCAGTTTTGTGAGCCTTTTGTTTTTCACCCAATTTCCAACCAATGATGATGCCATGTAATGTCATCATTGGGTGGGAAGAATGGACGAATGGCTCCTGTCCGGTCTTTACGAGGAGGGGAATGCTAAGGGGCGTGTACCTGGGGAGGTTGTAAGTGTGCGCGCCATACCTATAGACTTCTGCGTTCGCTAAGTATGCTTCAGCAACGCACTTAATTCTGTTCGCGTATGTGTCTTTACTTTAAGAATGTTTATTCTTTATTTTTTATTTGCTTGACTGTGTCTGCAACTTTTATGCGCCTAGCATTGGTATATATATATATATATATATATATATATATATGTGTGTGTGTGTGTGTGTGTGTGTGTGTGTGTGTGTGTGTGTGTGTGTGTGTGTGTATGTATGTCTGTATGCATGCACACAAGGTGTTTCAGCGAACACTTTCAAAATTTTTTTAATGTTATTTCCTGTGGCGCATCGCTCAATTATAGTTTATGAGCCGGTATACTCGAAGCGGCACACTCAACTTGCACAAAAAATTTAAATGTGAAATCCACGAATTAACAAGAATTCACTTATTAACTTTTTAGCTAGTTATCTTATGACCCATTTTGCAATTTACAAATTCTAGCAGTGGACTTCGCAAGGCGGAGCTTCAGTGAAGGGCTTGTGTGCTTCAGTGAATGACGTTTTGCTAACAAATTACCTGGAACCCCAATGCATTTCTTCGCAAAGTTCGGGAATTTATATGTCGAAACTGGTGTCATCTTGAAAATTCGTTCCAAATGGATCCGCCTTGCGAACTCCATGGCTATAATTTGTAAATTGCAATATGAAGCATAATGTAATTAGTTAGAAGACTAATTACTGAAGTTTTATTAATTAGTCAATATTGCATCTCAATTTTTTATGCAAGTGGTGTCCGCCACTTCGAGTAGAGCAGCTCATGAACCAGAATTGTGATATCTGTCACAGGCAACCTTTAAAGTTTTTTAAGTGTTCACTGAAACACCATGTGTATATATTGACACGTGTACTTATCTTTATCGGGCAACCACGTTTCGCCGCCTAACAAATGTGATCGCACAGCGTGGGACGCGCCAGCATGTATCCGAAGTTTCTGGAAAGTTATCGATGCTTCTATCCGATGTCTGTTGTCGCCGAACCTTATGTTATCTGATTTCGTCACCTGACGCGAATGGTGTAGAACTTTGTGCTTGAAGGCACGCGGGTCCGAACGATTAGTCTGGAACATTCGACCTACTCTATAAAAGCCGACGCGCTTGACCCGCTGATCAGATTTTCGACCATCGCCGAGCGTGTTCGCCGCTATGGTTGTGCTATAAGTGTAGCCTGTTTTGTGGGCACAGGTTCGCCCAATAAAAGTTAGTTTTGTCGTTCACAGTATTGCTACTGTGTTCCTTGACGTCACGACCACGTGACAATATATACATATATATATATATATAGGGGGTTTCTTCAAAGTTCAGCACGCAGAAACCGACGTAACATACGCAGGGAAGAGACGACGAACTTTTTGGAAGACTTCTTTACTTAACGTTTTCGGCTGGTGGACCAGCCTTCGTCAGAGTACAGTAACGCATGTACAACACATACACAGCTTTAAAGGCACCGTATCAAGAGCAGAGGACGCGCTATCTGCACTGACTAGACCATACACTGCGCATCATAAATCATTATCGTTGCGCATTATAAATCATTATCAGTGACGCACATTTTGGAATAAAAAAGATTGAAATGCAGATGTGTTCAATGATGCAATATATAAAAACATGACTCTCAGGTAAGTGCCAGCGGTTACCATGATTATGTGTAGTGAAAATAAAATGACGTACACATGCAGATACAAAGGCGTGATGTTGAGCACATGGTACCTCTAAGTGCAACCTCGAATTATCTAAAAATTGACGTGTTAAGCGTACAATTTCGAGCAACAGCCACATACGTCAAAACAGCCACATGTAAAAAAAAGAGAGAGAGAAAAAAAGCGTTGAAATCATATACGTACACTGTGTGGGAAGTGTATATTTGCGCTCAATCCAAAGTTATGTTAGTTTGCCTTTGTTTTGATTTATTCCGGACTAAGTGTTTCCAAGAAGTTCGTCGTCGCTTTCCTACGTATGTATATATATATATATATATATATATATATATATATATATATATATATATATATATATATATATATATATATATATATATTGTTCTTCTTGTTTCGTCTTAATATTTTACCTTAGTCATATGGAACAGCCTGTCAGGCACTTGTACTAGGATAACCACTCCAGCATTTATCACTTTTTCCCCTCTATTTCACTTTTCGATACCCGACTCTCTTTTGATTACGTGTTAGAAAGAGTGCCTTAGGGACCACACTTCAATACGAACATTGCTCTGCATAGCATAACTAAGAGGTAAGTATTAAAAAGCCTAAGGCAATTATTGAGAAGCAAAAGTGAGGCGTCTAGTAAAGTCTTTATTTTAACTTAATTTCGTTTTCTAGTGAGCCAACAGGAAAACAAATTTGGTGAGGTTACTGCCGTACTTCGCAACGACTGATACCTGAAACTGTAAAGACCCGTCTTAGGTATTATACTGCTGGTGCATAACTGCTGATGGGCGAATATTCACGTTATGATAATAGGTTAGGCTAGATATATTAAAAATTTTTCGGCTTACTAATTGTACCATTCCCCGCTATGTGTTGCTGCACATGCACTCTTTCTCTAACGATACTTCTGGACACGCTTCTGCGTTTCTTCGTAAACGCTAGTTCTCTCTTTTCGGCACTCATATTGGCCCTTCCGCGCCGGTCAGCACCAAATTTTGACGCTTTGCCTGCCTCATTATTGTAAGCCTAACTACGCTCGCTGCACACAAGGCACTCACGTGATGAGCACCCACCTATGTACAACAGTCACCTGTGCGATTAGAAACATCACCTCCCGAGGCTGCCGATGCCAACGAGAAACAGTGCTATTATTTTGGTTGTTTGCTGTTTCGGGGTTCTCAAGGGTCTCTGCTCTTTCATATCTCTCTGTTAACGTTTTGCAAAACGCACTTTTCTTGTCAGGCTGCTCCACGCTCCCACTCTGCCACGCCTACCAATCAAAAGTGTCCTTTTCTGTAGGCCGCCACCGACGATTTTTCCCAGTTTCCATGTACAAGGCAGCACTTTCAGCCTAAAATAAGGTTACCACGACGTTCGCTTCTTTGTCTTCACCGACACTGCCAGTGCTGTTGCTGAGTGCCTGGAATCCTTCAGATTTTCGTAGCCGGCCAAAGCACATAAGGGCCGAGTCACCGCGATAATCGCCATAACCGTGCGAGTTTTGTTTTAAGTTTCATTAGCAAACGCTTAGTTTCCGCTTATCTCTAGGTATCTGATTGCGGCTATTTACGCGTGCAATGAACAACCGCATTAGGCAAATCACCGAAGGGATCATCGTGGAACTTAAGCACTCCGGGCGCTCTGTACCTTTCTTCTTCCTCCAATAATGGCCGAATGTTCGCATTTATACCTAACATCACTCCGAAGTTCATTGGTATATTTTGAAATAAAAAAATAATCAACATTATTAAACATTCGTTTATACTTTTGGTGAGCATAAACACAACGGCATTGGTTCGGGGCTTACGTATGAAACACTTCCAGCGCAGCATAATCTAGAAGTTACAGGCATAACGAATGGTATCGCAAGACATGCATTGAAGCGGTGCGTATGTTAACTGAGAAGCATGGCCGAACGTATTTGGTTTGGGCATAGAAATAAAAACAAACCCGTGTCGCAGCTTGATTTGCAAATGGCAACGCAAGATAAGGCAGCAGCCTTCAGTGATTCGTTCGTCTCTTAACTCATTTATTTCGACAGAAGCATACTCTCGCTGTGAATGCCACCATCTCATTTTTGTTTGCCTGCTTTTAGTTCAAATAACTGCGTTCACCCACTACGGGGAACACAAGAGAAGATGAGAAGAGGAGAAGCCAGCGGTTATAGGGCGCTTCTTTGTGGTGAGGGGTTCGGTCGTATAAAAAGAAAAATATTGTGAAGTATAAATTTCAAAAAATGCAAATTAGATGTAATAGTGAAACGATAACTATAAAGTCTGTGATATAAGAAATTAATGTGCTGATTAAATATACAAGTCGTGAATTTATCTTCTTCACCGTGTACGCAACGTCCTCTCTATGACATAGTAGTGCTTGTTGTAGTGGAGTTCAAAATACATGCATGAACAGACTTTAGCAGTCTCAGATTGGTCATACCTAAGTATGATAGATTTATTTAGTTGAAGTTATTGAGTTAGTTAGTCATGCAACCTATTGTGCACAGCTGTTTAGGCAAAGGTTTTTGCAAGTGTATTTCTTTTGTTCAAAGAGGGTCAACATTTCAATTACTATTTGAATATACTTGATTCAGACAATCTTGCTGCCGCATGTTTATTTTCGTTTCATTATGTGTTATTATGGTGAGGTAGCGTTATAGTCAGTGTAATGGGTTTAGAGAACTTGCATAACACAGTCATATTAACTATTTCCATTAATGAGTAGGACAACGCCCAAGCACCCACCTGGCCAACGCAACGCGACGTTTGAGATTAGTTGTAGGCATTAACTTTCCTTATACCTTTTTTTTTCTTAAATTGTTTAAGAAAAGAATACTTAAGCCACCCGGAATGAGGAAGTTGCTGTGATAAAGAATCTTGGGTTTCAGGCTCCGTCAGGCGTTTTCGAGGTGCGCCTGGGGTTTACTCAACTCTGAGGCCAAAACTTCCAACAAAACTGATGCCACCAGTGAAATGACGCAGCCCCACTATACGGAGCATTACTTACGAAATTTGAGCGATTTTTTTCCCAGGTATATTTGTCGTGCTGGGCACTTGGCGGCTGAGAATTCTGTGAGCTAGTGTGAATACTACGGGGCGTTATCGCTGCGACATTATTGTTGGCACAGACGTCGTCGAAGCTTTATTCGTTGATCTCCCCCAACCACCTGATTCTTGGCGCATCCTTTATTGTGAGTTTGTGCAATGTTTCAGGCTGATCAGCATCATTGTTATGTACGCCTCCGTTGTGCCACCGACGGTGTTTTCATGAGCATAACAACGATGAATTTCACATTAAAGCACGCGGTCCTCTTGTCGAGAACAATTTCTATGCGATTTGTACATAATCTCACTCGTCCACTACAGTATTGCTTGTTCCGCCTCCAAAATACATGCACAGGCGCCACTGCTTTCAAGGTCTGTGTAGTGCGCAAAATTTTGCAGCATTTTCGCAGCGCTCCAACACCGCACCAGTAACAGGGTTGTAAACCCAGTGATGATGGATAAGTTTTCTTTTTTATCCGCCCTGTTGGGATGGTTAAGAAGGAGATTACGAAGTGGCCAACAAAAGCAACTACACACCGTAATGCGACACTGTTAAGAGGTCAACCTTAAATTTGGCATTGTTTTGCGTACGCAAGGTACGTACGAACATCCAAGAAGGAGGTGTCAAAAAGGTATCCATTTTCAACAGAAACCTTTATTGCGACAACACGTAAATGCTCGAAGTAGGGTTTACCTTATTAGTCCATCGTCCTGTTCGCCCGCCCCTGCCGTTAAAATGGCGATGGTCACTATAGTCCTCGATGGCACCTAACAATGATATTTGGAGTCAGCAGGACCTCTCGTCATCCCCAGCTTCTCCATCGCCAAAGGGCGAAGAAAGAGAAAGCTTATCCACAACCGCCACCACCCGTATTCGAACCTATGTTACTGGAGAAACGTGCATTTTGATGTTGAGCGTGGTAACCGCCGGGTCATCATGCAACTTTTCGTTTTCTCTATTACATAGAAGTAAAATATTATAGAAAAGCAAAGCATTACAGAAATATAAAATGACTCTGAAAGGGAGAGAGAGAGAGAGAGAGAGAGAAAGGCAAAGGAAAGACAGGGAGGTTAACCAGAGATTATCTCCGGTTGGCTATCCTGTACTGGGGGAGGGCACGGGGATGCGATAGGTGAGAGAGAGAAGGATTAAAAAAAACAACTACACACACACCCACGTACACACAAACTGTTTCTGTGGGCACTGTCACGCAGCCCGCAAAGGCGTTCCTAGTGTTATGCAGTGTCACCGTACAATCCTGCGTCCCACAGTGAAGTCACAATCTGTCAGAAAGTCCAGTGTCTTTTAAATACCGCAGCAGCGCCTTCATAGCCGATCGCGCTGATGCTCGCGTAGGCCAGTATCCAAGGATCTTGTTTTCTGTCAGTGGGCGCTTGTCCAGTTTGTCTAGGGTGGCTGAGAGGACTGCTCTTTGCGGGTTGAAACGAGAGTACTCACAAAGAAGGTGCGCGATTGTTTCATTGCACCCGCAGAAGTCACAAAGTGGGTTGTTGGACATCCCGATAAGAAGGGAGTACGCATTTCAAAATGCTACTCCAAGCCATAGACGAACTCGAAGGGTACAGTCGCGTCGGGGAAGCTCGGGCGGAATACGGAGTTGTAAATTACGGTCCAGGGTATGAAGTCGTGCACTTGTGAAATCGGATGAATTCCGCTGAGCTAATGTCAGGTCGTTTGCCAGTACGGCAAGTTTTTTCCCTGCGTCGGCTCTCGAAAGAGGAATGGCAACGCAGCTGACGCTGTCATGGGCAGATCGGGCAGCTGCGTCTGCTCGATCATTGCCGTGTATGCCACAGTGACTAGGCAACCACTGATATATGATATCGTGTCCTTCGTCAACTATGCGATGGTGTACTTCTCTAATCTCTGCGACGAGCTGTTCATGTGATCCATGGCGCAGTGCTGAAAGTACACTCTGTAGGGCGGCCTTGTAATCACAGAAGACTGACCATGCATGGGGTGGTTCCTCCTGATTGAAATGAAGAGCCGCATGCAAGGCTACCAGTTGAGCAGCTGTCGTTGATAATACATGCGACGTTTTTAGCTGTATTTCGACGGATCTTGTTGGTATCACCACAGCAGCAGCTGAACTTGCAGATGTGACTGAGCCATCGATGTAAACGTGTACGCGGCCACTGTGCGCCTCATGTAAAAGTTCTAACGTGGCCTGCTTCAGGGCAAACGACGGCATGTTAGCCTTTTTAGTGATTCCTGGGATGGTGAGGCGTACTTCAGGTGTGTGCAGGCACCATAAAGGTGAGGATGGTCTTGGTGCAGGCATGTAGTTCAATGGCAATGAGGTGCGATTGGCAACTATCATAGGACTGATAGTTGCGTGTGGCCTTTCTGCGGGTAGAGCGGCAAGGTGGTTAGAAGGTAGTCGGGCAACGTGGCGAATATGCGCTCTGAGAGCGTCGGTTATCAAGTACGTTGATATTGGGTGATCTCGAGCTATGACAATCGTTGCCGCTGTAGACGCACACCTCGGAAGACCGAGACACGTCCTTAGGGCTTGAGCTTGTAGTCCCTGGAGTACTCGCAGGTTTGTTTTGCAGGTGTTACCAAGCACAGGGAGGCTGTATCTTGCGAAACCGAGGAACAAGGCGATATAAAGCTGCAGCATTGATCGCACCGATGTGCCCCCTGACTTTCCGCCGAGAAATTTGAGGAGATGTATTATTGTCAGCAACCTCTTCTTTAGGTACGAAACGTTCGGGCTCCATGATAGGTCGCGGTCGATAATTACCCCTAAAAAGCGGTGCTTATGTGCATTTAACGCTTCATTGCCTTCCGAGTGAAAGTAACAACGCAGCATTTCTCTGAAGACAGCTCTAAGTTCTGTTTTCGCAAGTACAGTGATGTTAAGGTAGCTGCCTTTTGTAGCCGTGCTCGTACCTGCAGTCGTGTCACAGCAGACGCCCAAATGCAGATGTCGTCGGCATAGATTGATATTTGAACTGTGTTGGGCAAGCATCTGACTAGGCCAACGATCACTAGGTTGAATAGCGTCGGGCTCAACACTCCGCCTTGCGCTACTCCACGGAACGTTCGGTGTTGAGTTGTGGCGCCTTCCTCGGTCGTCACGAAGAAATGCCTGTCGGTCAAATAACTGCACAGCCACTGAAAAGTGCGGCCACCGATTCCTGCTTTAATCAGAGCCTCTATAATGGCATAATGTGCTATATTATCATAGGCGCCTTTTATGTCAAGGAATAATGCCGCAGTGAGTCGTTTCATCCGTTTTTGATGTTGAACATACGTGACCAAATCAATGACATTATCTATGGATGAGCGCCCACGTCGGAAGCCAGCCATAGCATCTGGGTACACGTTGTAACTTGCCAGGTACCATTCTAGGCGAGTCAAAATCACTCTTTCCATTATTTTCCCTATGCAACTGGCCAGAGCGATGGGGCGGTACGATGACAAATCTAACGGTGATTTGCCAGGTTTGAGAAGCGGAACCAAGCGGCTGCATTTCCATTCACGTGGAGCCAAACCATTGCGCCAAGACTCGTTGTAAAGGTTTAGCAGCATGAGTCGTGCTTTCTGCCCAAGATTGGCGAGCGCCGCATAGGTAACGCCGTCTGGCCCAGGGGACGAAGAGCGCCTGCAAGTCGCTAGTGCCGCTTCAAGCTCCTCCACCGAAAACATTACATCCATGCGGGAATCCCGTGGCACAGGAGTGGCACATGGGGTAAGGGTGCGTTGAGGCTGCGAGCTGGCAAGTCTTGAGCAAAATTCTTCGGCAATGTCTATTTCGCTGTGACCTTGTTGCAAAGCGAGGGACTTAAAAGGAACACGCTGTTGCGGTGATACGCGAAGTCCACGCACAGTTCTCCATATCTGAGATAATCGCTGACGTGGATCCAACGACTCACAGAAACGTTTCCATCTTTGAGATTGAAGTGCATCAATGCGGCGTTAAATCTTCTTTTGCATCCGCCTTGACTCTCGGAGATCATGGATGGATTTGGTTCTCCTGTATCTTCTTTCAGCCCGTCGGCGAACTGCTTGTAGTCGCTGCAGTTCGGCTTCAAATTCTTCGTATTTCGGGAAAGGCTGATAAGCACGCGTAGCATCTTGCATGGCTTTTTGAATTTCGTCTTCCAGACTTGAATGCATGGTTCCCTTGCTGACATACTTCCTCCATGTGCGACCGAAACGCCGACCAGTCAATTCTCCGGAGTGTCATGGATGGGCATTTAGATAGTCCCTTGATCTTCAGGTACGTCGGAATGTGGTCGCTTCCACGGGATTCGATGTCTGGAAACCATTGCACGTTTCTTTCAAGACGCCGAGAATCCAGGGTCAAGTCTAGGCAGCTGCTGTATGTAAGCCCGCGTAAATATGTTGGACTACCATCGTTGAGGCAGTTAAGGTCATGCTGTGTGGCAAAGGATGCTAGTCTCCTTCCCCTGGAGTCCATCTCAAACTCCCCCAAAGCGGATGGTGAGCATTAAAATCTCCGGCGAGAATCGTAGGGTCGGGTGTCGCTGATAGCACGTCGTGCAGTCGTTTAGAGTCGAAGCCGCGTGAAGGAGCAAGGTTAACAGCGACGAGTGTGAACGTAAGCTTGTTCGTTTTCACAATTAAACAAACGTACTGGTTGTCGTCATGAGGCGGGACTGGGTGCAACACGTAGGTCAGATCACATCTGATATATACAATTACCTTGCTCACATCACCACAGGTAGAAGACATGAATGCTTCATAGCCAGAAATGCGTATTACATTCTGCACGTTCGGTTCGCAAATTACAAGTATGGGAAATCGGTTTTCGAAAACGTAGTGCCTGAAATCTGAAAGTCTCGATTTGAGACCACGGGCATTCCACTGCAATAGAGATGCTTTCTTGACTTCCTTGTGGAAGGGCAGCGAGGGACGGGCCATGGTGCTATGCGATGCTTTCAAGTACTGGAGTCAGCGCGTCCAGCACTTGCAGTGCGCTACGAGCAGCCGGAGTGTCCATGTTTGTTAGTAGTAGACGCATGACATTCGTGAGGGATTTGAGCACTTGTGAATCCTTGTCTCGCATTTGGTCAACTGAAGTGACATTTGACGTTAAGTGGCGAGTCATGTGCTGTTGCTCTGGCGCATGGCATGTCTTCGGCAGTGCTGGCCACACCTCAATTGATGAATCAGGAATAGCAGGGCCGCTTTTATCGATGACATTCGTGCTCTTATTGGAGACAGATGGAACAGGAGGCGGCGTTGCCGGACGAGACTTTTCCCTTGAACCGAAAGAGGATTTCGTAGACTTTCGTTTCCGGGAGTGGTGTCACCTTATCGCTGCAGAAGCATCTCTGTGTGATGATCCGTCTCTGGCCATTTTTCGCAAGATTTTCTGCTCTTTCTTTAGGCGTGGACAGGCTTTTGAGGATGCGGCGTGTGGGCCTTGACAATTAGGGCACTTGAGCTCTGTTGCACGGCAAGTGTCAGTGTCGTGTTGTTCGGAACATCGTGGGCATGTCGCTGTATTTCGGCAGACAGCGCTCACATGTCCAATTCTTTGACACCTTCTGCACTGAAGTGGTTTGGGTACGGGAGGTCGTACCACATGCCGAAAGTGTCCGACCTTTACATGTGACGGTAGGCAGTCACCTTTAAACACGAGCCTTACACAGGTCGACTTGCCGAGGCGCCGAGCTTGTAGTAAGGCAACACCATCTGTGGCAGGTTTGATTAAAATTGGCAGGTCGCTGTCGCTAATCGACGTGTCAATATCATAAACGACACCAGCCGTGGTTTCTTTGTCCTGCGGAATGAGGTAGTGGACGTTGATGTTGCCCAGGAGCTTTACTGCCATCAAAGCATTGATTGCGCTTTGGTTGTGGACATCAATAGCCAGGACGTTCTTTCGAGTATTAATTCTGATATCCTTGATTTCTCCTGGGACAAGAGCCTCCAGAGAAACGGAAATCGCGTGTCTATTAAGGCGGTTGAGGTTGTCGGTAGGTGCATCCGGCATAAAAAGAATTGTGTGCGCAGATGGCCTTCGCTGTGGCATGACGGTAGACTTACTTGACGAAGACCGTCCGCTGATGTTGCTTCTCTTAGTCTTGCGATGTACCACTCTTTCGAAGCCTTCGTCATCTGAGGCGTCATCGCTTGAGCAGGAGTACAGCGCAGTGTCCTCGCTATCAGCTTGACTAGGAGGGCAATTTCCCTTCCTCGGGCCGGTACCTGCCGAAGCAGTCACGTCGCGTCGGCATTCTGCTGACTCCACTTCCATTGCCGTGGCAATGGGAGCGGCGTCACCCAGTAAAACACGGGAAAAAGCTGAAAATACTGCAGCGCGAAGGAACAGTGGTCTCTACGAGAATCACTTCGTCTTCGTCCCATGGCTCTGAAAACATACTTAAAAGGTCAGGCAGATAAGTACAAGCGGCAAATAAAGATATCCAGTCTAGCAGTGATTTTCACACTGCATACACACTGCGCACATAAGCAGCAGATTCCCGAAAGAACAACCCAGTGCTTCGCGATGATTCAGCGTGCATGTCACAAATTCTACTGCGGCAAACACTGTGCAGGCAAACCAACATGAACATTTCATAAGGTGGGTCACAGGGATTCTTAAATGACATGAAACGAATTGTGTATGGTGTGGCATCGAAATTTTTAGAGTGTTTTTGGAGAATGTCCCGGAAGAACACGACATCCTGACAGTCTACAAAACCGTGATCAAACATTTCAGCAGGCGAATAGAACTGGGAGTTATCAACGACGGCACGAAACAGACCCTTTTCTGCAACTACGCTTTGACATGAAGGGTTGCCGAATAACTTAAACAAAAGTAGTTTGACCCCTGGAGAAATGATCCTTTCTCCATAGGTCCGGAAATAGTTGTGTCGTCGTCTGTCAGAGATGTACAGTCGCCCAAATCTTTAACTGGTATGTGGGAGCGGCGACTTTTCCGGGCGTCAGCGCCGTATGACGCGGCGAGGCTGGAAACAGCCTAGTAGACGATGGGCCCAGCTGAGCGCGCTTTGTCCGCATGCGCTTAGCCTCAGACTGTTTCCAGCCTTGCCCCGTCAAACGGCGCTGACGCACAGAAAAGTCGCCGCTCCCGCACACCAGTTAAAGATTTGGGCGACTGTACCTCCTCTGGCACCTTGGGGCCTCTTGAAAAATGTTGTAGTAATTTTTCAATTTCTAAAGGCTCGCTTTAGTGTGGATTATATTTCCACTACCTCCCGCGAAAAAAATTTCTGCTGCACTCGTATAGACAAATTGTTTGCCGTTTCCATTCATCGTGCAGAATGGTGCTACCCACATGTGATTAAGCGTGTCCATCGAACTGTGGTGCAACAATAGCGCTGGGCAATTGCTGCAAGGTATTAGGCTCCACACAGACCCTAAGCGCTGTGGTGTCTGTGCATGTATTTCAGATGCCAGGACGCGCAACACTCTAGCAGACGAGGATGACATTACGTGCATCGCATAGATGATGGTGGTCTGCTTGCGTGCTATTCTTCGTTTTCGTGCTCGTGTCAACAGGGTCGGCGGCGCACATGAGGCACCCATGACAATGATGATGATAAACATCAAAGATGGCACATTCCCATAGTAAAGTATGCGATGAGAATAAGGTGGTTGGTAAAAGAACAAAAGAAACGTTGATGGTGCCGACAACTTCGATGTCAAGAGTAACGTCGCTGCGACAACGCCACGTAGTTTGCAAAGCAGCTCACAAGATACCAAAGACAGCCACCAAACACTCTATATAGCAGCACTGCTAATGTACTGAAAAAAAAAAGACTGTTGGAATTTTCTAGGTGGCACTGCGTCATTTCGCCTCATGACGTCAGTTTTAGCATAAGTTCTGGCCTCAGAGTTTATTAAGCCCAGGCGGGGGCATTCTGACATCTTGGAGCCTGAAAAGCAAGAAGCCTTTAACATAGTAAATTCTTCATCCCAGGCACTTTAAACATTGATTTACACAAACACTGAATTTAGGAAATGGTATAAGGAAGCTTTGTACTTAACGGCTATCTCAAGTTCCGCGGCACCCATATGTCCGAGAGATAAGTGCTTGGAGTTTCTCCTACTGGATGATAAAAACAGACGATATGACTGTGCTAAAAATTTCTTAAAAATGATTGCTCTGACCATAACGCAACTTTACCGCAATAACACCGAAAAAAAGAACGAAAATAAACATGACACAACTCGATTTTATGGATAAAATATACCCAAACAATAAAATGCTGAACCTGTTTGAACAGAAAAAAAATTGCATATGCCTTTGTCGAATGATCTGTAAGCAAATGGTACCATAAAGCTATAGATTTCAACTAAATAAGTCTAACTTACTTACACATGGAGAAGTTGAAAGCTTCTCTCTCTCTCTCTCTTTCTCTCTGTGTGTGTGTGTGTGTACATGTGCGTATTTCAACCTTCTCGACATGCATTACTATGGCATGGAGATGGAAAACTGCGTACACCGCAAAAAAAAAGAAAAAAAGAAAATAAAAAAGGTTAAGTCGCGTATGCTTTATCCAATGCAGATTTTTATTTCTTTAGTTTCACAGAATTTATAGTTGTCATTTAAATAATACATATTATATAAAAACTTTAAAGTCAATTAATAACTTTTTCAACATCCACAGCCCTCCTCCCAACCACCCGCCTGATAACCGCTGCCATCGTGTCCAGTCCACCGCAGTGGGTGAGCGCAACGATTTGAGGAAAACGCAGGCAAGCAGAAAAATATGGTGGTCTTCACAGTGAGAGAATGAACTACAGAGCCGAGGAGTAAATAAACTACAGAAGAGCACAGAGGAACTACCAAAGAACCACAGAACAACAGAAGAGTAAGTGAACTACACAGCCGAAGGCATCGGTGAAGTAGGCTCTCTTTTTTTTTTCACCTTCGCGGTAGCCTTGGCCACAGGTTAAGTACGAACAAGCCGCAGAGCACCATCCAACTTTATTCTTTCCCCTTGATTACTTGTTCGAAGAGACGCCCCTCTAGGCTGCCTTCCCATAATCTTTTATGAGCACTCATTTATCATGACAGGCATTCCCAGATATATTACGAACAGTATCATTGTTTGTGAAGTAAAAAAATTAATGATACTGTGTTGGGCTACTGAGTTATGTTTCTGTAAGTACTTGTCTCTTTATTGTTTTCCTTTTATGAAACATGTCACATTTCTCTGAGTGGCCAACTGGAATCATTTCCTATCAGAACAACTTTTCCGTATTTTATGTGTTCTCCGAGCGGCAGTGCTTGGTTTGAGAAACAACATAAGTGTTCGTTCACTGACTTAGCGCTGAGATTTCGTTACCTGGTTTCATTCTTGCTCTCGCTAATAATACATACAAACATGGTAGAGAGATGTTAAGAACTGACCACCCACTGCCCACTAACGTGGGCAGCTATTCCGCCTACTTAAGTCAGAGAAAACGGAAAAAGCAGAAAAGAAGCTCAACTCATAGCACACAGATAAAGACAAGACAGCATTCACGACCTGTTTATTCCACTACAACTAGGGCGCTATAACGTAAAGCTATTCCAAACTTTTCTATTCCAATTCTGCAATTAGCCCTCCATGATTGGTCAAAATTTATTCCATAACTGAGGTTTTTTAGCACACGGAAAGGAACGAGAGACAGAGGCAAGACGCGGACAGAGCGCTAGCGTCTTGCCTCTGTCTCTTGTTCCTTTTCGTGCGCTAAAAAACCTCAGTTATGGAATACCAAAACGCCCTAACCTACGCTCTTTAAAATTTATTCGCACCACCCCTACATAGCCTGTCTGTCACGCGACGTCACGGTAACCGCGATATCTGCCCAACTGATTTCTTTTTTTTTTTTTTAATGCGAGGGTAAATGCCTCAGGGCGTACAAGGGTATGGAATTGGGGGTGAATAAGGATGATAAAATGAATGATATGACCTGCACACACTGATTATGCATGATTAGATTGAATAAAATGAAAATAATTATTTCTAATTCGGCGCCTTTCGCCATTAGCCTTCTGCTATTCGTCCAAATTTTTTCGGGCTATGCCCACTTCACCTGCTCGTCACGCGACGTCACAAAACCGCCAAAACTCACCGCGTCAGAGTGTCGTGTACGCATTAAAGATGCACTAATATGCCGAACAAAACAGATTTTTTTTTTCAGAATAGCCGTAGACTGCCCCATTCCGAAAGGAATAGAATATGACTGCCCCCTGATCGCGCAGGCGCTCACTATTCGCACCTGCCAGAAAGAATAGATTTATTTGCATATAATGAACTTCTTGCGTGGCATTACAACGTTATCGAGCCATTTCGGTATGCATAGGACATCCTTCTGCCCACTCTTCTTTGTTGAGGATCCGCTTTAGCGGCATTCTTAACGTGCCGTTGCACGCCGCCGCGATTTTTGACCAGCCACCGCAAGCTAAGTAAGGCGAAGCAGGCTGATTGCAGACGCCGGCCGGCACCACCCTCCTCATCCAGTTATCTATTTTCACTGCGCTGGCTCGACCCGATTGAAACCCTCTAAACTTTGGCGTGCTTTTCGCCTCTTGTCAGCCAATCAGATAAGAACAACTGCTCAATGTTGGCAATTTTATTCGCGTTGAAAGCAAACAAAAGCGATCTTCTGTAAAGGAGGAGAGCGCTTGATTGGGCTGTTCAGACAACGCTGCGGGTCACCGCCCGATGATTGCGTCGGCGGTTGCGTAAATTTGACGTCAGGAGAGGGAACATAAACAGATTGGAACAGTTTTACGTTATAGGGCCTCTAATTCCACAAACTTTATTTTTTTTTCAGTTGGCGTCTGTAGACCTGGCCAACTAAGCATTTTCATCAAGGCGATACAAATGCACTGAACCTTTTCATAAATATAACAAGCGAGAAAAAGGAAACTGGCAGGAACTCTGCCATGGAGCGAGTGCGAAACTGTGTACGTGTCCCTGTGTTTCTCAAAGCAGCGGCTGCAAACCTTGTTTGCATAGCTAGCAGACGGCCTTCTCTCACCTCTGGAAAAATACGAGCAAGTATAACGTCACCATTGCACACCACGTAGCCAGGGGCGAGTAGCTTAAGGAGGCCAGGAGCGGGTCAGTCGTGTAAACGTTGCCTTTACCAGGCTGAAACGGCTTTCAAGAAACAGGGACAAGAGATTGAATGATATCGGGTGCTAGAGGTATAGGCGAAAAGAAGCAGTGCTGTCCTTGTAACTGGGCCGCACCTCAGGGCCCGTATTCACAAAGATATTTTACGCTAGAATCGTTTCTAAGAGAAAATTGCTAGCCCATCCCGATGCTAAACCTGGTATTAGTGAGGTCGGCCGGCCGATTGTAAAGACCACTTACAAAGAAAACGCTTCGCGAATTGTGCCCCAGATTTAGCGCGCTTCAAACCGTCCAGAGGGCCCCTATCTTGCTTTATTACACAATTCACGCTAGTGCTACATATGGAAAACTATTCCTCGAAATGTGTGCTTTTGCTACGAAAGATCTTCATCTGTTCTTTTTTTGCACAAATCATTTATTCATTACGAGAGGCCTTGTTCACAAAAACGTTATTACGCTAGAACTGTTCACAAGCGCACGTGAAAACCAATCAGGATATTGGTCACATTCTTAACCAAGGCCGCCGGCCAATGGAAAATAGCATTTACGAACGGAGAGCTTCGTAATAGTATTCACAAAGCAGTTTCTATATCGCATAAAACGGCATTCATCACCGGCTTATATATACAAAAGAGTACATTCATCTGTTAAATCTCATAAAAAAATGTATTTCCTCAAACGAGTCACATTTCCTGCGTTGTTGTATTTCCTATCTTTTGTATTTCCTTTTTTTTGTACACTGTCTCCCCGGCTGTCGTGGTCTGTGGTGGCAGGGATACTAGACGGGGAAGAATGCGGCTGCTGTTGCTGCACAAAGAGTCGCCTGGAGGACAGCTGCAGCATGCGCGGAACATGCGGCCGTCGCGTGCACCTCGGAGCGAGCATAAGGGACGTGTACCTCTATTTAAATACGGGCGTGAAAATAATAATAGCAATATGGATATATGTTCTTTCAATTCAATTTTTATTTCGGACAGCCACTGCCCAGTAGCCTGGGACTAAAGGTATGATTGTGGAGATGTAATCCCGGCTCACTTACCAGTGACATACATAAGCAGAACACGTTTTTAGTACGAGTTATGCAAGTACACAGGCAAATTTGCATAGATGCGAGGATAGCAACAAGTAACATAAAAAAACATTCCTAAGTTTACATACATAACAGTAAGTACATTTTTACAATTTAATAATAATAATAATAATAATAATAATAATAATAATAATAATAATAATAATAATAAAAATAATAATAATAATAATAATAATAATAATAATAATAATAATAATAATAATAATACCACAACCAACAACAACAACAACAACATCCCACTGCATGGTGCCAAGTAAGGAAGCATGCTTTCTCTGCTCGTGCCCTTTCTTCACTAACCCGCTGTTTCTTCGCTGTGAAAGCTATGAAAAACACGTACAAGCAATGTGTGCAACCTGGCCGCACGATGAACTGGGGCTTTTGAAGTCTCGAAGGGTGTTTAAGCCTACTGACAACGACCCTGGCTGCGTGCTCCCCGCTGCTTTAGAGCTCCCCAACCGGTTCCTCCCTTCTCCTCTTGTGTCCCACCGAGTGACCTTGGCAGCGCCACGGCCGGACTGCGCCACCTCCTCCTGGGCGTTTCAGAGGAAATCTCATCCGTGAGCGAAGAATTATCGCAACTGCGAGAGGAGAATGAACGCCTCAGCTGATGCGGCGTGCAACTGGCCCGCGTGGGCAGGCACCTGTGAACTCCGAAAGGTCGTCTACTTCGACTAGTTCTTCTACTTCTGCCTCAACGCCAAGTGATGTGTTCAACGCACAGCTTCAGTTTCCTCATCTGCTTTCCCTTCCTCTACTGGAAAAGCCCCGACACTAAACAAAAACGCAAGAGCGTCGAAGGCTTCAACGTTATGGGTAGCTCAACGGCTGCAACGACCTATAAGGTTATTTCATTTCTAAATTGAGCCCAGAAACAACCTCTTCCGACCTGACGAATCATTTAAAGGCCATGAAAATCTCTCCCCTCTCCTGCCAGCGACTTAGAACGATATACGAGTCGGATTGTTCTTTTCATGTAGAGGTCGATGATGAAGCCCTCAAGCACCTTAACGACCCGTCAGTGTGGTCAATGGCATGCCTGTTCAAGCCGTTCCGTGGGGTAATACACGGAGACATGCTTCACGCTTCCGAGATAATGCCCAATGATCGAAGTGGTGTGTAATTTGAACATCTTTTACGAAAACGCTCATAGACTTCGAAACAAAGCGCGTGAATTTTTCTGGAATGTAATTTCGTCTTCTTTTCTTATTCTTGTTATTTCCAAAACTTGGCTATGGCGTGGAACTTTCTTTTGAGACTTTTTCCACCTCACTACAACGCCTTCCAGAGTAACCGCGACTGGAGTGGCTGTAAACAAAAAGGGGGTGGCGTACTGAATGCTGCTGACAGTTCACTGAGATATGTTTGGTGCAGACACAGTATGTATACAGCAACCGATATGGCATAGAGTCAGCCTAGCGCGCTGTGAAATATTGTTAATTTGATCTTTCTATGTACGGCCGAATATTTCCCCTGTCTTGTTTCATGAGGTGATCTCTTTTACTGAAAGTGTAATATATCCCATAGCAAACACAGAATAATCATTCTTGGTGATTTTAATACACCTGGGTTTGATTCGAACCCGCTTAGATATTTTAATTAAAATTATTACATACAGCGCAAGTGCAGCATGTTGTTGGACTTTACGGCCTTCTGTTCCCTTCAGCAGCAGAATTTGATTGCAAATTGCTATGGTAACGTCTTAGACATTTGCCTGACGAACGCTCAAGTTGTATGCGTCGCTTGTTCTTACATTTCCATTGTGCGTCCCGATAAGTTTCATGTGACACTGTCGTGTGTTAGCCCTAAGGCAGAGCTCATCTAGGGGCACAAACAAACAATCTTGCTCTGCTTTCAAGCGTCAGGATTAGTTTGGTTATATGATTTTTTTGTCCACCCCCTATTGGACATTGGTTACAGACAAAACCAATGTTGATGGCCAAGTAGGTCTGTTTACGGAGCTTGTTTCGAGCAGCATGTGCAGATACATTCCCCAATACAGACCTAGACGCTCTTTATATCCCTACTGCTTCCCATACGAACTTATAACTGCCCTAAACGATAAAGATCGCGTGCACCGACGATCGCGCGCACCGGAAATCTAAAGTCCCGTGCCTAATGACTGGAGAGAAACATTCTTTTTTTTTTCGGGCTCTCAAAAATCTCTAAACGGCATCACGACTCATACATTGCATTCTAATTGGGGGCGAGCTCCACCACTGGAAAAGCTGGCGCCGCCGTCGGAGTGACGTGGTATGAGGAACCACGTGGTCGTGTCGGCAGCTTCGGAAGCGCCGAAGCGAGCTGAAAACGAAAGTTTGAAGTCCCACCTGCGCTGCGGTTCTGATTAAGTGGGGAGGTTTTTTCGCTATGGGTGTCTGCTTGACAACATTTGAAAGCACTATGAAAGGTAGTAGCTGCCTTTGAAGGCGTCCAACATGGTAGGCTACTGCTCGGTACCACAGTGCCGGATGTACGTAACGGAGCCGGGTGTCAACCTTCACACGTAGTCGCCGGACGAGAAGCTACGTGAAACCTCGATCGCGAAACTTAGAACCGGCAAGCGGTCATCGGCTACAAGTCGGGTGAGCAGCAAGCGTTTCTGCTACGGCGTCGGGGCTGCGATGTTCATGGTGAGTAGCAGAAAGCGCGCACTGACGTGCTCGTCCGCGCGTGCTGCCCGGCTAATGTCATGAAGTTTTGGTCTATGAACTGCCAAGACCAAACACTGGCAAGATCAGTGGAATGAACGCTGGCGTCCGTCCGTGTCTAACGCCTTTTCCTTGTGTATGCGTCCTTTGTGTCTTGCTGGTCCCTTCTTTTTCAATTTCATCTTGCACCAACTGGCCCAAAAGCTTGCGCTAATGCGCCGAAAGAACAACCGCGTCGTTCCGCAGAATTTCGCCTCGTGCAAGATCTATCTGGTGCAGGATGGCTTAACCACGGATTGAGAAATCTCTATGCGAATGGGATTTTTCAACCTGTATCATTCACAGTGGCAGCGATGAAAAAAGTTTAAATCCTGATGAATTTTTTCACGAGTTGTTTGCTTTTTTAATCTGTTCCTTGACGTTGTTGAAGTTAGCTTCAGCGTTCCAAGATCAACCTTGCGATATTTAGTTTTTCTATTTATTTTTAATAAACGTTCTCATCACTCTCTCTCTCTCTCTTTACGATGAGATCCAAATATTCTGATGTCCAATTTTACTGGAACTAAGGAAAGGCACCACGATACTTGAGGGCTTCCTATTGTTTCGTGCAAAAATAAAATAAACAAAAAATGCAGCCAGTTGCTAAGGGGCGTCGTCATGCGGCCAGCGACGGAATGAGGCAGACAGCTTGTCGGCCTTTTATCCCGGTCACGATCTCCGCAAAGCATTACGTGCGCATCAAACTAGCTGATGCCGAAAGCTGCGCGAGAAAAAAAAAAGAGAACAGAAGAAAAATAACTAAACGCTGGTACGTATAGATCTTTCTGCTGACTTTTATAAGTCATCGCAACACGTTCTGCGAAAGTGGTAAAGGCCACCTTCGCCGAGAGCACTCCCCCTTTCTTCAGCAGTGGCAGCGATCGCGCAACAAACGTCGAGACAAGCCCGGTATCAGTGGTGATGTAGGCCGGATGCCTACTTATGCGAGTTCAGGTCACGGCGACGCGGCGGGTGCGCGATGATGAAGAGCCGGCCGTATAGGGCGGATCTGTGCGGATGCGGCCAACAATAACAGCACAGCCGTTTCGAGTGGCTTAACGACCTGTGCGCAGATTAAAGAGCGAGATCCTTCTTGCGTGTAGCCGCATGCCAGGTTGCCGGCGATAAACAGCAACTTTTGGCCGCCCAGTGCGATGGCTGCGGAACTCATTACTCTGCTCTCCCCGTGTCCTGTCGTGCCGTGAAAACGCGAGGCGGGGCACTATGCTCGTCCGCAAGGTTCTCACTCGAACGCGTGGCGTTTTTTTTTTGTCTTTCTCTTCTTAACAGTCCTCTCCCTCTGTCTCACCCTACCTCCCCCCCGCGGCCCTCCTCTTTTGTTTCGTAGTTTCGGCCTTGGTTCGTGTCCATGGGCCGTAAAACAATGGGGGTGATTCCAGAAATGAACGAGTCAACGGAAGCAAAAGCAAGGCGAGAAGGCAACCGCCGTCAGACACACCGCTTACTACGCACGTGGGCCACTTTACAGGCGCAGCCTCGAAGACAGGAACAGTGAGGCGGCAGCGCCAGTGCTACGTTCTTTATGTGCTAATTAGCGTGAGTTGACTCAGTGCTTTGTCGCCGGAATTGCGTCCTCTTTCTAGCTACAGCCATGTTCACCTTAAATGGCTCTACTTAGAGCGAACTTGCGTCCAATTACAGAGAACTGGTCACCAGGCCACTTCAATGGGGAAGGAGTTGCGATGCAATGGTTGGTCTAAGCGGAGAAAGTCTTGATAGACTACTCGTCTGTAGCGAATGTTCACGGAAGCGCACGTTCGGTATAAATTGCGGGAGAGGGGAGCTGGGTACTAGATGTTCCGACTGTTTCTGACTGTTTCAAGTTTCAGGGGCAGATAACGTGCACTCCAGACTTTTCCGGCATCAAGCTACAGCAGAGGGACCATGCGGTCACCTGCGCCAGACGTTTGTAGGCACCCTCGACTTTAAACAAGGTATAAGTTAAGCGGGAAATGGAGCAAAGTTCTTGCAGAAGAATCTAGCTCGCCACGACACCGCATATTCGACACTACCGCGGCGCACATGTTATAACTTATAACAAACTTATAAAGTCCGATCATTGGGTATATATAATTAGGTGTGATGACAGCGAGATTGTTAGGCAGATCTTAATAGCGGATTTGTCGAAGACTACGCGTTATCTCAGTGCGTCAAGCACTGACGCTGATATAGCAATCTTGCATGCGTTGTTAAGGGAGTAATTTCAGCTTAAGTAAATTTCACAGGCAGGGAACATTTTTTCAACACTGAATCATTTTGTTATTTAGCGGGCTCGGCTGCACAGCCCCCAACAAAGAGTAGAAGACCTCCATATTGCGAGGAATCATCAGAGTACTCATTCACCGATCAAGCCTAAGCTTTCACAATACCTTTATATATTTGAAAAATTGCTCGGGTGGTCCAAAACTTACCACGTTTGTTAAACGAGTGTGCACACGATTGCGCGCCGTCATAAATATGAACCGCGGTGCTAGAAATGCAAGGTTGTCGATGAGATTCTGAATACTGCTAAGGAAGCTAGTTTCGCACAACCTCTCATCAAAAATTTTTGTTTATTTTTAGACATTATGAGTCAGCTGTTTAAATATCTGGCGCTTCTACCTCTCTAGCACCTGATAATGTGTGAGTATATTTGGTCCTGTGAGGATCGCTCATGGTAGCTACCCTATACGATAGTCGCAGGGTCACAGTGGCTGGAAGTAGAGGACGAAAAACACTTCAGCCGCGCTTGGGGGGCCTGCCGGCTACGACATTGGATCCATGATTTCTCCATACTGGCGCCTAACGTGGGGCCCCGGCCTCACATAGTGATGTAATTCGTAAGTGTTCGTAATTATGCATGACTTTGATGACGGCAGGAGTTACTGACAGCCACCACTAGCCAGAAACCGCCAGAGGCTTACGAGTGGTGGCTACTGAGCACAGCCAACAGGCAAGTTTGTATGTTTGATGCTTACCCGGACGCACTGCTTCCCCGGCTCGATACGTTCATTTATTTCCTGGAAGTGGCGAGCCTGTACCAGTCAGGGTCAAGTCTGATGAGCGTGTCTACGGAAGCGCTTTCATGGCGTGCCAAGGCAAATGGCAACTGGCCGTCACGCTGGTCGACAACAACAACCGAGTGCGTCAGCATGTGTCATATCGGTAGTGGACCTTACCCTTACAAAAATGACTTGAGACGGTCTGTAGAAAATCTATAAATTTTTATAGACGACCTTGCCTTTCTATAGATTTCGTCTTTTGTTGGTCCAAATTCTATAGACTGTCTATAGACGAAAATCGATAGGGTTTCTATTTCTTTTTGTCTATTCGCATTCTATAGACGATCTATAGAAAAAAGCCGATAAGGTTTTTTTTGTCTACTACCCCTCTATAGGCTACCTAGACGAAAGTCGATACACTGCAGTCTCTATTTATTTTTGTCTATTATTGGTCTACAGACTTTCTATAGACGAAAGTTGGTAAGGTTTCGATTTATTTTGCCTACTCGCAGTCTATGAGGGCTATATAGAAAAAAGTCGAGGTGTTGATTATTTTTGTCTGCTCACACACACACACACACACACACACACACACACACACACACACACACACACACACACACACACACACACACACACACACACACACACACAAACACACAAACACACACACAAACACACACACACACAAACACACACACACACACACGTTGCTGCGCGACAGGCCGCTCGAGGCACATTGCGAGAGTAATCGCGTTCCTCTTCACGCTCGGAAACATACTTTTATGGAGCACGTGTTGAGCAACAGAACGCTCAACAGAACAGAGCAACAGAACAGAGCAACAGAACGAGCAACAGAACAGAACGCGAGTTTCTCATGAAAGTTCTACAATTGCCTCATTGAGACTTTTCATCTATTTATAATAATTGGGAAGTTGATTAATAAACATTACTTATCTAATCAGAGGAAATGACAAAAATAATCTGAGTATCTCCAAGCGACGGCAAACAACATTACCTTGGTTCTTCTCTCCAGCTACCTAGCATTTGTATATTTTAAGGTCTGGCTCAAATGAAGTGAAACACCCCGTATACTTTGCAATTCGAATTATTCTCCACGGTTTCATACGTCACCGCCGATGAAGGCCAAAGGGTGGAACGTCACCAAAGGTCATGTTAACTTGAGCGAACAGCCCGTATACCTATTGTGGTAAGGCTTGAGATACAATAGAAAACCGCCGATACTGTAAAATTCTTATTGCTTCAGGCTTACATGCCGTCTATAGATTGACTGTAAACAAAAGTCGTTAATCTCGGCCCAAAGCGTGTACGCTGTAACCAAGCGCAGGTAGCGGTGGATAATAAGGAGCTACGTTTGATATAAGCCACTCAAGTTGCATACTGCTGAGATTGCTGCAGAGCCTATTTGTAGACTTTGGTATACACATAGTGTATACCTCCGCATTTCTTGACCACGTGGTATGAAGTACGTAGTCGCTCTCGGCAATCCCAAGACAGTCTTCACAGTTACCATAGCATGACTTTTGCGGCAGCAGAATAAAGAAAACAAAACGCCGATCCAATCGGGATAATAGAAGCCATGAACGGCAACTTTAGCTTCAAGCGGATTCCAGACAGGCATCAAGCTAACAACACAGACACTCGTAATGTTCGTAGATGACAACGCAGACTTTATGAGTGTGCAATGAACCGATGTCGCGCATGTGGTGTGTGCGTTGTGTGTCGTCTGATTCTCATATACTTTTCATGTTGCCGTTGCCCTCATATCTCGGCTGCATCACTAACATCGGATGGTGTTTCGTTGACTGATATCCTCCCCTACAAACTCGTCAAAGTTTCTCACTCACTTAAAATATGTTCCAAATCCTCTGAGCCCACCCACTATTTCGCAGGTGGTATGCTTTCGTGGCCACGCATATGAGTACGTCATTGCTGTACTGATTGCTTTGACCTATAATCGGAACAGAAAATTTGCACTAACATATGTGAGGGTATCCCGTTTGGCGGTCAACATTTGGCAAATTATTGTAAGGGTAGACCGCCCACGAGGCCCTGCCAAACCTTTCAAATCGCCCACTGGGCGCCTACCTTCTGGTGGACGCGCTTCACATTAAACCATAGTTAGGTCAATTTCCATCCTCCAAAGACAGCACGTGCTCAGAAGGGGGGGGGGGAGGCAAACTACAACTGAGAACACGAGGGTCAAGTAAGGAGACCGAGGCGATCACAACGCGCACTAACAACTGAATGTTTATTTATTGATTACGTCGAATAAATGCTGGCTCACAAGGAAGAAACTAAACATGCACACAAAGGTATAAAGCAAAAAATAAAAAGAAATACATTTTAAGAAGACTAAAATCCAGTTGATATCTACGTAATGCGATGCATTCATGCTTTGGTAGAGACTTGCTCTTATGAATAATATAACTATTCTGCAGCGAATGGTTAATGTCTTTGGGATGTGTTAGGAACTGATGGGGAGTGCAGTGCACGGTGTTGTTCGTTGTTGTGATACCCTGTAACCTAAGTTGGCGTCAAAGAGGTTAATTCAAGAGCTGCACCTAGCCCGTGACACGTACCCAGTGGCCCCAGGGACAGTTACCCAGTGCCTTTCGGGACCAGTCCGCATTCTTAAAGTGCACTATCTTTGGGATCGGCCTACTAAAATGGCCAGATCGTTGGTAAATACTCGTTACAAAAAACAACGTTGAATCAGTCAAGAATGCTTCGCATTAAAAACTACTGCGTGTTCATGCCAGATCGCGATGGGAAGTACACATTCACCGATAGCATGACATTGGGCTTGCTGACACAAGATTCTCCTAGCCAATTTATCTCTAGTGGTTCCTTCATTTCTCCAGTCGGTCGATCAGCAAATCCACACAGAACGCTAGTTTTTTTTCCAACAAGGGTGCGCAACCACCGTCTCTAAATTGCAACTTACATGTCCAAAGATTACTTCTGTAATGTACCTGCGCTCTTTCAATCTGTAGTTCAAGCGCCCTTCCGTTTCGCCTACGTATGCTGTGCCGCATCACAAATATCGAGCACCACGTTATCTTCGCAGCGCAAAAACATGTCGCGATGTTGCTTGGTGCACTCGTAATTTTTTCTTTTTGCCTTTTTTTACTTTCCTGCACACTTTCGCAAGCTTATCTGGGATGGAAAAAAGCAGCTTAAGGTCGGCGCGTTCACCCACTTTCTTCAGCTTATGCGAAACGAAATGAATGTAGGAAATAAAGAAAACATTCTATTTACACTTCCGCGTTTCAGCAGCGTCAGCGTTAAAGGATAGGCTTCCTTGGAATATTTTCTCTCACTACGCAGTGGCGATCGCAATGGTACTACGTGCATACGGAGATTGTTGGTTTCTTCAGCTTTAAATTTGTTATCAGAAGCACTTCGCTGAACTGTGACAGCCCCCCCCCCCCCTTCCGCCTTTCTTTTTTCGTTGCGGAGTCAGAAGGGTGTTAAACTGATGATTCAGTTTCATGAAACTTTGTTTTTTTTTGTTCAATTCATTAATTTAATTAGTTCCGGGGTTCTGCGTGCCAAAGCCATGATCCGACTATGAGGCACGCCGCAGTGGGGGACTTCGGGCTAATGTTTACCCTTTGGAGTTCTTAAACATGCACAAAATGTCCGGTACACAAGCGTTTTTGCATTTCGCCTCCATTGAAATTCGTACGCCGCGTCCGCGATCGAACTCGCAGCCTCGTGCTTTGTGGCGCAACGCCATAGCCACTGAGACACCGCGGCGGATCAGTTTTGTTTATTCTGATAAAATTTTACAGGACATAAATTCTGCGAACATACATTACTACAACTTCGTGTATTCTTTCAAGCGCCACACGTATTATTCAACTCGTTCCAACGCTTCCCTAATGTTAACATTCCTGCGTCTTACACGTATTTCAATAAGGATGGCCAGCGCAAAGGGCTTCTCTAGACAGCGTTGCTTGGCAGTGAACTCACGAGGAGTTCATGCAGAAGCGCTCATAATCACGGGCCAAAATTCTGCGGAGAGTTGGTCTAGAAGTGCGGCGTTTGTCACGTTGAAGTTTTGGCAGCCATTTGAGACCGAGCCTAATTCTACAGCGTGGTGCTGTACAGTTGGAAAGATGGAGTTGGCGCACAGTTTCCCGCGTGACGCACCGCAGTGTCGTGGTCTGTTCGACCGATTATGCAAAGTGGCACGAATGAAGAGGTGGTTGATGAGGTTAAAAGTGTTCGACGTCCCCATGCACACGACGGAATATAATTTTTCAGACGCAACGGTGCAATGTCATCCGGTAAGAAACCACGCTGCAGGAAAAGCAGTGATAGATCTACTGAAGCTTTTCCGAGACGTCATAAATTTTCTCACGGAGATAAACAGGAGTGACTGCAAGTTGTCGTAAAGGTAGTTGCTGACTGAGAAACGTAAAAATAAATAAATAAATAAATTATAAAATAAATAAATAAATAAATAAATAAATAAATAAATAAATAAATAAATAAATAAATAAACGCCGCGAAAATACTGCTACATTATCACTCGACAATTTACTTAGAGACCACTTAATGTTACGTTCGCGAAACTTACTTCCCATGGGTAAATTTACCCACGGCAAAATGCTTCGTGCAAACGATGAATAGATGGATGGATGGATGGATGGATGGAAAGTTGGCCAACCTATAGGTGGGCGGTGGAATGGGGAACCGAGAGAGTGAAAGAGAGAAAAGCTACTGTTTGACCTTAGGCGATAGGGTGAGAAGAAGTTTTCCGAGGTAGCGGCCCTGTTCCATTCTATTCGCTTTTTACTTCAGTTTTAACTAGCTTGTTTACATTATGCTAGGACTTCATCGCTCTGGAATTCAGGGAGAAGAAGTGTAGCGACCTGCGAGCCCATTGAAGCCAAGTACGATGCCTTCTTGGCCTTTTCCCTCGGAGTGACTCCAACCGCTACGGCGGTAGGCAGCCGAGAACGGCTGCATGAGCCCTATGACCGCCAGCCTGTTCTGAGACACAAGAGTGCATCGCAGGAACGCGTCCAAGATTCTGCCAGCACACACCATGTGCATGCCATCATAAAGCCGGCATGGCTAGTCCTTGAACATCAAGGCGCTGACGGCCCACTTTCGGTGGCCATGGCGGAACTCAGCGAAGGTGAGAGCAAGAGACCTCGTCTTCATGAGGCACCCAATCAGAAGAACGACAGTACTTAAAACTATGACCTAAGCGATTATGAAGCTATTTAGTATGATGAAGATCCCTTAAAATTCGTCACCTGTAGAAAGAAAAGAAGTGAAGGAATCCCGGCGGTGTTCCTACCGTCAGAAGATGGACGCGATTTTTGGCAAGTGAATACAAATCATGCTGCATCAGAAATTGTCTCGGTGGAAAAGGAAAATGCTCAAACGTTCCGAGTAAACAGAGACGGCAGTTTTTCAGTGAGTGTTACCTGAGTGACATCTGCGAAAAACCTGCTTTTACTACACGGAGCATGACTAAGGGTTAAGCCCTACATACCGGCTTCGTACATGCGAAATGTCGGAACGATTCGTCATGTGCCATTTCAGTACAGTGAAGGGCAACTGCTCGACTTTTTGAAAGATTTTGGAGTAATATCAGTCCACCGACAAGCAAGATACTACCGTCAGGAGGATGGTACAGTTGAATCGCGCTCTTTGCACAGTGTAATCATTCACTTTAGAGATGACAAGCTAATGCGTCAGAGAATCCACTTGGGCTTCGCCAGCCACCCGGTAGAACAATACTTTGGTCCTGCATTGAGGCGCTATAACTGTCGGAGGTTTGTACACCTGGCAGAAAACTGTCGTGGGACGCCTCGATGTAAGATCTGCTCCGAAAACCATGAGCTTGCTGAATGCAAGACTGTACGACAGCCTAAATGTGCAAATTGTGCGCGCAATCTGTTGTTGGCTTCTTTCTCAGGATAGCCACAGAACAAGGCCGCATCCATGCTACGCAAACAAGAATTAATTCATGGGAAGCAACCACGACAGAAGGAGCCTCTTCAGAATCTTGATGCAGTGAGCCCAGCGAAAAATCACCACTTTACAGCAACTGAACAAAAGTCAAAAGAAGCATTGTATTCGTCGGCATTAAAGCAGCAAGCTGCGCAAGGGTCCCAGAGACAGCGGAGTTATCATTCTGCGACGGCCACTGAAGGCCACACATTCCAACAATATCAGCGACCTAGCCTAGGACAACCGCAGCGATCTTCTCAGAACACCTCTCAGCGATCACCGCAGACGGCGACTGGACCATCGGCATTCCGGGATGACACCGCGCCACTCAGTGTTGCACAGATGATTCAACCCATGCTGTTTGCTGCAGTTCGAGCAATTGTCACAGCTCTACCTCAGGCCAACAAGCTTCGAGTGGTAAAGTCACTGTTGTCTATGGAGCCATTAACGAGCCAGCTGTCCGCATCAGTGCTACCGGATGGCAATCCTGAATAGTCCTCACAAAAATGTCGCAGTATTTAAGTGGAACCCTTCGATCCCTTCGATCCAAATCGGCTGATTTTTGCAAATTAGTTGCACAGTGCAGCTTCCCCGTGAAGTGCATACAAGAGGCTGGCGAACTTGATGACTTCAGTCTTGCTAATTACGTAATATATAAATCCTCTCGTCCATCTGGAAACAGAACAATGCTCTGCGTTCGAAAAGATTTGCCCTCTCACCTCATTCAATCAAGAAGTTAAGATTTTCCTGAATATGTAGCCGGAAAGTATGTCTCGCTAAAATATAATAATAATATATGGGGTTTTACGTGCCAAAACCACTTTCTGATTATGAGGCACGCCGTAGTGGGGGACTCCGGAAATTTTAACCACCTGGGGTTCTTTAACGTGCACCTAAATCTAAGTACACGGGTGTTTTCGCATTTTGCCTCGCTAAAATATGTGTAACTGTCGTAAGCATATACCTGCAAGCATGGAGTCGTACTACAATAGATAACTTGGCAAATATTTTTAGCATGACAGGTTCAAACATTATCATATGTGGGGACATTATTGCACATGACGTAACATGGAGGAGCAATCACTGTGATGCCCGTGGGAATATCGTTCAACGCGTCGCGGAAAGGTACAATCTGTCAGTAACGAATGATGGATCTGACATATTTATGTGGAGATATCGCTACGCCAGTTGCATAGACGTGACACTGTGCTCTAATGATCTTGTTACCGACGCTGCGTGGACAACAGACGCAAAAACACGTGGAAGCGATCCCTTCCCAATCCTTATATCACATCCGCGACTAAAAAGTACTGCGAAACGAAGATACGGGGATATAACAGAGTGGCAGCTCTTTCATCAACACTATTCCAGTCGAGTGGATTGTGAAGCTAACGTAGGAAAACTCACATCAGCGATACAAGAAACAATGACAACATGTACGATACAAGTGCCCATTCCTGACGAGTACACATCAGTTGATGAAGAATATGAACATTTGAGAGCTCTAAGAAGAAGAGCAGAAAGAGCTTATTGCCGGAGTGAAAATATAGAAGCATATAGAAATTCGCAGAAAATCCACTCAGTCATGCGGAGACGACTACAAAAATTAGGAAAAAAAGATGGCGTGAATTTTTCGGTACGTTGTGTGCCAGGAAGGACCACCAACACTCAAACACATGTTGTGGGAGTGCAATGTAGTAATAGGAGGGATGGCAGTTACTCCGGAGACCCTGTCGTCGAGGTGGGCCGCCACTCTGCGCAGCTCAGACCTCGGAATCCAGACGTGGGCAGTCCAGCAAGCCCGTGAGGCGGCGTTGAGGCAGAGCCTTGACGTTCCCCCGTGGAAGACCTGCCGGGTCGCGTTAAACATTGCCAGACGTACAAGAAAGTTGTATCCATCCATCCATCCATCCATCCATCCATCCATTGTCTCCCCTGACACCAGTCCTACAAGTGTGGATAACCATTCGTGTATTAGGCAAGTTGTTTCAAACACCGCCATGTCGTGCTCTCTCAATCGCCAAGGATACTTCAGAATTAGTGATTGCTGAGGAATTCTGCAAAGTTATAACTAGATGAAGCGTATCTACCACTAGTATTGAGTTTCAATATTTATTTGAAGTGCCAAAACAAAACGTTCTTGCTTGTTTTCAGTCGCAGCATGTACAGTATTCGACAACGAGTTTTCTATGATGTTGCTAAATGTGCGCTTGTGTCTTGTAAGAGAAAGACTGCTGCAGGTCCAGATTTCATTACATACGGTATGTTGCAAAACATGGGACCTAATGGTCGATTGGCACTTTGGGACTTGTGGAAAAAGGAGACTGTCCCTGACTCTTGGAAAACGGCACGTGTGATACCTATATTGAAGCCTGGCAAAACACCTCTTTCTCTTGAGTCTTTTTGTCCTGTGAGTCTAACAAGGTGTTTATGCAAGGTCCTCGAGAAAATTATTGACACTAGGCTGCAATGATGGTGTGAGCAAACAAAAGCACATCGTGATCACATGACGGTATTTCGAAGATGGCGATGCACCATGGATGTAATTTTGTATATCATAACGGATGTTACACACGAATGAGCTAGGGGAAATGTCACAATAGTGGTTTTTTTAGACATTAAACGAGCCTTCGACACAGTCAGCTATCCTCATATATTGTGTAGCCTGCTAGAACTTGGAGTATCTGGAAGGGCGCTATGATCGATAATCAACTTCTTGAACGGGAGGTCAATATTTATTCCAACAAGCGAAAGAACAAGTTCCTCTCATGATATTATTCAAGGAGTCTCACAAGGCAGTGTCTTAAGTCCGTTTCTTTTAATTTTGTGTGATGGCAGATTTACCACAACGATTTCCACC
Source organism: Dermacentor albipictus (assembly GCF_038994185.2). NCBI lineage: Eukaryota > Metazoa > Arthropoda > Arachnida > Ixodida > Ixodidae > Dermacentor > Dermacentor albipictus. The sequence continues at coordinate 30,128,638 of NC_091821.1, forward strand.
TGCACTACACTGCTCTGCATATGCGGATGATGTTTTTATTTGGGCCTCTGGTTCAAATACCAGCCTTGTTCAATCAGCTTTGCAGAAAGGCCTATACATTGTGGACAAATTCTTAAAGGAAAGAGAAATTGAACTTTCTTACAGCAAAACGGCTGTGTTGCCTTTCACCAGAGGATATCTAAAGGATTTTCAGCTGTGCCTTGAGGGACAACCTTTAGACATAGTGAAACAAGACAAATTTCCGGAGGTTATACTAGACAGGCAGCTTCCTTGGAATTATCACATTAAAGCCCTCGAAGAACAAATAAACTCAATAATAATTGTTCTTCGCCGAGTAGCAGGCACAACATGGGGAGGGTCGATTTCATCCTGACTAAAGAGAGAGATAATTTAATTGAAAGAAGGCAGAGAGGTCGGCCTGAGCTAAGGTGCTCTAGCCTGCTACTCTGCACAGGGGGAGGGGGAACGCATTAGTGCATTATGTACTATGTATGTATGTATGAAGTGCATTATGTACTAAAAGTACATAATGCACTTATAAAGCAAAAGATAGCATATTTTTTACCTGTTCTGCATGGAATCTTCCGTTCATCTGAAGAGAGATTCCAATGATTAATAGCTAGGAGTCTTAGAGTATGCTTGGGCGTTCCTCGAGCAACCTCACGTTCCTTAGTAATTGCAGAGGCACGTCATCCTCCATTTCCTATGATGACGATGGTTGAAACGTGTCGACACTACTTCCACGTTTCAGTGCAGCACAAAAGGCACTGCCTAACAAATGCACTAATTCAGAGAGGCAGGGCGAACATCAATTCGGTGATTCAGGCGCATAAATATATACTTCCACATCACGAATTTTGGTTCTCAGAAATCCCTTACCATTCATAGCGACTCGTAGCTCCAAAAATTGAACTTTTGGTTGAGGGAATTATTCGCAAACGAGATATGTTTATGCGAGCAGCACAACAACTGGCGTTATATCTAATATACTTTTGATACCCTGGCTATATTCAAGCGTATACAGATGGTTCTTGTCAAACAAATTCTTCTACAGCTGCCTTTGTCATTCCAGAATGGAACCAAATACAAACATTTAAGCTATCTCACACGACGTCCGCTACAACAGCAGAGCTTTTTGCAATATTGTCTTTGTTACGCAACATAAATTCTCTGCAAAAAGGGAAACAATGGGTCATCCTTTGTAACTCGCAGGCAGCTTTGTCTTCACTTCATAATGACATCAACAATTCGCAAAACGTGGCGTTATCTAACGAGATACTAATGGAAATCACAAAAGCACAATATTCACAAAAGGTACGAATTCACAAAAGGTACTGAAATATCCCTGGGAATGTTGCAGCAGACTAGGCAGATGGAGAAGCGCATGTTAATAACGCCACACAGGGTCTCCCTGTAACACAAGGCCAATTGCGCCCCATACTAAGACAGATATCAGCCCGTGATTGCAAAGGGACATGGTTTGAGCAGAACTTGAAATCTTCACATTTATTTCACATTGACCTACAACTTCAATTTAAAAACCCGTCCACATAAAATGCAACCAGTGCCTTTGAAACTCTTATTCACTGTCTGCAGCTCGGTACCGTGTACACAAGGTACTTTCTACATAAGATTTCAAGAGCTGATAGTGTGGAATGCACTTGTGGCCACGCAGATGAAGATGTATAACATCTTATAGTAGAATGTCCACGACACGACACAGACAGACAACGCTAAGCACTTGATTTAGTGCCATTATAGATCGCAGGCCCTTCAACCTCAGGAAAATCTTAGGCCCTTGGCCAACATACTCATTGCAAAGAGGAGTGTTACTGGCCCTTCAAAGATTTCTTGAAGCGAGCATTATTCTAGGAAAGTTAAAATGTTACAGCGCATTCTATATTTTTCTTTTACCCGTCTTTAGCCAATCCAATGCCTGGTTTTTTGTACCTTTATAAGAATTTAATCCGTGATTTCTGATGTGCCCTTATTTTAGCCTGTCTATGTGACCGGACTTTTTGTTTACTTTAGTGCACATATGTGACTGTACTTTGTGTTGCTGTGTACCTTAGTGGACTTTCAGTTTTAGTGTGGCGTTAGTGTACTTACGTGATTAGACTTTGTGTTTTTATGATTTGGAGTTGTCTTTCAGTTATAGTGTGACATTAGTGTACTTATGTTACTGAAATTGGTGTTGTTATGATTTCACTATTTTTATTATGATTTATTTTTTAAAATCCCTATGTGAAAAGGAGTAGCTGGCGCCAATTAGAGAAAACAGCATCCCATAAATAGCATAAATTAAAATAAGAGAGAGAAAAGCTGAGTCTCCTGGAAGCCAACTCATGGCGCCGCCCAGTTCAAGTGTAGCTCATAAGAAGGTTGCCATGAATCACAATAGACCATTGTTTTCGTTTGTTCAGCGTCAATATGTTACGTAACACATTGTACAACCACGATCTTGATGTGATAAGGAGCAGGATACCTACTTTGGGTAGCCAGGGAGGGTCTCGCAGAAGCTGTTGTCCTGAAGGCAAGAAGTGTTGAGCTTGTGCACACTGGGCAGAGGCTTGCGGTGCGGTTGGTTATTGTGGATGGAGATGTTCGCGAAGCGAGTCCTGCCCTTGGACGGCGTTACGATTGGCACACAGAGGCACTCCCTGGAGCACGTGAACACGATCGCCACCTGGAAAAGACGAACAGCACCAAATCTTGAGGCATGGCCACATGCTCAACAGGCTGCCTGACGAGGATCAGGGGCGGTTTTATTATCTGAGGCCGAAGGTGGCCTCTCAACGTTTAGTTCGTGTAAAAGTAAGCCCTTCCACGATTTCGCATGGGCTTGCTTTAGGAAGGACAAAACTAACGATGGCGAAGACCCGTCTTGGCAGTGATCAACCGCCTTGTCGAGGGGCTCACCTTTCAGGGCTGTCGAAACGTCACCGATTCCTGTCTTAAAGGCTGACGCAGAATATTGGCGAAGTCTACCGAACAAGACCCTATCGCTCTCTGGAAAACTGTTTCATTCCTGTTCGCCACTTCCCGCCGCGAAGCTGCAGCCGGCCGCCACACGAGCGCGAGCATGTTTGGTCCTGCCCAAGTACCTTGACCTGCAGGGTTATAGGGCTGGAATGCGTGTCTCATGAGTGTCGCGCGACTATATTTGCCACTGGTGATTATGAAAAAAAAGTACACTTCGCATAAAAAAATTGAAAAAAGAAGAAATATAAAGCAGCAATACTGAACGATAGCGTGATTTCAGTCAGGTTAAACTCAGTCGGGCACTTAATATGCATTGGTTTGCCATTATGGGAAAACCACCCCATAAGGAAGCATATGTGCCAGGGTTTCTATTCTCTGTTCTTAAGCAGTTCTACTTTATGCGTCTTTCAGTGGCCACCGAAACAAAGCGTCGCTGTAGATCGGTCGGGTCTGTGTCTCTCTGCTGCTACGCTGCTTCGAGCAATTACCATGGGTACAACCGCGAGTGCCACGAATAGAAGCAAGCGTTGCAGAAAGGTGTTGTTGACCGCAGCGAGTATCCAACGTGTTGACTTAGTGTTGGCGCTGAAGACGAGAGAGAGAGAGAGGTGTCTCATAGTTACATGTATACATAATTCACTGTCTTGTTCTCAACGTTGTGAGAGCAGCGGGGATTTCTAAGCAGGAGCTAAAATGTAAAGCCGAAAGCGAAGGTTGGGGCATAGCCAGTCATGGCAGCTTTCCAGCAAAAACAACGAAACTAAAGAGAGAGAGAAAGAGAGAGAAAACGTAATTTCTCTCGGATCAATCGCTGCGATGCCGGGTTCTGAAGCGCCGCCGGACCTAACCGCGCAGCCGCATACCACTGGCAGCATTCAGCAGTCCACGATTTAGTAATGATTGCCATAAAGGAGGCCGACCTAAGTCAATACCAGCGACCGATCTCCTCTTTTCTCGCTTCCGAGTAAAAGAGCGCGTAATCAAAGAAGCTGGATTACGGAGTAATGTTTCAAAGAGTGCGCAGCTCCGAGGAAACCGCGCATTGGCACACGCGTTTCCTTTCCATACGCGGCAATCTCTGACATGTGTGCAAGTGTGTGCGCTCTCCGGAGGGGCTTAATGAACTTGGCCAGTGTCGTTACGGGAGAAACGAACACGAAAAACGCAAGTATAATGGGGTAACGACTCGCAGCTGAGAAGAAGCAGAATGCGCCCGCCCGCTATGCAAATAATGAGGGCCATGGTGACCGATATGTCTGCGCTGACGGCAGCGACAAAATTTGTCGTGTTTGCGCCATTAATTTTCACGGCGCGTAAACGTCATCTTTTTTGTAGCCACTCGGTGGTTTCTTGATAATGCTCTTATCGATTGCGCAGTGACATTAGCTTATTAGACGTTCTCTGTCTGTGAACCATGCGTTTCTTGCTGGTTTTTTCTCGATGTGTACTCGACAGCCGTCTGCGATGTCTTTTTTTCCTTATGGCCGTGATTGCCTCGCAGCAGGCAGACATTGAGGAACGCCGACGATTGCGCAGCGGCCTTTTCAAGATTGCGTGGAAGTAGTTCATGGACACTCGTATAGTGGTCCGACGGGATTTCTGAAGTTACAGAGTACAGGCGCAATTTCTCTGTGATTTCAACGACGAACAGATGGCACGCTTAAAAGTGTCGCGAATCCAGTCGTGTACCAGAACGTTATAAGTTATAAATATGAAGACATACATACGGTATACGTTGTCATCTGAGTTAGTACTTGAGCATGCTCGAGTATTTCTTAGGCTTGGCTCAGAAGCGCTGCATAAGTGAATGGAAATGAAATGTTAGGGAGTGTTGTATATAAACAGGACATTCCCTACGGTTAGCCCGTAGCTTCATAAGATTCGATATCAGCCGAATCACGATGATAAAACTCTACCGCTTAAAAAAGATCACATTGCGCCAACAGATAGATAAGCTAGCTTTCGGGCACTAATGTTCTCGAAAGGTATTATCTTGGATGGACGTGACGTGATACTGTCGTTGTCGGCGCTACACTTGTCAACGCAAAAACGCAGTGAACTGCTATGTTTGTTCACTGCGAGCAGCGCCGAGGCGAGAATCGGCGCTTTTAAAGTGAAACTTTTTTTGCCCCTGAGAGAACTTTCTTCAAGAAGTTCACTATATGCTCCATGCATAATTAGAGGACGTGAACGGCGTTCGGTTACACCGATGCTATCTGTACTGCGTGGGGCAAATCGGAAATCAGGGGACTGTGCGCCTAAGCTTGCCTGAGCAACTGCTGAAGAGACACTGCACTTGAATTTGCGCATTGAGTTATGACCTTCGTAATCTTCCTTTCATGATGCCTGAACTTTTGTAACCGGAAGCACCGGGAGTGTGCCATAACATAAATTGAGAAGCGACACGTCTGGTAGTCAGGATTCCGTCCTGGCGAAAAAAATAAAATGCATGTCAGCCTCCGATAATGTTCATTTCCGCTTGACTTGATTGCGCGCGAGCTGTCGTGATGTCTCGTTTCGCGTAGCGAACGATTTTGCGCGCTATGCACAAGGACACATGACTAACGGTATAATTCAGCGCTACACGAATACTGAGGCAGAACAAAACAAGCGGATCGCAGAGCATGATCACGGCGCTGGAACACAGTAGAAAGGGGCATAGTTTCGGTACCTGCGCACGTGACTGCATGACCATGGGAACAAGCAGACGAAGCGGAAGTACATCTCTCTTGCTTCGATGCGAAGTAAAACAAAAAAAAAACATGCAGACATTCAGTTTATGTGATTTATCACTTCTCTAAACTTCAGTTCGTCAATTCAAGCAACAGATCACACAAATAACAGATGTTGGCTTGAATAATTCTCGAAGTCACGTGTCACCACGAGCGACGTCACACTGCGCACCCGACTACGTAGGCGTAGGGACGCGACTACGTCACCGTCCGGCTTGGAGCGCGGTCGCCGCGAGAGAAAGGAAAAACGGCATTCAGATGGAAATTTCAGACCTTTCTGCGGCGCGTAGCGATGTAATTCTTTGCAAACAGGATTGTTAGCGCGCACTGTATGCTCTGCACTTGTCAGCTCAAAATGGCCAGACCTGGTGAGGGGCCCTTTAAGCTCTATGAGTGCGTCAAACCCGAATAAACCCGCGCTGCTAGGGTGCGCTAGAGAATAACGTCGCTGTTTATAATTACCGGTCCGGCCACGGCCAGCTTAGGCCACGCTATCTAATCCGCGGCACGCATAGATACGCGCGTATCGCAGGGCCAGAGCGAATTAGCCTGCTCACGCAAAGCCGGCAGGTGGCGGGGACGGTAACAGTAACTTTTGTACGATCCAGATATGGTAAAACAAAGCCAAGCGAGCAGTTCGGCGTGCTATGTGAAACCATCTCGATCGATAACGTACGCTGGCGTCTCGAAACATCAGCGAACCGTGTGGAGGCTTATAACACGTCATGGTGATTGATGCCATATCACGAAATGCTGCAGTTTGAAATGTTCCGTCTGATGGTTTTCAAATCGATACAAAAATAATTACTCGGCAACTTGTTCCATAAAAACTTGGTCTGATGCATCTAAACTGCAAATGGCCGCGCATCGTTATAGCGTTCATTATTCGTATCTTTAATATTCAAGTCATCATGGCGAGCGTCCGTTTCCGGATGGTGGCGGGAAAAGACGACGTGGACGACGTTGATTTTTTTTATGCCGTTTAATTTCGGGAGGGGGCCGGTGCGCAATGAGTAAAAAAGCGGTAAAATGACGCACTTGCAATAAAGTTGTCGTATCGAGAGCAATAAAATACTGCAATCGCTAGAGCGTGGTAACATCCCACCGTATCAAGAGAGGTATTTAGAGTAACCTTTTTTTTTTCTTTTGCGAGAACCAAGTTTGTTTTTGTAGGATCGAAAAGAACACTTTTTTATTTTGTTTGCTATGGTAAATAGGAGCGAGTTTTCCCCAGTTGCCACTCCAGCTTAGCACACAATGGCTAGGATCTATGCAGAGCGCTCGCTCGAAGCTCATCAAAGAACGGGTCTGTGCCCGGCCTGGGCCCGCGGCAACAAGCCCGAGCTCGGCCCAGACCTGAGGGCATCAGGCCAGTACCGGCCCGTGTACCGTTCTCTTTGCTTCGGCGCCGACAAGATCAAGCACGGTCGCCCGTTCGCTACTCCATGAGAGAAATGGCTTACGGACGACAGTAAATATGGCTCGCCGTTCAGAAGCCGTACGCCTGCAGGAGTGAACGGTCACACGAGGCAAGCGTTTCCATAGCGGCCTCCAGGAATGTGTGGCTAGAGCAAAAGAGGGACTTGTCGGAAAAAGGTGCGCCAGGAAAGAAAGCTCAATAAGAGGGCATTCATCCCTCTCATGCGTTTCCGCGCGTACACTTAAAACTAAATTAGCCGACCGCTATACCTACCGAGCGCTCGACACTTACATAGCTATTCAACATCTAGCAGACGTGCACTGGACACATACTCAAAACTATCAAGTGATTCACTTCACCACTCATAATCATTGACTAGCTGCTCATTAGGCTTTGAAAAAGAAAATGTTTTTGAGGCACGGCCCGGGCAGAGTGCTAGGAATTATAATGTGGTGTCTTTTGTTACGTGACCAACCAACATTTTACCGCTAGTTACAGTCTAAGAGAACAGATTATGCGCCGAATTAAGCTGTGCCGCAGAACCCGCGTCGCCCAAGCCTGCTTTATACGTTCCAGCTTTAATGTGTCGCAAGGATTACAAGCAGCCTAGTTTGATGCCTTTTCGCACGTCGTATTCAATGCCGCATACCTGCATGAAACAGCAAGATGAGCGACTTTGAATAATGTCGTAATCACCACATGGATTTTCCAAGAATTCCTAAACGCTATTTCAGTTGTATGCGATGGATAGTAATTAGCCGAGGGATAATTTTATTTTTCTATTTGAAGAACAAGTGCGGGAACAGCCAGCGTACGCCGCTTGCAGGAAATGGAGGGAGGTTGCTTCTATAATGCGACGTCTAAATGTGGTCATATTTATCACTAAACTCCATATTTTTTTGACGAGAGGAGAAAAATGTGATAGGGATATCGAATGGACATAGTGAAAGAAACATGTGATGTCATTCCGCTGACGCCTAATGTCAGCCTCGGATTGAGAATAATCTTTCTTAAGCAATCAAAAGACGGTGTTGGCTGTCGTCTGAAAAGCACGCAACACAAGAATATTTGTGTTGCCTGCTTTTCCAATTGCTTATTTTTTCACTTTGCAGTAAACAAAAAGAAAGTCGAACGGTGCGTTTAGGAGCGTCGTGAGTACGAACTTCGGGACGGATAATTCTGTAAGTTGCAAAAATAACTTTGCTTTAACCAATAGAAATCGAGACCTTAAATGAGTTCATTCAGCAAAGTTCATGGAAACATGCTAAAGGCCGATCATCCTGCTCTAATGTATCCATCATCTGTTTCATTGAACTAAAGCATCACCCATCGCGATACTACACGTCCGTATTCTATTAGGTTGTGTAACGGCACACTGACACTGCTCGTCAAACGAACTGCGAGTATCAAATAGCGGAACGCAAGAGGTCACTGGAGAGCACGTGTAAGTACCGGTAATTGACGTCCTACCAAGTCAGGCACATCAGCTTTTTTTTTAACGATTGAAGGTTACTTTTTACGATAACAGTTTGCACAGGTGAACGATCGATGTCATTTCAAGCTCCCTTGGGATATAACCCTGCATTAGGCCCCTCGGACCAACTCTGACATTTCTTTTTTACACGTTGCAATTGAACACGCTCATCGTCTATACCGTGGTCAGCGTCTTCGGCGAATGCGAAAGCGCTACTAGCGCTGTGGAGACGCCACAAATTCAACACGCAATTCCATGCTGCTCTTCTGGCCTTTCCGGTGGCTCCTTCGGGTGCCGTGATGCTGACATCGTGCTCCAGGTGACGACACGAGGGTAAAGGTTGTCGATTGGTCGGACTACAAAGGACGACAGCGCCAACACGACGAGACCCGACCGTGTGTTCCGAGATTGGAGGGGAGCTCGCCCATTCTGAAGCACTGAACTTTTTACTTCTTTTATTCAGTCAACATCGCTGGGACTGCGATTGGAACATAGCTCGATCTCATACCTTACTGCTATTAGGGGCAGACCATGGAGACGTCTTCCTTCATATGTGTTGACGGGACCCATAGCTTTCGCTACATTGCATGAAGTTGGTGGTAGTACGCGGCGAGGAGGAGAAAGCGCCAGTGAGGTCGGCAGCGTAGTCGCGGATCAAACGCCTGCAACTTTGATACCAGAAAGACTTGAGTTTGGCCTAGCTGGTGTTTACTGCATGTCATATTGACCACTAATAAGAAGAAGGCAGAGAAAGAAAAACAGAAAACGAAGATACGGCGTTTCAATTTAACAAAAAACAAAATTATTTCGGCTATATGTTAATTATACACTAGTGCACATCGGCCTATGATGCAAATTTTCGAGCCCACGTAAAGTTAGGGCCATTTAATCATGGATCGCGACATCTTCAATGTTTGCCCTCTAGTATAGCACGAAGTGTCACAAGATAACCTGAAAGGTGTTGTCCACTCAGAATTTTGTTATTCCCACTGAAGGATATTCGCACATATCTCCATCCAAACAAGTGGCTGCCGGATGATCAATGCAGTCAGTGCTTTGTTCCATTTAAGAGGTGGGTTTTATCATGGCGTTCTGTCCTTTCGAACAATCCACAAGAGAGCCGCATCCATTGCATGTGAGTTTACTTGTGATTTCTTTTTCATCTGTCAACACAGTGACGTCCCGCTTCATCACAGACTTGCCACCCGTCCGTATGCGTGTAGATTCCAATTTCACTACAGAATGAACTAACCACGGGCACGCATAATATGGTAGTGTAAATTACTGTTCCAGTACATGTATACTGAGTAATATAGTATACTAGGGCCACTGGCACATAATACGAGATGAAATTATCCAAGACCCACGAGCGCTGATGATTTGAGACGTTTAGGCACGTTGTTCTTTCTGTTTGCATGAGAAAGATTAGCGTAACAAGTGTTTGAAAAAATAATGTATTGCTAAACAGCGTGGGATGACTTCCTAGAAACGTGCAACAAAAAATACTGGCAAAACTCATCTCAGGATGACTGTTGACAGTAATACGATTAGCATAGAAACAATGTAGCTACACACCGTATTGCCACTGCCGAGACGCGCCATGTATGATGTGTGTACAGCCACAGGACTCCTCTCTCGCGCTTCCCTTTGGATACGCTGCGCCATCTCGCGGCGCCACCGCGAAGTCTACGCAAAGTCCTTTGCGTGGCTTCAGAAATTGCACCGATGTCCCGCCGTTGCGTATGAGCCGTGTACTGCGGCCGGCGTTCTATCTCGTACTTCCCCATGGACACGCTGTGCCATCTAGCAGCGTCGCCGCAAAGCCCACGCATGGCCTCTGAAATGTATGACGCGCCGGTGCGTGCGAACGCTGAGAAACGCGTGGTGCATGTGGCGTGCACTGTAACCGGGCTCCTCTCCGCGCGTGGCCACCGAGATGCGTGTGATCACTGAGCATTCTTGCCTTGCTGGCTGCATGCGCAGTGGCAGATACACGCTCGAGTTGGCGTGAAAGAGGTTCATCGAAGAGTGGCACATACCCAGTGCATTCGCGGCGCAGCTCGCTTAAGCGCTGGCGTGAAAGAAGTATTTAGAACGCAGCTCTCAGGTTCCCGTTCCTGTGGCGAGCATCGGTGTCGGCGTCCTACCTCGTAACCGAGTGAACGAGCACAGCGAAAGATGGAGAGCGAACGTGGAGCGCAGCGGGGAATGAAAAAAAAGTGGCGAGAGCGAAGTGAGAGCGAGGAGGAAATTGGAGGAGGAGGGTATGGCGAAAGCGTGAGACGAAAAGCGTAGTGCCGCGTACGAAGGCTTTGCGGCGACGATGGCTACAAGATGGCGCTTGAGTAACGCGCGTCGTCTTTAAGGAAACGAAGCTCTGCATGAGTGGAGGTGGTCTGCGGCGGCTGCTGTGGATCGCGCCCACGAGTCACTCACACGCTTCCTCTACGACATCCCCATTTGCGAGGCAGTCGTGCCACACTTCGCTCCGTTAGCAATGTGCAGCGCGAACAGACTGTCCGCGCCAGCCAATATACCGAGAAATGAAAACACGTATACAGCTTCGCAAAAATTTTGCATTACGGAGTATCGTAATCGTCGGTGAATTTTTCGTTAAGAGTGGCACACACACAGTTCTGTCGTGGCGTAGCTTTCTAAAGCGTTAGGTTGCTGTGCTTGAGAAACCCGTGTGGAAGGAAGCAAGCAAGTAAGCAACCAGACAGACCTACAGATGGACCTAGGTCTTCATGAGCTACCATAAGGAAATAATAAATAAAATCGTCTAGTTCGGTGGGGAAAATGCGCTTCTTCGCACGACACTGAAGCTTCGCGGGTAGTGCGTATATGATAGGAGAAGGAAATTTAGTTTAGGTGAAAGAAAATAGAAAAAAACATTTTCTTGCCCGTGCTTCGTAGCTGAATTCGCGGGACAAGCTTCTGATTAGGAGCTAAATCAATAAGTGAGATTGCAGGCGCTCATGATGAATATCAAGTCGTCTGCTATAAAGTTCACGGCAGTGCGAAATCAAACTGTCTGTAGAAGAAAACTTGCGATCAAGTTGAGGTCGTGATTTATTTCTCACATTTTTTTTTCAACTAGCGGAACTGACAACCACAGCACGTGACTCAATTTAGAGAAATTTTTTTTTGTGGGACATTCGATGTCAGGCAGAATTCAATGCTTAAGATAGAGTTTGTTTTAGACACGTTTATCTCATGAAATCTGAATTCATTTAGAATGCAAAAAAGAAAGGAAATTGTGAAGATCCCACGCACTTTTGGAATCGATGTAAGCGAAGCTTTCTCTGCTGTTTGCTTTGATTGACAATTATTAACGGTGATGTTCAAAGCGAATATTTAGTTTCTTCAACGTTTTGTCCAACACAAGAGTGGTGAGTTGATGTAAACGTTACCTTGCGTGCACCCCTGCTGTTTGTCTGCGTCGTACACAGAACACAACGGGAGAGGTGTTTGCTTGAGGCGTTGTTGGGTGCCATATTTCATAACCTTTGAGAGGACTGAACATTGCAATTGTCTCACATGGCACATCGCATCGTAGCAGAAGCATTAAACTTGAACTGGATTATGGGGCTGTACGTGCCAAAACCACAATCGGATTATGAAGCAGGCCGTAGTGGCGCACTCCGGATTAATTTTGGCACCGTGGTGTTCTTTAACGAGTCCCTAAATCAAAGTGCGCGAGCGTTTTTTATTTCATCCCGTCGAAATGCGGCTGCCTCGCTCAAATCCGCGACCTCGAGCAATGCCATAGCCGCAAAACTGTCGCGGCGGGCACAGAAGTATTGATCTGACGTGCGACCGCTTCCGTTGTGTCACCTAGACCGTGCGGTGCGCTTTAATTAATGCCGCTCAGTTTCTGCTCGCCGTGCGTAAGTTTTCAGATAGACATACTTGCATGGTTTCATTTTTCAAATATAGGAGAAACGCGCCGTACCGTCCTTGAACTCAATGTTGAATTTCAATGGTAGATCCAGATCAAGTTTTCCTGCTTTGTAAGGAGCAATCCTATTCGAATGGCATAATGAGAGCTTGAGTTGTGTGTTCCAATGGTATATTGGGGCCAGTCACCGATTTCGGATCGCTCTGCGGAGCAAAAATATTTGCTCCACCGAAATCAGCAGATTTGACCGGAAATCCGCGTGACGTATTTCCTTCCCCCGCCTCCGCTTCCTGTCACGGTTGCCTGCTTCCGGTGGCGGGCAGCTATGGACGACACGGAAAGCATGGACGCTACGTCACGCCATGCGTTTTTGTTACTGCTCCTGGATAGTGACAGCCCTGACTCAGACACTATAAGTTCTCAAGTCCAGTAATGTTGTTTCCGACACGGAAGAAAGACGAACGCACGGAATGCCGGGATGATCCAGTTGATGGTGGTGATGGTGATAAGGACTACTCGATGGATGAATGGATGGATGGATGGATGGATGGATGGATGGATGGATGGATGGATGGATGGATGGATGGATGGATGGATGGACGGATGTTATGAGCCTCCCCTTTGGAACGAGGCGGTGGGTTGCGCCACTAAGCTCTTGCTATTATACTACCTAATGTCCTACATAGGTTAAAAAATAAATAGAAATAAAAACCAATATGAACTGCCACAACCAAATTTTCTGACCACCTACTGAGAACTTTGTTTTTGTACGTCTCCGTTTTCTGTCGTTTCCCTACTTTTCTTCCACCAATCTTCCAATCGCCTCTTACTAATCTCTATTGAGGACATGTTTACTTTTCCCCTGCTCTCACTGAAAGAGACCAGTGATGCCTAAATCTACCGCTGGGCAGAAGATGTATTCACATTCTAATAAAACATGATCAATTGTTTCCCTAGATTTACCGCAGCAAGCACATGCTTCTTCTTCCTTCTTATATGTCGCTTTATGGGTGCGTGTTCTAAGGCATCCCGATCTCGCTTCGAAAAGTAATGAGCTTCCCTTTGAGTTCTCATAAATTGTTTCTTTCCTGATTTCTTTTTTTCCTCTTAAGTAGTTACTCATGGTCGCTTTCCTTTGCATTGCCGCCGCCCATGAGATTATTTCAGCACCTCTGGCTTTCCGCTTGACGTTCCTTGCTGCTGTGTTGCCCACCCTACAAGCCACATACTTGCTGGTAAGCTTCCTAGTTCTTTTCCTGCACTGTGAATCAATGTTCCTCGATCCACTTCTAGTTTAGCGCCCTCTCGCTTGATTTCCCTTTACCAATTAAGTGCCTCCGCGGGAGCGCACGCATTCCATTCGCAGATTTTACGAGAGCGATCTCAGTCGGAACAACGCACTCCGTTCGTGCTCCGGCCGAGCGCTCGCGATCTGCCATTGGAATTCAACATAAGTTTATCCAGCGTTTTCTTGCCTTCTCACGTCACCTTTTCCCTATCCCCCACCCCTTCTTGTAATTGTATTGGAACTGCAAGCGAAGACTGGCAAGGCTGTTATTCACTCGTTTCGCGACTGCGTTGGTTCTACCCATTCTCTGCCTCCTCTAACTCCTCCTCTCTTTCATTCTATCTAGCTTCCCTCTGGACTTGCACGTTGGTAGAAAGGCAAGCGGTTGCACGGGGTCACAGATAATTAAGCTGTCAAGAAGCGAATGTGGCGATGACTCGGGAGCTCTAGAGGGCATTGTGCACATTCGACGCGGTGCGGTACAAACGAGTTCCTCGCGGGGTGGTTTGGCGTAGGCGACGGCAGTGCGACAAACATGCGTCGATGCTCAAAGGTGAAGCTGGTGCGGATGACAGTGGCCTGGCTATAAGAAAGTTCAACAAGACTTCGTGCTGGGCAAATAAATCTGGTCAGCAAGAGAAAATTATTGCTTTCTACAATGACTCCACTGTCTAGTAGCTGGTCAAACTTGACCGGAACCATCCCACTGCTATGCACTGCACACAGGGCACACGTTGCAAACAGATAATTTCTTTTTGCAGTGCTCAACTATAAGGACACACTGACTCAAACATGACTGCGTTGTCACGTATGCTTCAGTGCGTCAGTGTTCTTGATTGCTGCCACGCCTTCCTTCTTGCCGGCGCGGTTTCTGATCTTCCCTGCGTGCCCTTCGGGACCAGATTAGTCGTTCCTCGCGTCTCGTTTCTTCTCTGCCACGCTCATTCCATGTATATACACGCTCTGAGCCACCCACCGACGCGGTGTGCCGGACAGCAGCAGCCACAGCAGCAGCAGTGGGAAAGACGAAGGAAAAAGCAAAAAAATCTTCGCTTTAAGAGAGAGAGAGAGAAGTCATAAGCGAAAGACAGGGAGGTTAACGAGGCTGAGCCCGGTAGGCTACCCTGCACTGGCTAAGGGGGAAAGGGGACTCAAAGAGGAGAAAGAAGAGAGAAGTTCACACTTTGCAAAGTTACACAGACAAGCATTCATCGCTGGGTTCGTCACAGGCGGTCATACAAACTCGTGCATTTTCAGAAAACGCAGCAGCGCGTTTGTATCCTTGCACATAGACGAACAATACCACGGACCCAAGATCTCCTCTGTAAAGGGCCTGTCATCTAAGTGCCCCAAAACTGTCCGAACAGCACTCCTCTCATCTTCGTATGTGCGGCAGTCACATAAGGGATGTTTGGTGGTTTTCCTTAACACCACACATGCTGCAATTGACACTGTTCGCCATTCCGATTAGGAATGAGTATAGGCGTTTGTAAAAAGAAATTCCTATTTGCAGGCGGCACAATTATGTTTTTTTTCAGTCTGTTAAATCCCGGTAAAAATTGCAATCTCATATGTTGGTCCATAGCACATAGGCGTCGGTTGGTGAACTCCGGTGTGTTCCATTTCCTTAGAGTAATAATATGGGCAAGAACGCGGAGGTATCGCGCTGCATCAGTTCTAGACAATGGTATCGAGGTGCTTTCACGTTCGCCATGTACCTCACGTACAGCTTTGTCGGCACTTTCATTGCTGGTAATGTTGCAATGCCCAGGTAGCCACTGAAATACAGTGTCGCGGCCTCTTTCCACCGCTTGATTGTAGCGTAATCGTATTTCTGCTACCAATTGTTCATGTGGACGGCGGCGAGAGCTGATAAGAAAGACTGCCGGGCTGCCTTTCAGTCACAGAATATAGCCCAGTGATTTGGTGACTGATGCTGCACATAAAGAACTGAGCTACAGGGTGGCATGTTCAGACACTGTCGATGTTGGGACGTGGATGATCTTGAACGTTTTGCAGAGTGATGTAGGCATAATAACTATCGCCCCAGTATAGCTGGTTAGAGTCGACGAGCCATCTATTGAGCGTGAATTCGTTTGGAGTAGGAATCATGCAGTAGATGTAGAGCGGCTTGATTCAGGGCACAAGTTGGCAAGTCGGACTTCTTTGCAACTCCTGGAATGGAAAGCCGCACTTGTGGCTGCCAGAGACATATAATCTAAACGGGCCTCTTTATGACACAGAACAAGTAAATTTGTAGATTTTTGTTACTCACACGATGCGAGCGACCGCAGCGCCTTTTATAATATCAAATAATTGTTAGTATTTGTTATCAGTAATCTTTCCACTGCTGTTTCCACTTATGTCTTCCAGTACTCAGACGTCACTGTCAGTTTATTCCGCGATACGCAATTTTCCCAGACTATTTCCATCTTGCCTAAAGTGATTTCTGTCTTGCCAAAAGTAAGATTATTTAATAGACTGGCTGAAAGCAAATTTATTCTAGGGCCTTTAAGATACAACTAATTTGTTTTCACAACCCTTTAATAATGACCAATTTAAGTTACCCGCTTCTCTAGAACACCTGCAGCTGCTCTTCTTGGACACCTGCAAAATATGCCCCGACCATAATATATTTGCGGTTAAATTTTTTTACAGTGATCTCTCGTGAAATTAACACGTGCTGCATGCTTGTTCTAGACTTCGCGCATTGTTGAGTTTACTGTACATTATTAGATATTACGCAAAATATTTGTTCAGGCAGGTGAAGGAAAGAGCGCTGAACATGTCAAACAGGGACTACCACAGGGTAGCGTACTCAGCCCCTTTCTTTTTAATTACGTCATGGGTGATTTCACAAGAAGACTGCCATCACAGTTAAGGTTGTCACTGTATGCAGATGATGTGTATATTTGGACATCTGGGACTAATGTTCAATTCCTGCAGATGGATTGCAAGACGGCATAAATATCCTTAACGAATTTTTGAGAAAGAGAGAGGAATGGTTCTATCAAACGCAAAGACAACTGTATTGCCCTTAACTCGGAAACAGTTAAAAAATTTCACTCCTAATCTGGAAGGACGATCTCTAATGGCTGTCACACAGCATCGATTTCATGGCATAATACTTGATAGGATGCTATCCTGGGCACTCCAGTTGAAAAAACTCGAAAATGGGGTCAATGCGATAGTGACTGTACTTCGCAGGCTTGCAGGCACATCATGGGGCGGATCAGTATCGTCCATGCTGACTGTTTACAATGCATTAATACGACAAAGAATTGCGTATTCCGCGACCATCTTACACAGAATTTCCCACACGTCAGAAGAGCGACTTCAAAGACTTTTAGCTAGAGGACTACGCATATGTCTAGGAGTTCCACGAGCCACTTCTAGCAGTCTTGTAATAGCTGAGGCTCGCCAACCACCGTTTCCAGTTATGAGAAAAACAGAAGCAGGCCGACATTATTTCGGTCTTCAAACACAGCATAAAAGCCACTCATTGGCTCTAGACATAATGAAACGAGACAGAAGTTATCTTCATAAAGAAATTAGAGAAAATCTTCATATATTGCCTTGAAATGAATTTTGGAACTCAGACGTCGAACATCTTCCATGGCTGCTTACACTTCCGAAAATCGAATCGCCAGTGGACGGGATATTCAGAAAACGAGACATGTTCATTCAAGCTGGTCAACAACTAGCACTTTACCAGATATATATGCGGTATTCAGGATACAGACACGTCTACACAGATGGCTCCAGTACAGCAACCTCTTCAACTTCAGCATTCATTATACCGCACCTCAACAAACGGGAATCACTTAAGTTATCTCGTGCGACTTCGTCTACAACGGCTGAACTATTCGCAATCCTATGTAAGATAAAATTTATATTGTCAGTAAGAGATGCGCGAAAATGGGTAATTTTCACTGATTCACAGGTGGCTCTAACATCACTCTGCAGGACAAAAGGAAAACCAATCAATGATAGCATAATATACGAAACACTTAAATACCTCACGAAACCTAGCCAAGCAAAGCATGCAATAACCTTCCAGTGTATACCAGGGCATTGTAACATTCCTGGCAACACAGCAGCACGACAAGCACACCTCAAAGATAATGTAGTTCTGCTCTCAATATCAAAGAATGAATTACGCTGCAGTATAAGGACATGTTTCAAAATGTGTAAAATTACGTGGTTTGACCAGAATTCTAAGAGCTCGGATTTGTAAAATTTTGATCCAGTTATTAAATTCAAATTTTCATTGTCATTAGACAGAAATATGGAAACCCTTATTCATCAATTAAGATTAGGCACTGCATACACAAAACATTTCTTACACAGAATTGGCCGTGCGGAAACGCCCAAATGTGACTGTGGATTTGTAGACGAAGCTATACATCACCTCCTCCTAGATTGCCCACATCACGACACACCAAGACGCCGACTTAGATCAACCCTAATTACATTAAACCACAGACCTTTCCGTTTAAAGAAACTTGTGTTCTTGGCCAACAACGTCCTTGCAGAAGGGCGCTTTAAAAGCGAAGACTTTTCTTGAGGACAGCGGCATTGTTGGCCGTTATTAACACTTTTAGTATTCCTTTCATTTCAATGTCGCTGTATATATGCATATGTTTGGGGATTATGTTATGTTGACTGTTCTGCTGTGACTATATGTGATTATGCATTTACACAATGTATGTACCACCCGATGACTAGAGACAGCGCTATTAGGCGAAAGTACCATTTGTATTTTGGGACTTTTTTATACAGAACTGTAGAGTCACTTAACGTGCATATTGTATGTACCATGTGTTTCTTACGCCATAGTGTTACTCTGAAAACGTTGTTTGGCAAGTCCTAGTGCGTCTATGAAAAGGTTATAAACGAGAAGAAAGCGGGTTAACCGATGGGCCCGATTTTCATGAGCCATATCATAAGAAGCCAACACACACTGACACCAAGGACAACATAGGGGGAATTACTTGTGCTTAATAAATGAAATAAAGAAACGATAAATTAATGGAAATTAGAGTAGATGAAAAAACAACTTGCCGCAGGTGCGGAACGATCCCACAAACCTTCGCATTTCGCGTGCGATGCTCTAACAATTGTTTTTTTCATCCACTTTTCATACCATTAATTTATCGTTTCTTTATTTCATTTATTAAGCACAAGTAATTTCCCCTATGTTGTCCTTGGTGTCAGTGTGTGTGGGCTTCTTATGATATGACTAATGAAAATCGGGCCCCTCGGTTAACCCGCTTTCTTCTCGTTTATTACATAACGAGGGTCTCGAATCCGGCAACATTGATGCCTTTATTGAGCATGTGTGGGTTTACTGACCGGTTGCCTTCAACCGAAAAGATCCGGTTCTCATGACGCCTGTGGCGGAAAGGATGTTCCAGATCCGCCGCCAAGGCCTGTGAGTGGTGGCGCTGGCTAACACTCCCAGGGTTCTACTAGGACACATAAATGCCCAAGAAAGTGGATGGGGAAATGGCACCGCGGTAGGTCAATTGGTAGAGCATCGCACGCAAAATGGGAAGGTTGTGGGATCGTTCCCCACCTGCGGCAAGTTGTTTTTTCAACCACTTTCATTACCATTAATTTATCGTTTATTTATTTCATTTATTAAGCACAAGTAATTTCCCCTATGTGGTCCTTGGTGTCAGTGTGCGTTGGCTTCTTAAGATATGACTTATGAAAAGCTATGTGATATGTAATTCTGTACCCTGTATGTTGTAAGCTAGACCCTTTGAAGAGCTAAGGAGTAGCCGGCGCCTTAAATTGTGCGTCAACGTCTCCTCATTTTATATCAATAAAAAATAGATATTACATTCAATTATCTTCGCTTAAATCAATAGTCCAAGCCTCAGGGCTGAGCGTGCTCCGTGGGATACCTGTGTACGGTAATTGCTCGCTTAGATGGCAAAATATGCTCAATTATACTTCATAATAACTTCATCAACTTCAATAAATTCAAAAATGTCTATATCCCCGATGGCAGTCTCAGTCCCAAGTAATGATACGTGATACCATGTGAGCGAGAAGAATATATTTAACGGTATCCAGGGACTCGATTTTTTTTCTTAGTTATATACACACGCAAAGGATAAATGCACAGGAAGCATTGGGGAAGTTCATTGTTATGCCTAACTGAAAGGGAGAATTGATATAAAAATGACAAAACAAGGAAATGACAGTGGATGAAAAGACAACTGGCCGCAGGTGCGAGCCGAGCCAACATCTTCCGCATTGAGCGTGCGGTGCTTTACTCGTTAAGAGGGCGCTAATAATAATAATAAAGAACTAAGTCTATCAGCTCTTTTTAAATACAATACAGTAGAAATTTGCCGATATGGAATTAACTAGGCCCGACAAGACGGCGTCCAATTCCAGGTTGTCACGGCGAGATGGTTCAAAAGCTTCAAGGCGGGCCATCCGTCTTTTATTTTTGCGCCTTTTCTGGCTAATCAAACCTTTTTTCACGATCAGAGCAGCCTTTTTTTTTATTGTAGGAGGGTAATTTATTAATAATTTCTCTTTTGTGTCCCTTTACGCTACCGCGGTGTTCGCCTTCCCATCCCCTTAGGATAGGATATATATATATATATATATATATATATATATATATATATATATATATATATATATATATATATATATATATATGATTGCGCCGCTAATGAATATTTCGCTATACTTTAGTAAACGACCTCTTAGTGTTTTGCAGACGAAGGTGGTGTGAAACTGAGAAAAAGAACGTTTTGTGATGTCTTCAACTTCAGCCTCGTGTTGTGTACAGATATACTGTGTGCCGACCCCAGCACTGTGCCGAATTTAGGAGTGTTTGGCAGGATAAAGGGCGGTGATCACAGGTTAGTGAGGCCAAGGATTGCTCACAATTTGAAATGAGAAACAGCAAACTATTGTTACGAGGGAATAGGCCAACCCAGAAGCAATCAAAGTGAAAGCAAATGAAGTCCGGCTCGCACTGGCAAACAAATGTGCTGCCTTAGAATCAGAAGATGGAGACAGTATAGAAATAACGAATGAGACCATAACCAAACTAATTTCAGATGCTGCAGTTACAATTGGAAGTAAGGGACTCCAGAAACAAAGAAAAAGAGACAACGCATAAACGTTGGCAAATCGAGAGATCATATAGAAATGGCTGAAGTGTAAAAGCTGATGAAAAAAAGAGAATGTAAGTGATATTTCAAAATTATCACAACAAAACCATTGAGGAAGCAGTAAAAAATATGGGGACACATGAAATCGGTCAGAAAGAAAGTTGGCATTGGAAAGAACAAGGTGTGTGTAGTGAAAGATAAGTTGGGCGATGGATTCAGCAGTTTCGATGATATAGTCAAAACAGCAGAGGAATTCTATACCGGACTGCACAGTAGCCAATGCAGCCAAGTAAGCTTGATTGAAAGTAGCAACACGCAGGGCAGAGAAGTTTCGTGTGTAACTTGCGGTGAGGTTGGAAAGGCTTTGCAAGATCTATGTGAAAAAGTGGTAGGAGACTATAGGATAACATCTGATTTGTTAAAAGCTAGAGGGAATATTGTACCCTAAACGCTCGCGCCCCTTTATTCCCAGTGTTTCAAGACTTCAAGAGTACCAGATAAATGAAAGACTAGCAACATTAAACTAATTCATAAGAAGGCATACGTTCAAGAATCGAAGTATTGTAGGTCCATTACCCTGCTTTCGGCATTGCGCAAAATATTCATCAATGTAATTTACAATAGGTTGTGTCCATACCCGACGACTATGACGCATTTCCAGCTACGAAAGCTGCTTCCGCCGGATTCAACAAGCAAAAGCACATCCATTAAAATTCGCATTCTAAATCCTAAGGGCGCGACCCTATGGGACGTGGATTTGGACGCCACCTATAGAATCCGGACAACACTTCACTTCATCCAAGCTAGAGAACGGGCTGGTTTCAGGAAGGTGTATTCTGAAATGGACTTATGTCAGCAGTCAATTAATTAAGAAGTCTGCAAAAATGAACGAATCTTTCACACGGCTTTCATAAATTACGGAAGAACGTTCGATTCAGTGGAGATACGAGTAGTCATGGAGGCATTCCATAATCAAGGAGTACAGGAAGCGGTGCGTCAATATCTTAGCAAACATTTAGAAAGATTCCGCATTTACTTTTATTATTCACAATACAATCAGAAAAATACAAATAGAGAAGGGTTTCAGGCGAGGAGTCTCTATAATTTTATTCACTACATGACTAGAAGAAGTATTCAAATTGTTCGGCTAGGAAGGATTATTAGTGACGATCAACACGGAACACCTCAAAAACCTGTAGTTGGCCAATGACACTGTTATATTCAGCAAAGAAGGAGATGACCTACAGCACATTATAGAGGATCTTAGCCAATAAAATGTAAGAGTGAGTTTAGAATATTGATATGCAGAAGAATAAAATAATGTTCAATAGCATATGGCAAGAGAAGAGAATTCGGGATTGGCAGCCGGCCCCTAAAATTTGTGCAAGGGTACGCTTATCTAGGTTATTTACACAGGAGAACCTGGTCATAAGAAGAACATTTACAGATGAATAAGAATGGGTTAAAGCGCATACGACAGGCTTTACCAGATCATGACCGGCAGCTTACAGCTATCCTAAAAAAAAATAGTGCAATCATTGCGTTCTACCGATACTAACATATGGGGCAGAAACTTGGATGTTAACAAAAAAGCTTGAGAAAAGGTCAAGGACCACACAACGAATGACGAAAAAAAAAAGGTAAGCGTAGCTTTAAGAGAAGAATACAGCGGGATAGATTAGAGAGCAAACAGGGGTAGCCGATTCTCTGTAGTTGAGATTAAGAAGAAGTAAACCTAAATGGGTCTAATATAGTTACAGAAGGGGTGCGAATAAAAAGTAAGCATAGCCAGGGACGGCGGAAAACTAAACCATGCGATTAGAAAATTTCTAGGCATAACATGTTGTCAGCTGGCGCAAAAAAAAGAGATAATTGGAGATCGATGGGAGAGGCTTTCGTCGTGCAGTGGACATAAATATACGATATGTGTAGGGAAGTTTTTATTGTGAGTGATACGTTTCCTGTGCTGCTTGCCCTTTGCACACGTGTTGTGTGATGGCTCTGCAAGGATTGCGTCCATTTACACTTGAGTATTTCTTCTGCGCTCCATACAAACACGGATGTTCGAAGGAATATGCAAGGCTTGAAGTGGCATATAGTGGTAGAAACGCGAAACGGGCAATTCCTTGTTCAACCACTCTTGATCACTTTGGATGTTCCATAGTTATCTTTCTTTTAACCAGTGTGAGACGTATGCTGTGTTCGTATCTATAACAACGGCTGCAAACAATGGTTATTAGATTTTTTTGTATGTTATGTGTATGCATTTTCCGTTTTCTTGCGCTATGTATTAGTTATCGTTTGATTTGCTTGCGTGCTGCCAGGCGCAGCACTTGAAACCCTATGTGGTTTTTGGCAGACCCGTGCGGCGCAGCAGCTACATTTATTATTATTATTATTATTATTATTATTAATAATATTAATATTATTATTTTTATTGGTGTTAAACACCGCAACAATACATGACGATAATTATGTGGGTCAAGGTGCAAACTGTGCTCGCGCACGAGCCGCTCCCGGCGTGTTATTTTTCGATGCCGCGCCGCGCAGAGTGGAAGCAGTGCCGCTCGTTCTGTCAAGACTCGTTCGGCGTCTGGTTTTGGGAGACGGGCCCCGTCCCGCGTGCCACGCATTGCATAAGGCGGGCGGGGGGGGGGGGGGAGCGCTGCGGACACAAAGGAGGCGCGGGGCCGATGCGCTCGATGTCAGTGCACCCACGCCCCACGAATACGGCACTTTACTAAACACGAAGAGACAAAAAGGTCGCTGCCGATGGCGGCTGAAGAACGTGGCAAGCCGAAAAAGTACCTCGAGAAAACAAGGCGCACATCTCTCTCTCCCCAAGGTGCTAGTCGGAGGCCTCGCGCTCGTCGACAAGTTAATTACTGTCACGTCCGCGGAGACTCCCGCTGATAACTGAATCTCACAGCACGGCGGGGGGTCGCGCGAATCCAGAGGATATCGCCGCGTATCTCGCATTGGCGAATTACAAAGCCGATCGAAAGGAAGCGCGCTGATTGCGGCCTGTCGGGCGAAAAAAACGGCTCCAGTCACTTGCCTCTTCTCTCTCTCTTACTCGACGCTTGGTTTGCCTCCTTCGTGCCAGCGCCAAAGCGTCGGTACACGGCTGCAGCATCGCGAACGCTTAGCGCAATGTACACCCACGGCTCTTCGGGGAGGCGCGCCGGCAGGAATGTTTCCTCCGACGTGCCGCTGTAGCGTGAGCGGGCAGTGAACTTCTCGTTTGACACGAGCCAGCGGTCTTCGCGGGCCTGTTCTCAGAGCTGAAACGTGTGGGACGATTTATATCAGCGCCGGGTTCTGCTTCAGCAAGGGGGGAAAAAAGGATGGGGATTCCCCTGCGCTCGTTCCTGCCGAAAGTGCGTGCGAGTGCCGCTGCTCGCTACCTGACTCAGGGAAACCTCGACCGGATGCTTGCCCCTGAGCTTCCACACTTGGGACCGAGGACGTGCGAGGAGCACGTGAGCCTTGCAGCCAGCCTCTTCGAAATGAGGCAAAGGTAATGACGGTGATAGTGCGTGCGGAGCATAATCACCTTGGAAAACAGAGGCGCTCGCTACACCAATGCCTTTGGCGGGGAAATTCACTGCAATACATCTTGAGAGAAAATTTTGCACGATGTATACGGTGCCGCCTTACGCCCCGCGCCAACAATGTCCGAGGTCTCTCACCTCGATATCTCACCTTGAGTTACTAAAGAGGCGGGAAAGTGGGTAGCTGACAGGCCACAGTGGTCGCAGTTGAATAGAGAGAGAAATGTGGAAGAAAAAGACGCGGCTGACTCTGCGACGTCTTTTTTTTTTTGCGTCGTGCAAACAAGGAACACTAGCTCTGAATTCTAGAAGAGTTGACAGTTGGGCTATTTGCTCGTCCATATTTGAAGTAGTAGCTTAGCGCAAATAACACCCCGGACACAAGGAAGACAGACAAGGACAAGCGCTACTCACTAGCTCTGAGAGTGTGCGAGAACAGGCGGACGTCGTCAGAGTGCACAATATTGCGGCAGACTGGAACGTTCTCAAATTTCGTTCACCTTCTGTTTCACCCTACCCTGCCTTGTCGTTGTGTATACGGCAGCCGCAGTTCGAAGGCAGCTTATGTTTCGTGCCATTAGTTTATTAAAAAATACGGAAAGTCTAGCAAAAAAATGAAAAAGAAAGAAAACAGAACGAAGAAGATTTGGCTCAGCTGCAACCGTCTTCGAAACGCAATAACCGGCAACGGGCGAAAACTTTACCAAAGAACTACGCACTCAGCCAGACAAACGGGTGATCGAGGAAGCGTCTCCGCGTTAACCTTTTGGAGCAGAAAAAAAAAAAAAAAGTGAAGCGAGGAGCTATATGAGCACCATGGTGAACTCGTGTATACCGAGTCACTGCCTCGATCAATTTCCAAATGAAATAACTGTTTTGAACCATGGAAACCTGAGTGGTCTCCCGGGCGTGTCAAGGGCACAACCACGCACAATTTTTTTTTGTAAAATTTGCAGCGTATACATATTCTGCAAATGTATTGGGCAGACTTTGATTTGTTCACAACACCGACCTGCCAGGGGTGACTGACGGCCCGTCGAAGATAGATAGATATATGGGGTGGGGCCCAGAGGGAAAGGTTCGAAGCTTCGGGCAAATCCATAACGCTTCTTGGCAAACTAGGAATGTGCGAAAATGGCATTATCAACGGAAAAAGGAAGGTTAACTTTTTAAAGATAATGACGCGTATAAGGTAAACGTAGGGAAGGACAGTACGCATGAATACGCATCAGCAGGCGTCAAGTGAAAAAAAAAAATACTTGAAAGTTGAAAAATAAATTACGAAGCAATTAAACTAATAAGCTATGATGAACAGAACAACAAACGTGATTCATTGTACATGTACTCGTCGCTATATTTCTGTAGCACTATTAGCACGTGACTTAAGGGCAAGTTAAAGACCTCTAGGTGGTTTATTTATTAGGGAGTCGCCCACTACGGCGTTTGTAAGACAGTGTGCTGCTTTGGGACGTTAAACAGCACTGCACTTGTTGGGTGCAGGCGATCTTCGTTACTAGGACCCGACGGAACCCCATACTCTGCCCTTGCAAACCTTGGTCTATTGGAGAGAATAATCCTTACATGGTTAGAATGGTACCTGGAATTTTACAACGTCTATCCAGAGGTAATGGCTGGCTTTCGACGCGGCGGCTTGAGCGTTATTGACCTTGTAACGTATGTACAGTGCCAGAAACACCTGGAAAGAATCACTGCGGCCTTATTCCTTGAAGTCAAAGGTGCCTACGACATTGTAGATCACCATGCAATTCTCGAAGCCTTAGAAGCTGCGGAGATTGGTGGGGATAGACCCACCACCCACTGTGGGGATATACCATACAAACGAACACACCAATTTCTTGGCGTCATCATTGGTACAGACTTGTTTTGGAGCCCTCACGTCACGTACATGACACAGCGTGTGACCGCCATTGTGGACTTTCTCGCATTTTTCTGCGGAAAATCCTGGGGCGCAAGAGTACCAGGACTATTACAACTGTATCAAGTGCTATTTTGGGCTTCCTGCGGTAGAGCTTACCTGTACGAGGAAATACTTGCATTACAAATATCCGCACACTCAAGAGTGTGCAAGTGAAGCACTCAGAACCTGTCTTGGTCTCAAAAAAACTACGTCATCCTACGTGGCCGTTGCCAGAAAAGCTCCTTTGACAGTCGGCATCGCTAGAAATGTCCTGAGAGCACAAATCGGACACGTGACTCGGATTCCCCCACACCATCTTGCTTGCTTGCCAGCGAAGGGGCCACATTCAACATTTGCCAAAAGTATTGTTAGACATTAGTCCTACTTGCCAACACAATTCACGCCTGCTGCACGCTTGTCAGATCTATTGTGGTGTCTGCACCGGCCGCAAGTGCAATTGATGATTCAGGGC
Organism: Dermacentor albipictus; assembly: GCF_038994185.2. Lineage (NCBI taxonomy): Eukaryota > Metazoa > Arthropoda > Arachnida > Ixodida > Ixodidae > Dermacentor > Dermacentor albipictus. Next base: position 30,155,524 of record NC_091821.1, read on the forward strand.
GTCAAAAAGAAAACTGGAGCTCCATTGCAAGCTTTGAAATAAGCAGCTTTGGAACGAATTTATAACGTGCACAGATTCCGGCAACACGTCTACATAGATGGTTCGGTAAAACTCAACAGCTCTGCTGCTGCAGTCATCATCCCGGCAAAATCGAAGGAAATCAAGTTAGAAACCTTGTGTGTAATCACATCGACGGGTGCGGAGCTTGCGGCACTCAGTGCTGCATTTGTTTTCACTAGTCAGGAATCACCGCAACAATGGACAGTCTTTAGTGACTCCAAGGCAGTCCTTCAGTGCATACAAAGCCCAATGCGCCACGGACGCAATGAACAACTGGCCTAGAAAATTCGACAAATATATCAACGCATCCATGACAAGGGAAACAACATAAGTTTTCAATGTCTTCCTGGACATTGCAATGTCAGCGAGAATGACCCCTTCCAACGAAGCCGCCCGATGTGCACATGAAAAGAGTTAATGTGTCTAGATTCCGCTTTCGCGAACAGACGCTGCGGCTGAGCTGCGATTGATGTCCCGTGAATGCATTTTGCCCGTGTGAAATTCGAACGTTTTCACCATGTGTAATTTGCATTCGTTTTCTCCGGATATACAGATGCGTCTACCAGCTGGGTTACTACGACGCAAGGTGATCATGCCGTACCGTCTGTGGCTCGGCGTAGTGTTTATAAACGTTTATGCCTTCCTTATTGGAATGGCCAATAGCCCCACGGGAAGACGGAAAGACAGGCGGGAAGACGACGAAGTGTCTTCAGGCAGAACGCCGGCTCTTCCAGCTCTACTCATTTTGTGAATTTCCTAGACTTTGCCAGTGGACTGCTATTTCCTCCTTAACTGCCATGGAGATGGAGTCTCACGCGCGTCCACCGGACTCGGCAGTGCCCGCGGCGGCTGCCTCCAGGAAGCGCAACGGCACCGAGAGCGACACTGGCAGCGACGACACCATGCACTACTATATCAGCGGTGAAGATTCTTGTGACGACACCTTCGAGCTGGTGCGGAGTCGTAAAGCAAAGCGCAGATTTCTCAGCGCATCATCGAGTTCGAGTGAGTCCACCGTGAGATCTTCGCGGGATACCGAGGAGCTCACCATCCTGTTCTCGCCTGTTCTCGCCACTGACAACCTGAGACGCCTCAACAGGCAAGCCGTGTCTTCTCATCTAGAAGCGCTGGTTCCAAACGAAATCAAAGACATCAGAGTGAACACCCGTAAGAACGTGCTAGCGATTGACGTAGAACACGCGGCTGCGTTGGATTCCTTGCGCAAGATCACGGAACTTGGCGGGATGAAAGTCCGCCCTTATATTCCGCTGGGCAAACAAGTCCGTACTGGCGTAATTTACGATGTTGACGAGACCATTGTCGACTCCGACCTGTCAATCTTAATCAAGCCAGCTACAGAGACCACCATCATCACAAACGCGTTTCGTCTCGGCACGTCACGGTGTGTGAAGATCATATTTAAGGGCGAATCCCTCCCATCGCATGTAAAAGTGGGCCACTTCCGACACGCAGTTCGCCCTTTTATACCAAAACCACTGCAGTGCTGGAAGTGCATGAAGCTTGGCCATGTGAGTAGTGTGTGCAATAACACTACCGTCTGTTCTCGCTGCACTGGGCCCCACACCACAAACACATGCGAGGCCAGTGTGCTGAAGTGCACAAACTGCAGCGGCCCTCACGATGCATCTTCGAAGGAATGCCCTTTGATTCGAAAGGAAATGCAAATATTGAAGAAAATGGTTAGAGACCACTCGTCTCACCGAGAAGCAGCAGCATCTATTAAGCGACGACGATCACGTCGCCGGCGTCGATCAAGACCCTCCAAAGCCTCTGCAGAACGCCACACACGTATATCACCACCCACTCTTCCGCCCAGGCCAAACGCAGTCAGCTCCAAGGACACGGGTGCATCGAACAGCACGGCTGCTGACGCGTGGCCTGCACTCCCAAAGCTACATGCCCCTACTGAGCGGAGTGATACTTCTACAGCAGGGGACACTTCGTCTGTTCCTGATAAATTGGCGGACCAAGATCAACAAATTGTTGTTATGATCAGCTCTCTGGTGAGTGCTATTCGTGTTCTTCTGGACAAGCTACCGACACCAACAGCTCGAAGTGCATTGCAAGTGCTGGATGCCATCAGTCCGGTTCTGGCGAGCCTTCAGAAGTCCAGTGCTTGAGAACTTCTACAGCAGAACCATGGCTCATCGACACCACCAACGATCGTTCCGGGATGATGTGAGAAATGCCTCCATATTCCAATGGAATGCGAGAGGCCTGAGGTCCCGTATTTCGGATTTTCGACAGTTCGTATTTGCAAACCATTTTCCTATACTAGTCATCTGTGAACCGAACTTATCAGCTTCCATAAGACTGTCGGGATATGAATCTTTTGTTTCCAACACGTGTGTCCGTAGCAGTAAGGTTCTGGTCTACATTCGCAAGGACCTTACGTATTTTTCCCAACAAGTAGCGCCACACGACGGTAACCAATACGTCTCTGTTACTGTGAAAAAGAAGAAGCTGTCTTTTACTCTTATCGGCGTCTACCTTTCCCCAACAAGTCAGTTTGATAGAAACAGACTGGAATATATTATGGCTGCTACTCCCGGTCCTTGGATAATAACAGGGGACTTCAACGCTCACCACCATATATGGGGAAGCTCCAGGATAAATTCGAGGGGCAGGTCACTAGTATCCTTTGCATCAGGCCACAACCTGTGTCTTCTAAATGACGGAAGCCCGACATTTCTGCGAGGAACTAAGTACAGTAGCTGCCTTGACTTGACTTTGGTGTCACGTTGCCTGACTTTGAGCGTGCAGTGGTTCACTGATATTGAAACCCATGGAAGTGATCATATACCGACCTATGTGAGAATTGATGGACTAGACGCCACATTACCGGTTGTTTCTCGCCAAATCGACTGGTCAGTCTTTCAAGATCGCGTAGAAGACACATGCAAGACACATATTGCACGCAGATTAGAAGACATAATTGCGGACGCTATGCAAGATTGTACACGCTGCTTCACACATCCATCAAAGCGTACAGAGAATGACATTGAATTGGAAAGGCTTCGTGCACTACGTCGCCGAGCTGAAAGGAGGTACAGGCGCACGAAGTCAATTCTTGACCTCAGGGAAGCTCGGCGCATGCAAAAGAAGATCAGACGCCGTATGGATAAGCTAGCGAATCAAAGATGGAAGTGTTTTTGCGACTCACTAGACCCCCGCAAGCCATTGTCCTGTGTATGGCGTACCCTACGGGGTCTTTGCTCAAGTCCCCAGCAACGGCACCCATTCAACGCCCTTGCTCTCTATCAAAACCGCTGTGAGATAGACGTCGCAGAGGAATTTTGTGCGAACGTCGCCGGCGGCGCAGTTTCAGTCCCTGACATGGCTCTAGGCAACATCCCCGGCCCACGAGATGCAAGTATGGACGCTCCATTCTCTATGGAAGAGCTAGAAGCTGCTATGGCGCTCTGTAAGTGTTCGTCTTCACCAGGGCCCGATGGCATAACGTATACTGCTTTGCGCCACCTAGGCAGAGAAGCACGAAGAGAACTCCTCAGCATTTTTAATAGTTCATGGCAAGATGGTGTCGTCCCACAGGAATGGAAACGTAGCCGTCTGGTACCGCTTCTAAAAGCAGGAAAGTCACCGCTCGAACTGGCATCCTATCGGCCTATAGCTCTTGCCAGCTGCGTCGGGAAGCTCATGGAACGTATGATCCTCATGCGTCTCGAATGGTACCTTGAACACCACAAGATTTACCCTGACTCTATGGCGGGATTTCGACGGGGTCGTTCATCGATTGACAATGTCATCGATCTAGTAACATCTGTGGAACAACAAAAATATCGGAAGCGATTATCAGTAGCACTCTTTCTTGACGTGAAAGGCGCTTACGACAACGTTTTCCATCAAACCATTCTAGACGCACTTTTGACAATTGACCTAGGAGGACGAGTATATCGTTGGGTCAGTAACTACTTGACACAAAGGTCCTTGTTCGTACGAACGGAAGATGGTCCGACTACCGACCACTACACATGCCGAGGCGTTCCCCAAGGTGGTGTTCTAAGCCCTGTTCTTTTCAACCTCGCGCTTCTTGGGCTGGCCAAATCCCTACCAGAAACAGTGAGTGTTTCAATCTACGCCGACGACATCTGCATCTGGACATCAGCGGTCACTCGCCTGCAGGTTCGCGCACGGCTACAGAAAGCAGCAACGCAGGCATTTGACTACCTTCACGCACAAGGCCTTACCATCTCAACAGAAAAATGTGCGATAGTCGCTTTTACGCGAAAAGCGATGAGTCCTTATCCGGTATGCATCAATGGTCAGCCTATCTCCTACAAGAGAAATCACCGGTTTTTGGGCGTCATTGTAGACCGAGACCTCACTTGGAGCCCTCATGTTGCCCACTTAAAGAAGCTCACATCTATTGTTCACGTTTTCAAGTTTATCGCCGGCAAAACATGGGGATCGTCAGTGGGCTCCATGCTACAGTTATATAGAGCACTGTTCATCGGATTCCTACGCTATAGTTCTCCCGTGCTTGCTAAAACATGCAAGTCAAATCTTCGAGAACTTCAGAGCGTGCAGGCGCAGGCACTACGTGTTTGCCTAGGCCTTCCGCGCAGCGCCTCAACAGCTGGAACCATTGTGATGGCTCAAGACCATCCCATCACGACTTATATTAGTACCGAAACGCTTAGAGCCCATGTTCGTCATGTTTCACGGATGCAGTCAAGCTCTCTTGCGTGCCTGCCGGAACGACGACCACAGGCGTCCTTCTCCAACAAGGTCAACATCCATCGTGCCTCCTTACCATCGGGTTTCACACCCTCTTCACGTTCAACCTCAGCTTTGTGGTGTTTAAAACAACCTCAAGTGCGTCTTACGGTTCCAGGAATAAGAAAGAAGACCGACCTGCCTACCTTGGCTTTGAAGCAAGCAGCTCTGGATTGTTTGCACACTTTCTACTTTGATCGAATACACATATATACGGATGGCTCTTCCACTCAGACCAGCTCCACCAGCGCAGTGGTTATACCATCACGATCACTAAGCATCCAATACAAGATTTCTCATTTGACAAACTCGACTGGTTCGGAGCTTGTTGCCCTCCGAGGTGCCGTTGATTATATTAATAACCAACCGGCTAATCGGTGGGCTATATTCTGTGATTCCAAGGCAGCCTTACAATGTCTTCTGGCATCTCTTCGTCGCGGGTCATGTGAACAACTCGTGTCGGAGATACGAGAAATGCACCATCTCATGATCGCGAAAGGACACGACGTCGTGTTTCAGTGGCTGCCTGGTCATTGCGGTATCTCCGGCAACGACCTCGCTGACGAAGCTGCTAGAAAAGCACACGAAGGAGCAACCCTTGTTTCAATACCTTTATCGCGGACCGACGCAGCCCAACACTTAGGCAAGCTAGCGCACTCTTTGACATTGGAGAAGTGGCACACATCTGAATTCACTCACCATCGCTTGCATTCCCTCGATCCCTCTATGCAACTGCGGCTGTTACCAGGTCTTCCGCGAAATGAGGAAACAGTGCTGTGCCGCTTACTTTTGGGAGTCGCATTCACAAATGCTTATGCATTTCTGATTGGAATGGCTGATAGCGCCGATTGCAATGCCTGCGGTGTCGAGGAAACCATAGAACACCTACTGTGCTACTGCCCATCTTATGAAAACGAAAGGCAAGACCTCTGCACAGCTCTCAATCAGCTGGATGGGAAGCCGTTCACCTTGAAGAAGATCTTGGGACCTTGGCCTCGCATATCGCAGCTACAAAAGGCCACAAAAGCGCTGCTGCGGTATTTGAAAGCGACCGGATTGAGTGAGCGCCTGTGATTCGGACTGAGTGACCGACTGATATCTCCAGTGGACTTTCTCTTCTTTTCATCTTTCCGTCCCCCTTTCCCTTTCCCCAGTGTAGGGTAGCCAACCGGGCTCAGTCCTGGTTAACCTCCCTACCTTCCTTTTATCATTTTCTCTCTCTCTCTCTCCCACGTGCGACACATGCAGCTGTGATGAGACGCTCACACACATCATTTGTGTCTGTCCGCGATATATTGCCCAGAGACAAGTGATGTGCAGAGTGCTGGACCAATTGGACAATGGTCCACTATCAGAACTAAACGCACTGAAGGCCTTACTCGCGTTATTACTATTCCTGAGGTCTACGGGTTCTTCACGAGATACTGTGAGAACACCACCCCCTATACCGCTCTATAGTGTACGTGGTTTGTTTGTGCTCGTCTCTCTCTCTCCCTTCCACTCTCTTTCTCTGTTTATCCCCGTACTCCTTCCCCCAGTGCAGGGTAGCCAACCGGAACTACCTCTGGTTAATCTCCCTGCCTTGCTATGCATTCTTTCTCTCTTCTCTCTAAACCCCACAATTTGATTTATTTTGACATTTGACGCATGTGAATACTAATACCTTTCTCACAGCAATGAAGCATGTCCATTGAAGACCAGGTCGTTGTCGAAATATAATAGCAGCAACTGACAATGGGCAGTCGCTTTGCGCCCTCAGTTTATATAGCATAGCTGCCGTGCTTGTGCTGGACAAATAAACGAGAGCAATTCAAGGATACATAAGCTACGTCTTCACACACTATTCCACGCGCGCACGATGAAGACATTTCCCCATAAACAAGAGACACTGGAAATAAGATCGGCTACTACAGCTTGGACTTCTTTATCTTGAGCTTGGTACCAGTAGCAGACGCAGTGCGCAATTTAAGATTCTAAGAGGGACACGCAGCGGAAGACATTTGTACACCGATGAAAATGAATGCTGTAGCACTTAAAACACCAGATAGCATTCCGCGAGCAGCAAGAAAGTGATAGATAACCGAAAAAATGATAGTACATGTAGTATCTTGAGGATTCGAGAAGACGGTAAGAAGTAATCAGCGCAGGTAATATCATTTAGGAAAAACCTCAGCGACTTGTCATTTCGGACCGCACCACGGCCTCGTGTACATGTTTACGGTGTATACGGTGTAAGAGCTGGGGTCGGGCATGTCAAAAGGGGTCTGGCCCATGCCGTCGTTCGACTCATCCACGCTAGGGACGTTGTTGAAGGGAGGAACGTGTTCTCATCGAGAACGAGGAGTAGTGGGTTTATTTACAGTATCTACATGGTGTGTAGGACGTTACATCTCATCAGTCTAGCATGACTCCAGTGAAGCACACTGAGGAGCCGAAAAACGGCTGCTTAAGACCCACTCTGTCCTCGCTAGATCCCTAGGCCAGGGAAACTGTTTGTCCAATCGGAGCGTCCAAAGTTGTCCAAGGACCCGCGTTGAGGGCGAGAGTTCCCACAGTCACTCCCGTACCTTTGTTCACTGAACACACAGCTAGAAGGGGACTTCGTACACAGGGGTTGTCATGACTGACTCAAGCTGGCACGCCTTGATTCGTGGGATGACCCCGCAGTTAACTGGGACGTTTGTCAAACGACCATGGAAGTTAGCGGGGTCCGCAAGGAAACACCGTAGAACACCTTTTTCCATTAGTTTTCTTGCTCCCATTGGTCCGTGAAGGCGACAGTGAACCAGCTAAGAATACTCGGTCCACCAAACGTATCTCGCCTTGCGGGCGCCGGTAGTCTGCCCGTGGGAGACGCATTGTTAGCTTTACGAAGCGATTCATCGCAGTGGGTTAGGACAGGCTATAGAAGGTCCGTACCCCCGCTGGCTGATCCTAACAACGGAAATACGAATGTGATGTAGTGACTGAGTATACATAATGTGCAGAGCAACTTGTCCTCCCATTTGGTCTCTGAATGCTCCAGGGTGTCTGAACTATATATGTGGACTTGATTTTCTCTCTTTAGATTACTCCATGTAGGCTTTCCCGACATGTGACGTTTATATTTATTTTCCCTTACTTCTACAAATTACCTAAAAGGAACGGTAGATTGCAGACAAGGCAGTTGGAGCGCTTGGCTTAGCCAAGACACGGTTGATTCACCGCGAAGTGTGGAGGCAGGGTCTGCTCATTCAGCGGTTGCCACCTTCCTACGCCGCTTTACTTGTTATCAGTGAAATTTCGGTTATACTGTATCAAGTTCCATTTCACTGAAATCGTCTGCAGCTAAATTTGTTGCGGAATCAAGCCGCAGACGAGCTAGTCATCCTCCCTGTTTCCCAACTTTATACCCCGTCTGCCTTGCTGAAAGACACGAACGAAAGGAAGTTCTTCTAATTGAGTCCTAAAAAGTGAAATTATATATATATATATATATATATATATATATATATATATATATATATATATATATATATATATATATATATATATATATATATATATATGTATGTATATATATATATATATATATATATATACACAAACGAGAAGGTTCCCTTGGCGAATGGTGCTGGCGCTTGAAGTTTGCACGGCCGTGGCGTAAAAGAAAAACGAAAAACAAGCGCACAGCAACGACTGAAAGTCGCCGCAGACGTGACTGAAACGCACTGAGCGGTCGCCGAGAAGGAGAGGCCCTTAAACTATCCTCTATGAGGGAGCGAATAAATGTGGTATAGCGAAAGCGACTTGTTCTGTCAGCGATGCTAGCTCGAGGTCTCCTTGGTTACGGACGCTGGGGCGGGGATGGGTTATTGTACGTCTTCGTCTGCACATCTGCTGGATGCATCCTGCGTGTCATCTTCGCGTGCATTGTTGCCTTTGATTAAAAGGAAAAAGGAATGGCAAACTAATCTAATCGAAATATGGGGTTTAACGTCCCAAAACAACCCATGGGCTATAAGAGAAGCCTTATTACGGAGCTCCGGATTATTTCTGACCGCCTTGGCTTCCCTAAAGGGCACCTAAGTTTTGGTACAAGAGTGCTCTTGAAGCACACGACCCCATTCGAATGCCGCGGTCGGGAATCGAACCCGCCACATTGCGTTCAGCTGCAGAACGCCATGCCCACTGAGTTACAGCGACGGGCAATCAATCAATCAATCAATCAATCAATCAATCAATCAATCAATCAATCAATCAATCAATCAATCAATCAATCAATCAATCAATCAATCAATCAATCAATCAATGGCTGTTACTGTAACGTGGACGTCCCCAAGCTGCGACTTTACTGTGTGAAGCAAACACAATGTTTTGCGAAAAAATGTGTTATGCAAATATTTTAGAAACACTGCGCGCGCGCGAGCCAGAGTCAGAAGTAATGAAGAAAGCTCATAAAAATGTCGGCCACCGGGGCAGGATTTTTCTGCATTACGGCAACAGAAAGGTGGCAAAACAAAAGGCAAGGAAACGGCGCAGAAACGTAGGGAAGAGATAAAGGAATAGAGTGTATACTTTTTTTTTTTGTAATGAAAATTGCGGCACCGTGGCCTTAATACGTAGAAGCTGGGGATGCATATGAAAAAATAAAATGTTCCAGAAAGCCTATGAACGAAGCAAATCTAATGCTCAGAGGTTTTCTCCTGTGCGAAGTTGATGTCACAAATATCCCGGCCTCAGAATTTTGACAGATTTTGTCTCGAAACCAAGCTCCCTTGAATACTGGGTAATTGCTCCGGCAAACGCCCCTCAATGCACCTAATTAGTGCACCAGAATAGACAACTGTACGAGCTAGAATGTGTCGATTATATATGGCAACGCCCTTCCTTTCACATCAGTGTCCGTCTTTTGAGCGGCTATATCATGCACGTAATTAGTTCCCACACATTTAACATAGACCACACGTAGCCCGCTTGTGCTCTCTCTCTCTCTCTCTCTCGCTCTTTTTTTTTCGTGCATTTATCTCCTCCTTCTGTTCATGGAAGGTAGCAAACGAAACATGTCTCCGGTTAACCTCACCGCCTTGCATTTCTTTTCTTTTTTTTGTAACTCCGAGATAATTGCGGAGATATTTAACGTTGCACTTTCAGCGTTGACGTTATGGGCAGTTCAATATACATTAACATCGTCACCCCAAAAAATAACGAATTCATAACGACATCGAGTGGAGGAATAATGCCTTTGCACACTTGTGTAAACATGAACGGCGCAAATATGCGTAAGCTAGCAGCGAACACTTAGCGGGCACCACATTTAGCCCGCAATCTTTCGCCGGAAAGCGAGCGCCTATACACACAAAATTTCCGCGATGATCGTAAGACACACGATCCCGGACGAAACCAGCATAAATCCGGTCTCGGCACTGTTCAGATAGAATTAATTAGAGCAGTGTCAACAAGAAAGTCCCTAAGGCCCAAAAGAAAGCGCATCCACTTAGCGAGGAATTGCCGACGTCGTATCCCTCAGGCTACGGATGGAGAGCGCCCCTCTGGAACGTTGTAAGAGACGAACGGCAGCTTTCTCTGTCTCTGACATTGCGGGCATTCAAGAAGTCAATACTCGGCGGAAGCGTCCGGGTTGTCGTAATTAGAAGACGAAGGCATTAGGGGCGAGCCGTGCAGGCCCCACATAGGACATATCCAATGGACGGTCGGATGGCCAGTTTGTAGACTTGCTGAGAACCGTAGGAAAAGGTTGCTTTTGGGCAATTACGAATGCTTTGACTGCCAACGAGACCACACGACGTTATTTAAAACTGTTTGCTGGCATTCCGTGAATATTATTATTATTATTATTATTATTATTATTATTATTATTACAGTTGCTAATGGGATTAGCATTCTTAAGAAACTTCACAAACTTTTTATCTATCTATCTATCTATCTATCTATCTATCTATCTATCTATCTATCTATCTATCTATCTATCTATCTATCTATCTATCTATCTATCTATCTATCTATCTATCTATCTATCTATCTATCTGTAGAAGATCGATCAATCGATGGGCCGTCCGTCTCGAACCGTTTTCCTCGACTCACGTCAACTTAATTGGGTCACCGGTTACTCCAGAGTCTAATGGGTACAGCATACGGCTGCTGTGCTGAGTGAATCGGGTCCAAAACCAAATGTCGGCCCAACTTGGGTCACTGGGTACGACACTGGGTATGTGCCAGTCTTCAACGACAAAAAAAAAAAGAAAGCAAAGAAACACATTCTTTAAAATTTATCCGGTGCTGAGCACCATCGAACCCACGTTATATAGATTCAGAGATTCTTGCCTTAATATACTCACGCGCCACGCGCGGACTTCGCTGTAGCGCCGCCAGATCGACGTCGCCGCGTGCCCAGAGCAATTATGCGCCGGCAAGAAGCCCGGCTGCATACGCGCCTCATGCAGGGTGCGTTTCGGCCGCGGAAATGCGCTGTGTCGCTACACTGCTTCAATGATAATCGTTCGTACGCCGACAGTCATCCTGAGATGTGTTCTGACGCAATTTATTGTTGTTGTCGTTAATGGGTTAGCGTTCTTAGGGTACTTCACGCACTTTCCAGGGCCAAGTATCTATGTATGAATGTTTATATGTATGTACGTTTATATCTAATCTCTTTCTTGCCTACCTATGTCACTGGGTAGTTCTTGGTCGAATGATTAGGGCATCGAGCTGCTGTAATGAGGGAGCAGGGTTCGAAACGATCAGTCGAAACAACGTGGGTCACCGTGTGCGTGCCAATGTGTCACTCTTCAACGAACTTCTTTCGTGCCTACATGGGTCACAGCAGACGCCGGACTGAGAAGCTATACCGCTGTTGGAAGGAAATCTTTAACGCTCGCTGAGTTTGTGCCACTCGGTCTGAGCCGCTCTTCAATGAGCTTCTTCGTTGCTAAATGGGGAAACTAGGTATGTGCCACTGGGAATGTGTCGCCTCTACAATGACAAAAAGAAAAGACCCCCTTAAACTTGTCCCATAGTGAGCGGAACCGAATTCACTTTACAAGAGTTCCTCAAGGCCAGCAACCAGACGCATTTACAGGCTGCGCCACAGCCGCACTGCGTACGTGCCGCTTTACAATGGGCGTCTTTCCCGCCAACGCTTTAGCGATCTGTGCCATGAATGCACTCGATATGTGCCGCTCTTCAATGAACCTCTCGATAACTTGAGTCAACTGTGTATGTGCCACTGGGTGGGCTGCAAGCGAAGGGAACAATTCTCAGCGTTCGCACGCACTGGCACGCCACTTTCCTCTTCTCGCAGGCCACGCGCAGACTTCTCGGTAGCGCCACTAGATGACGCAGCATGCACAGGAAGAAGCGCGACGGAGGAACCCGGTTGCCGCGTGACGCGTTTCTAAGTGTGCACACGCACCGGCGCTCCAAACATATCGAATGCCACGCGCAGGCTTAGCGGTCACGGTGCTAGATGGGGCCGCGTGTCTTTAGGGAAGCGCGAAAGAGGAGTCCTGCCGCAGTACACGCCTCATACATAACCCGTTCCGACAGCGGCAATACGTTGTGTCGTTATATTGATGCAATGCTAAACGCATTACCGTCGACAGTCACATCACATCACTTTATTCTCCTTAAAGACCCCTTTCGGGGTGCTACATAAGGGGTGGGGTTTACAAAATGCAGGCGTTTACAGCGGCCGAAAATGCTGATGGGCAGGTTATGGCAGCGACATGATAGGGAAGGCCGTTCCAGTCAGTTGCTGCTCGGGGGTGAAAAAAATGAAGTCATGGGGAGGGTTCTGACGAATTATTATTATTATTATTGTTGTTGTTGTTATGTTTGAAAATAATTATACAAATGTATGTACCCGTAGCTCCCACGCCTTAACATAATACCTATTTATGCCCGTACTAACACATTCAAGTACAGTTTTTTTTTCCACGTGCAGTAGAGGTTTGGAATTCTCTACGCGGTAACATTCGTTCACTAACACTAAAATATTTTATTGCTACCACTGATAACATGTAAACATGTGAAGAATATCTTTAGCGCTTCTTTTTGATCATTCATCTTCTTGTGTATATCTGTGTTTTTAAAGTATAATGTATAGTAATGTATAATGTTCCCACTCCTGCTATATCCCTACATTGGGCTGTAGTAAAAATAAATAAATAAATAAACAAATAAATAAATAAATAAATAAATAAATAAATAAATAAATAAATAAATAAATAAATAAATAAATAAATAAATGGAGAAGCAGAACGTAAGAAGCAGGCTGACAACTGCCACTGGAAGGTGCACAACGCCGTCCCATTTTTGAGGAAGGCGAGATTAAGACGTAGAAATGAGAAATAGGAAAAGGGGAAGGACTGAGGATAGAAACAACAAGATGGCAGATCTCAAAGACTAAAGGAAAGCAATGACAGATAAAGAGTATGGCAGTAGGAATAGAAAAAGATAAAACACTGCTGGTACCATTGTTTCAGGAATAGTATCGGGGGAAAGCGCCCTTACGCTTAAAAAATAAAAACCGTCACAGCATTTCTGCCCGATTTTCTTGGCGACTGAAAACCGAAGACGGCGATGTAGTGTATTTACTTTCAATAAATGGCAAGCTTTCAACCGACGAGGCTGTAACACCTTGTGAGCGATAGCTCAACGTGCTATATTCCTTCTGCCGTCGCACGATACAACTAGACGAACGCATAAGACTGGCGCTAAGACTGTCAAGGTATTTGAGACTAACCGTTTCTCAGCAAAGGTCTTGTGTCAATAATGTCTGAGACGAATTGTCCTCTGCAGCCCGCATTCGCAGTGCCTTTGCAAAGTGAGTCGGCTGCTTGCATTACGCTTGGATGGACGTGATGGGGGTGTTAGTGCCGGGGACAACGACGGGACCGGGGTAAGATTCAATTTATTGTGATTGCAAACAAGAGCGCCGTATGGAGTTTTCGCTGCAAACTGCATGGCAACGCTGACTAGTAATGCGATAACAAGCAGCGCCAATCAGGCTTCGGGAACGTCACACACTTCCCAGCATGTCGTCGTCCCTCCTCGCGCTTTCAGCGACAAGGATCGATTGCGGCCGCCTGACTGGACGGCTGCAGACGGCTGCAATGTACCCTAGAAGTTGCGGTTTCCAGGGCACGCTGCAACTCGTTGCATATCAGATTCAGTTCTCTGGCGGTACTGCAGTGAAAGCGTGGTGACGAAGCGCCCGTCTATACTTGCAGTCGCTCGCTATGGGTTGTAAAATGTGATAGTCCTGACCACGGTGTGAGCTCTGTGTGCGTCAGCGCTACGTGCCAGAAAAAAAAACCGCACACTGAATATCGCAAACCTATTTTTTTAAACTGTTCTTCGGGTTGCTTTATAGTCATGGATGCTTTTACTTCGAAACCTTAGAACCGCTGCTTGTGAACTGCGCAATATGAAAGTCCTGGTTGGCCCCTTCTCCCCTTTTGTATAAAAGATATCAACTATACAGGACTGTTTTAGTAAGTGTCTGACACGAAACGAAGGTTTCTGACTTTTGTGAAAGGAACGATGTTCTATCCAGACTTCTTCGTCGCACTCATTTTCTGTTATATGACGTAATAGTTCAACCTGACCTTCCTGGCTCTAGGTTCGTTATTTTTGTTGATTCGTACGTGAATGCTTTTGCGAATCCTGACTAGTGTTCCCGCGACTGTGAATAAGAAGGTAATTTCATCTATTAAAAGCATTTTTTCTTAATTCAAAGTAAAGAACAAAGGTCTAGTCACCATACAATGTTTACTGCTACTCATTTTCAAAGAATAGGAACAATAACAGAAAACATATATATACTCTGAAATAAGGAGAAACAACGTCATAGCTAGGTTAAAAAAATCTAGAGCTGACATTGCTGAAAAGAGCCAATGACGTTCGCATACAGCCCCAGACACACACCAACATACAAAGAGAAAAGGCGAGGACAAGTTGTCACACACTCTACACGGAATCGCGACACATGCTTCAAGTTTGCTTAACTGTGCATGCAAAACACTTTAGACTCTTTAGCCAACTCAGTCCCTACCACTGTGCGGATAGTGCTCTCATAGTGGAGAGGCGAAGTTTGTTTTTCATCTTCGTTACGCTGTAGTTCCTTCAATGCGCTTGTTTATTTTTTCCCTGTTCCGAACGCTCTGATTGCTTCTACGTTGTTTTTCCTTAAGCACCGCAGCGAAAGACACAAAGCGCATGAAGGCGGCCGGCTTCTGTAAGTACAACCCATCCGAAAATCCGATAGAACCCATCCGAAATCCGAAATCAAGAATTGGGCTGACCATCTGTCAGCCCAATTCTTGATTTGGGATTTCGGATGGGTTCACTTACAGTAGCAATAGTACAATAGCACACTTACAGGAACCACACTTACAGCTTAGGAACCACGCTTACAGACGTCAGGCGACAGCGCTCATTCTCTTTGAAGTCTCTCCCTTTACAACCAGCCGCCACCGACAACAACCGCACGTGACATCACTCTACTAACCTGTTAAAGCTAACATGCTGAGAATGACGAGGCCGTCTTTGACGAAGATGGGTCTTCCTATCGAAACGTTGGCCAGCCTTTTTGAGGCGCATTATCCCTGTTTATAACCTTTATACCACACTCTGCTCAGGGGGAAGAGGCGAGAAAGAGTGTTGTGAGCAGTGATGACGAGGATAGGCAGGAGGGGCTCGAATATACGAGAATGCACGTTCGTGCCCAAAGGGCTCGATCGCAGCCTTGAACTGGGCCTGCGTTAATTAAATATTCTAAGAGAGCCTCGATGGCTCGCTTTGTTGGTATATATGGCTGGTCATGGGCGCAGTAACACGTTTTCCGTCAACGTTCTGTTATTAACTGGTGCGTACGAAGAGGTCAATGCCTCGCGTTCACGATCATGTTTGGGACAGGCAACAAGCATGTGCTTCACTGTCTCAGGTATATTGCACGTATCACAGTCTGGCGAGTTCGCGCGTCGAATGCGATGCAAATGTTGTCGCGTAAAGGCAACACCTTCTCTAAGCCCGTGCGGGAGGCTCGCATGACGTCGTTGGATGCCACACGGCATCCGAAATGACGTAGTAATTAGAAGAGTAATTATGAAAATTTTAACCGAAACAAGAAGCCGCGTCATCCTAATGCAAGGCTTGAAGCCAGTCATCCGAAGAGTTCGTAACTCGTTCCAATGATGCAAAAAGCTGACATACTAACTTCTGCAGCGTAATGAATTGCTGTCAGTTTCACCCAGGAAAACGAAACCGAATTGCCCAAGAGCGCAACTGTGGCGTGCTTAATAGACGCTCATTACTAACGTGCTGTCTACGCCCCATGGCCAGGCAAGCATGAAACGAGTGCCTCTATCTATAGCCCCGATCTCGCTCGCTTGGTGCTCGCACGACACTGGGGCGTAACAGGCACTTACGGACGTCTGCTATGCGGGTGTGACAGTTGCACTTTTCGGCATTTCATGCGGCGTCGGTTCCCTGGCTGAAGCTGCCCCGGAAGTTATTACGCTGTAGAAATTAGCGGCGTCAACCTTTTGCTTGTCCGGAACTGGCTACGAAGTTTGTGGATGGCGGGTTTTCAAGTCTTGCAATAGGATCACTCGTCTGACTGTTTCGGGTAAAAAGTTAATTATGATAATTTTTTAACCACTTGTCTAATTACTACATCGAGTTATATTAAAATGTATGGTTCTGCTGTAAGAACAGTACTGAATAAATGGGCTAATGATCGCATCATTTCTAAATTTAAGAAACATAAAACGCATTTTCGGGAGCTAATTTAAGTAGTATTTCAAAACGGTCGTTCTGGAATAAAAGGACGGTTTCTTCGGAGACACCCCATCAGGGGTGGTGACTGTGGGGTGACTGGTAATACGTGGTAATAAATCGCTGATTAACAGAAATTAATTACCTAACTCTTAACTAAAGGTTTCAGAGGGCTGACCGTAATTGGGAAATTGAAGCGCGCTCTCCGTACAAACCATGTAAACTTTTGGATCTGCGAAAAGCCAATTACCCGCGGAACTGTGGTGCGACTAATTTCCGCAATCAGTGCACACGAAAACGAAACTGGGAGGCTACGGCGAGTGCAAAGCCACGCCCCTCGAGGCGACGTTCTGGTCATGTCATCGAACAACGGGCAGCCAGCGCGCTGCGACAGCGAGGATCACGAAGCCGCAGCCTGCTGTCCGCCCGCTGCTGCCTGACGTAACGTAGAGTTAGAATAACCAACTCTAGAGGAAAAGCTGGCCCGAAAAAGTGGGAACCGCTAGGGCACCGCCCTGTTGCTACTGCTCAATGTGGCCAGCGCAGCTGCTATTGAAATAGCTGAAAACAAGTACAGGTCACCTTATGCTTTGTCATTTAAAAACACATACCTGATGACTTTACGAAGGTGATGCGTTAATATTAAGTTTACGGAAAGCGATTGATAAGTGCCTGACTTATGTAAATCACGATGCACACATTCATGCGATAAAGGATGACACGAATTTCGGTTTCGAATCTCTTGTTTTTTGGATGAGTAGTAGTTTCGTACAGTTCAAGGTTTGACATGCGATCCTGCGTCAACATCGGACGCTATGGCGCATTCAAGCCTTTTGTGCCACCGAAGCCCCGAAGTGCTATGGCATATACCTTCACATGTAAGTAAACGAATGTATCTTCTTGTTCAGAACATCACGCGAGTAGACAGCTCCTGCCATGTATCACAATCGTTTGAGAAGCGTCACAATAGAGCATTCTTCTACACGCGGAGCGGTGTTTTTATTTGCAGGTTTCCCTTCAGTAGTAAATTGCTGGACAGGCGGACGAGCCCACCGGAATTGTACTGGCGAATCCACAAACTAGTCATAGAATCTGTTTAACTGTTGCACTTTGAACAATCATGCTTCTACAAAGGCCACAGCAGAAAAACAGCCTGATGCCGACTATTTCTGTGCCATGAAGCAATCAAGAGGCGAGTGCCCAGTGCGGAGGAAATCGAGTGCATGAACCCACATATTAATAGCGTAGGCATTTAATTAACTGTGCAATATTTTCAACACTTCCTTGCATGCCATTTCATGTGGCATATTTTTTTTCTGGTCACAAATGTGTGCAGTGAATCTATTTGTATGATCGACTCCCGGCCTGTTGGACCGTTCACTTGCACTTGATGCTGAGTCTATTACATGTATCCATAAACTGCAGATATGCACATCAGATCTCTACGACCATTTTCAAAATTTAATTAAACACCAGGCGCATATATGCAATACTGACATAATCTCAAATACCACTAAGCAGCTGGGACACATTTTTGTTGAGTATACTCGCAGGTAAAACAGGTAGATCATGTGGACAGCTCCAGCTCATTTTCCTTATATCAGTGTGTACAAGGGGTATGCGAAAATAACGTTTTTAACGAGCACGGATTATTTTGCTGTATAAGCAAGAGAGCCCACCACGTTAGTGTAACATCTTTCGCACATCACACTAATATGTACTTTAATTTACCAAGTGAGATGAGTTACTTTTATGGCTCATTCAGTCAAATTACACTGCAAGCTGCATTCATCAATCTTCTGTTGGATTTTGCAAATGTTTAATGAAACATGTTCCTCTGTTATGCAGATATGCAATGAAAAGCCCTTCTGTGTGTTCCAAAGGTAAAATTTAAGTTCTAAATTAAAGAAGACATTTCTGGTCAGAAACAACAAGCAAATATGGCGAATGCATAGTATCAGAAGCCCGATGTAAGAAATTATGAGAAGTGTCGAATGGTTTTAAGGAAAGAATGGTATTTGAAAATGCAAGACCCTTTAGTAGAAGTCAAGCAAGTCAATATAGGTAGAATACTCTGCAAAATTATGCGAGTGATGGGATGGCAAACAGTGGGTCGTGAAATGCGTTTTCTGCAAAAAAAAAAAGCTGATGATTGTCATTACATAAGTCACTTAAGCATCATGAGACTGTTGCTTGATAAACTCAGAAACAAACCGAAAAACGACGCGAAAAAATAAAAAAAAAACAGTTTAATGATGCTCTCTCCACACTGGGATAAATAAAAAGAAGCGGATCACATCTAATGCGGACATATCAGACGCCTTGTGAAACACTAAAGGAAAAATTCAATTCCGAGCTATGGCACTTGCCACATAGATGTGGGGGGCCTTGCACCAATAGGGATAGTTACCACTGCATTTAGAAATTCAAAGCATTCATGCAGACAAGGATAATTCTTTATATTTCTGGCTACCACTTCAAATGCCTCCGCCAAGTGTTGCAATGCTGCACGCAACCATACTAAGGATCTCACAGCAACACCTGCAGGTAAAAAGCAAAAGCAGTCAAAGCGCTGGCGTATTCTGGACACTATGTTTGAAAACTTTTAGGCACGAAGAGTGCAAGAAGCAGACATAAGAACTGCATTTATTTCCATAATTCCCCATTTGAATGGCGTTTTCTTTTTGCTTAGACAATGCCTTCGCCTAGCCACAGCAGCTACCTCATGCAGACTCTGCAAGCTAAGATGCCGCGGAGGCATGTGCAGGTCAAAGGCAAGAAGCAATAGCACTGGTATTGACATTCATATACTTTCTTTCTTTTTATTACGTTTAGGCAGCCAGCACACCTCGAATAGCCACCATGACTGCGGGTGTGTCACCCCACTTGCCTAGGAAGTATTTTATGGAAAGCGCCAGGCAATGTGAACAGCCACTTCTCCACGTAAACGATACTCTTGCTCTCAGATGACTCCTACACCTCGCCACGCCAGCTCACCGGTGCAAAGTCCATCAACAAAGATGCCGCGGAGGCACGTGCAGGTCAGAGGCAAGAAGCACTGGCACTGGTGTCGACATTCACCCAATTTCTTTTTCTTACACTGAGGCAGCCAGCACACCTCGAACAGCCATCTTGACTGCGGGTGTCAGCAGATTCCTCTTGTACATATGCTCATAATAAAGTGGTAGGAAAAAACGTACCTACACCGTCCTCTAGACCCATTCCTTTAAGGTGCCGTAACAAAGCGTATTATGCATAAAGTTAATACAACTACCTCTGATATTTTTACACACGCCAGGCGACGCGAGCTACATTTTCCATGACTCGCATTCGCAACTGCACCGGATGCCCTCCGTATTATTCTGGTTAATCTTGCTCACTGCACCGAGGCAAAAGAACGATCATGGGGCCAGGTGCCTTTAAAGCATCTCGACCTTGCGAGGCACCACTGTGCGTGCCAGGGGAGCTGTCCGTGCGAACACTCTCTGGCACACGCTTGCCTCGGCGGCCCCAACCTACGTACCGTTCTGCTTCGAGCCCCCCACTGTCCCTTGGGTGCCCTGGTGTTCCTGCGCTGCGTGCTTTATTATAATCTCAGGTGCTCTCCTGAGACTTCCGTTTGTCGGTTACATGTGCCCTACAGCTGGATCAGTACTTGTAATACAAAAAACCCGCTCTATCATCGCGACGATAGATCACGACAGCGGCTTCTGCAACATACCGCGCCCATGCGAAATGAATTACAGAACGACAACGAGGAATTTGACCACAGCTTGGAGCTCCTAACTCGTAACCTCGTCGAGTGACACTCCTGCAACAGGCGTGACCGCTGAAAACCGCATACCGCCGGAAACTTCAACAGGACCATCCTTCGGTTGCATAACTGCCAGCTGCACGGCCAACATCGACCGCACCCACACCATCCCGCAACATAGAATAAACAGCCCAAACACACCGCTGCACGCACACCACATCACCACACAACACCACACTACAAGCGAGACGCCATACTGCTACGCTGCTACAGTTGCCAGATTAAAACTGACTATTGTCACCAAGTCTAGCAACCGTCTCAGGAGCTGGCAACCTCGGCGCGTAGCAACATGGCGGCCCTCTTGAGGTTCCCGATTTCAATGCATGGGCCCTATGGGTAGCTTGTCCTCTAGAGTCAGTATAGGAACCATCCGTGATAGCAACTCTATGTGACGTAAGGAGAAGGTCGCCTTAAGGGGCGCAACTTTGCGCTCGCAGCGCCTATAACGGGACCCTGCTTGCGCATGCGTAACCCCCCGCACCTGCTGCCTTCGAGACTGTCGCGCCGGCGCAGACTTGTCGATAAGGAACAACAGGCTCACGAGACGTTCATTTGAGGGATCGCCAGTCGTCTGTGCACAGGCGCGAGTAAGAGCGGGCTCGAGAGAGAAAATCTGGGGGCTTTTGTTCCTTCAATATATGACTCTGCCTAGGCAATACCTAGGAGATTTCTTAGCGCGCGTTGTACTGGTTTGTCCCCATACATGCCAGCATTGCGGAGTACAGTCGAGTTTGCTTACGCTCAGAGTCGCTGGCTGCCGGCGCGGTAAGGCAGTGGGCGCGGACGCCGCTTGGTGAGCACTTAGTCTGATTCTGACTTGTGTTGTATAAGTAGCGGGTTGCTTTTTTTGTCGCCACGATAGATTGGATTATTTATAAGCACTGCTCCAGAAGGGCACATGTAACCGGCAAACGAAGGCCTCAGGTGAGCACCTGAGGTTATAATAATGCAGGCGGCGCAGGATCTCCAGGGCACCCAAGGGCTACCGGGGGTGATCAAAGCTGGAAGCAGGGCGATCCGTGCGTGCATTACGCCCAGCCGCCAACTTGTGACGCTAAGCTCAGGACTACCGCGCCCCGCGATTTCCTTCGATATATGCGGCCCGGCCTCTATCGGTCGCTAATGCTCCCACAGAAACATCTGTGATGTTATTTACAAGGTACATCGCCGTAAGGCGCGAGAAAGTTATGATCCGCCACGACTGACTTAGCACGAGCGCCGCAGGTGCGAGACAGTCTGACACAGCGGTCGCCTAATCGGCGTCAATGCCCACTGATTCACCTATTTTACCGCGCCGGCATCCAGCGTCCGAGCGTAAACAAACTCGACCCCACTCCGCAATGCCGGAACGCCTAGAGACAAACACCTACAACACGCGCTAAGAAACCTCCTCTGTAGTGCCTAGGCAGAGCCATATATTCGAGGAGTTAAAGCCCCCATATTTTCTCTGTCGCGCCCGCTCTTACTCGCGCCTGCGCACTAACGACTGGCGATCCCTCAAATGAACATCTTGTGAATAGGCTCCACTGTAGGCGACCCTGAGACCCCAAATAGCCGCTCAATGTGACCCCGAATTGCCACTAAATTGCCGCCTTTTCGCCCATACACCTGGCTCCTAGACCGCACACTCTTTACCTCAAGCACGTTTTCCCCTGTAATGAGCGTTTAACTCGTTGTAGAAAATTAACGAGAACACAGTAGAACTTGAATCTTCCCTGTTGCATTCCTAATTCTGTATATTTTATATATTAGGCACGTTGTAGCGACTCTGCGGACGCTAAAGTGGTCCTTCTGAGACTGATCGAAAAACCACCGACGAAACTCGGTGTGAGTAGCAGTATAAAGGCTTGGCATTAAAAAAAAAGAAAAAAAAGGAAAATGCTAAGTAATTTACTTTATGCTTTCTTTTGTTTCATTCTGGGTTAGCTTCATATGATTGTGACTAACAAAAATCGAGCCCCTCTGTTCCCCTTCTTGGCGTTCGTTACACGCATCATTCACACTGGACGGCTGAGGCGAAGACGCAAGTTTTTTATCGATTGGCCACAACTTACCGTCAGAATACTTGCTTTAAGATGGTCACTTTACCGACGACCATGAGTATTTTTTTGTTAATGCGTTAAAAGATATTTAAAAAAATACTATCCAGATACAGCGCCCATGTTCGAACTGTAAGAAGCGAAGTTTTCGTGAAGTGAGAAAGAGAGACGTTTAACCAATAGTGGTTGGTTAAATGCTATAAAGCTAAATGCGATGCCTACAATTGTGTTTAGTTTCATCCTATGGAAGGTGAAATCTCGTGCAATGTTTACGCTCACGCACCGCAAAGGTCACCGTTTAATGATCACGCGATATTTATGTTTATACGCCCATTCAAACGTTATGCGAAAATCGAAAGAAAGTTCACTCGATTGCAATCTGCGAGACGTCGACGCAGTGAAGCCAAGAGGGCGAGAGCGATGTCTGATGTTTTTCGAGAGACTGGCGAATAGAGGTGTATGCAGACAGAAGTTGGACGCGAACGACAGTTATAAAGCTTGACTATTATTCGCCTGTTTCATTCTTGCGTCTTTGGTCTATTGAAGCTTGCGCATGCGCATGGGCTTGCCCACGTGCTATACGGAAAAACGCATGCGCCAATCGTCTAAAAGTATTACTTGGCATTGAAGGTGAGCACAGATCCCGCGGTGTTCGCATAGGAAGCTTCGTTTTGCAACACTGCTAGGTTGATTTTGTTTTTCTATCACAAAGACAAAGGTGCAAAGCCTTCCATTCTCGCGTACTTAAAAGAAGATACGTTTTGCGAGCAGAATCCAAACTCCTTACAGTTTCTTGCGGCAAGGCATGACGTGAAGACGCCGTGCGTATACGGCAAGCGGTGTCTTCACCGCATAGCGCACCGGCGGGTACGTGAGCAGTGTGCATACAGTGCGTGCTATTATATTCAACGCGAATGCAAGGCCCGAGCGCTCTGTACCATTAGCGCTTTAAGCTGCGGCCGCGTCGCCACCACTTCGCCACTCTGCGTGCTGTTGAATAAGACGTAAGCTCGTTTTGCGCGTGTTTCTGCGGCATTTCATTATTGCGGGCGCATCAGTTTTTCGGCTGTTTCGTTGAGACGGTGCGCGCTTTCATATAGTATGGGCACATGTTGCGCTCTGCTTTCCAGCCGGCGCGTCTGCGAGCAGTGAAGTCGACGTATTGGACACCAGTCGTTGTGGAAAGCTGAAAAGCAGCGTTAGAATGAAGCAGTTCGAATATACAGAGTGTTTCAGCGAACACATTCAAGAATTACAATTTACAACTCCATAACGCCCACATTGCAATTTTCACATTCTAGCCGTGGAGTTCGCAAGGCGGATTCACTTGGAACGAATTCTCAGGACGTCCCCAGTTTTGAGATATTAATTCCCGAACTTTGCTGAGAATGCATTGGCGTTCCAGTTGCTTTTGTGCTTGAATGCATAAAACGACGTTTTGTTAAGAAAGTACGAGTACGAGTAGAAAAAGGAAGGGTTTTGCGTGTAGGTCTGCTTTTCAATGTCGCCCGCCTCCTAAAGCTGCCGCCCGGACGAGTATCTAAGCCCGCAAACAGCCGTTCGCCTGACTTGATTGATTCCTGCCAGCACAGTGAAGTTCAGTGGTCGTCAGTCACTGTACAAGGAGCGCCATGAGAGTGCAGCATTCAAGAATAAAGCAGCCTGAAAAGTATACGCAGTAGTGCTGTACCGCAGAACACGGGTGATGGAGTTTATTCTCTTCTCGTAGCATCGGCGGTGCTAACAACGACTACTAGTGCCTACTATAGTCGTATGCTCGTCTCGCTTTTTGAAATACATCGGCTGGAGCATGCTCTAAGGAACACAGCAGCCATGCAGCCAAAACGTGGAATTGAAAAGGGCGGCATTCTTTCACACGCAGCTGCATGAAATTGGACTCCACTGCATGGCTGAGCGTTTCGTTCACGAAGCGCTTCGACCTCCACGATGCCTTTTTTCCGAAAGCTCGGCGATACAACGAGATCGTTATCCGAATTCCCTGCCGTCATTTTCGCCCAACAATGGACAGGCGTTTCAAAATATGACTGCAACCCAACGGTCCTCACCCCGTTCCCCCGCAGCCCCACTCCTGGCAGCTGGCTCGGTCGCGATTGCATGTGGCTGTTCCAGGTATTTTGACGAAAGCGCATGTGCTGAAATGCAGTCTTATGCAGAAAGCCTCTTAAATGATGTTCAGAGCAGAGGAAAACTATGAATAAAAGGAAACGTGGCTCTTGGATATAAAAGTCATCCAATTGAAGCCTTTCGTTCACCCAAGCAAGAAATGTTTTGTGACTGAGCAAAATCTGTCTTGGAGGCGCGCTCGCTTTATAATTTCCGCCGCTCGGGCAGCGACACATGCAGAACATTTGTCGGCGGCGGCATCAGCGTTACGAGTGTGGTTTCTTGTCTGTATGTTCAGATATCTCTATGCTTTTGTTGTAAGAAATGTCCCTGCTTCACATAGGTCTGTCTATAGGTCGCCGAGTGATCTCCATAGACCCGGTATTGCAGCAACAACGCTGTGTGCTTGTATCACGGGTGTTCAGGAAAGCATATTGAAAAAAGCCATGGAAAAGTTGTCGTCATATATTGTGCCAGAGTCGCAGAGAAAAAAAAACAAGGAGTTTGACATTAATCCGACTAGCTTCCTTTTTGTCTTTCTTCGTAGCCAAGGAACACCGGTGCAGTTTTGAAAACTGCAGACATTTAAGTTGCTGAAAACCACCTACTTTGACGGAAGCAAGCCCAACATGGCGCGTGTTTCTATCAGAATGGACAGTGAGTATACCTGACCGAATAGCCGGTCGCTATAGCCGCAGGTAGAGCTAGAAAGAGTCGCGCACAGCTTGCAAGTTGCATTTTCGCCACTACAGTCTTGCATTTTTCTCAGTACCCACAGTTTGTCACTCGACCCTAACTGTACTGATATTCATACCACTCCAGCCCCTTAACAAACATTTAGTTCCAGCTCTCAGACCTACCGTGTAAGAAGCGGTTTTGAACTCTTATTCATTGTTACCATCGCTATGCAGCAAGAGTTTACTATGTGTATTTGCTAGCGAGACATCGAGGCTGCGTGCAGGTACATCAATAAATTATCCGGAAGCCACTTGTGAGCTCTTCATGTCTGCGATACAGGCCGAATAGCTTTATTGCTCTCACAATTAGTTCAGCTTTTATACTACACAAACGAATGCGCCTTTCTTAGCCTAAAATTTGTGATTGAAGGTGAAGTTACTCCGGAATATGTGCGACATTGGATGCAAATAGATTATTCAGTAGCCAACGGTCCTCAACAGAAACAAACATTAGGAGCGGAGAGGCGGTCGGCATATAGTAAGTGAATTGGCGCCGCAGCAGCTAGGATTTAGGAACCTGCAGGTGTAAGAAGAAAAAATAAAACGCAAGCAAGAAATTTTACGCGCGTAGTATGGTGAGAGGGAGTGGGAGGAAAGCGCTCGTGGTTGGGCATACGTGGATTTTCATTCCAACTGTCGAGCGAGGAAGCCACGTACCTCTCTGTCCTATTCCGGTTGCCGTGCCTAAGCAGTCATCTTATTACCATACAAACAGCTTTGCCATTCACTTGCTCTACATAATTTGGTCATTAGCTTTAGCGCATAAATGTGTACGCGACATAGACAGCTGTCCTCTTTGTTTACGTCAGTTTTATCCTTCAACAATTTGCACCATTTTTATCCTATTATTAATGAAAGTGCCGTAATTGTACTTCCCAAGTCTGTTGTTAAGGCGAAAGCCTTAGACGGTTCATGGGAGGAAAATTTGACCACCCGGTGTTACGCCGTCCGGCGTTATGGCACCAACGTTGGAGGTCGGACCCTCGACATTTGGTGGGAGTCGAACCAACGACCTTTGGTGCTAACTACGGGAAAGTGAATTAAGGCATGGTTAATTAAGGCACTCGAACCCACAACCTTTGATGGGAGAAAACAACTAATAGGAAGTAACAACGCATCAGAATGAAAACTTCAATTAACGTTATGAATGTCTTGTGATCGGACAGGCTTTCGTCTTCATCTTCTTTCGTATATGCTAGAGTGACTGTCAACTTTTGATAAAGATATCCACGAATTTGAATATGCATTATGTATGCGCTTTACTATAGTTTAACTTGTAATGCCTAATGTAATGTAATGTAACACTGTAATGCGTTTGTGTTTTAGACTGTGTATGACTAACTATGATTGTATTCCTCTCTATATGACCCTACATAGGGGTTGATTGTGCCAATAAAATAATAAAATAATACTCTGCCCTGGGAGACTAAAACGGCCATCCATAGGCACTTAAATTTTGTGTTCCAAGCCTTAACAGCCTAGTATGTTGTGATACGTGAACGTCATCACTAGCGTAAAATGCATTGTTGAGAGAATCCAAAAACACTTTTTCAGCGGCAGATGGAAAGAAAGGTATGAACCGCCATAAAGTTTCATACGGGAGAGTCTACAGGAGCTGCAACCTGGTGTTAACAGGGCTAAACGTAGAAGGAACAGGAGACGAGAAGACGACACCACGACAGCGCTAGTGGTGTCGTCTTCTCGTCTCGTGTCCCTTCTACGTTTTGCGCTGTTAGCATCAGGATGGAAAACCAACAAGCCCAAGCTGCTATTATAGGAGCTGCAAGCAGGGCGGTTCAGCCATCACGGTAATGATAGTTAGTACATGCTTGTGATAGTTAGTAGGTGCTAATACGTGATTGTGGCGTCACATGTCTTTAAGCGGGAGCAAAATAACACACCGTTACTGTTAAAAACCATTCACACAAACCAATCTGGTGCACTTTACACGGGAGCTACTAAATAGAGTGAAATATGAGATTTTTCCGTCTGACGACTCATCAGCCCTGTAGTGTAATACCCCTGTCACACTGGACATTCTAATGTCATTAGATTCGAATGACATTCGATGCAACGTATGCTATTCGACCCATGGTGGTGCTACACAGGAAAAATTAATGTCATTTGGTCAGGATATCAATGGCGATCATTGTAAAAAAAAAGTGAGAAAAGTAGAACAAGCATTGTGTAGAATGTCTGAAAAGTCAATCTATTTACTTTAATATAAATATGGGGCGTCGCTCCACCGACGCAACACATAGATAAAACTTCTAATTCCAGAAACTCTGGCCACTATAAGAGAAAACAAGGCTTAACCAGCTTAATAGCCATAGCCGATAAATTGCAGGCGAAAAATATGACTGACATGGCAGCGCTGAACGATGATGCTCAGATGCAGTAGGTGAAGCGGTTAGTTCATGTGTGCTTTCCGTTGTGAGCAACGCATACTAATCAGATGCTCGATCATCAAATAGATGCAGATGCCGGTCGAGACGCCAAAAACACACGCACAAAGGCGCCCGATTGTTTACAGTATGGCCGACTAGTAAAGCGACGGCTGCCACACGCCACTGAGGTGAATAGTAAAAACATCTTATGACAGCCTGCCATACAGTCTTTCTCTAGTTAAAATCATAGATTCCTTAAACCACGCAAAATAATTGCCTCTTTACACGAGTGCTTCTGAAATTACAAACGCTCAATGTCTTATATTGCCTTGTCTCTGGGGTGGAGAGTATACATTCGCTTCGACTGCAAAGCCGAATGAGTTTCTCGAATCCATTCGATTGCAGAAGCTATTCGATTCTAATGGCCTTATATATCGCTGTGCAGCAGCCGAACAATGTCATTTGATGCTAATGACATTCGATTCGAATGACATTAAAACGTCCGGTGTGACAAGGGTATAAGTCCGCCGCTCAAAATGCTATAAAATGCGCATTCAGAGAGGGGAAAAAAATAAGTTGTATAAGGACAAACAAAAGTGCGCGATTCGCTATCAAGCAAAGCGTTGCGCCACCAAGCCCCAAGGCGCGGGATTAAATCCAAATCACGACGGCCGCATCGCCATGGGGTCAAAATGCAAAAACGCTCCTGTACTTAGATTTGGGTGCGCATTAAAGAATCCCAGTTGGTCGAAAATTAATTCGGAGCCCTCGACTGCAGCTTGCCTCAAAATCGTATTGTGGTTTTGGTGCGTACAACCCCAAGAATGAAACTTATTAGGTTATCAAACAAATTGGCTGAAGTGGGGCTAAGCTCTCTTCAAAGAATAAAATGACGTCGGAAGAGAAACACATTATGTGCTATCCCTGCGTGTGCTACGCAGTTCAGTTTCAGAGAAGAACTGAACACGAGAGAAGGGACACGACATGCGCGCTAACTATAAGGATACATAATTTATTACTGCGAACTATTTCTTCGTGCGTTCGGCCGGTTATTACAGACTATTAAAAAATAATTTCTCCGACGGTGGGTTTCTAACTCGGGTCCCCCGGCGCAGCAACTCGGTGCTCTTCCCGTGGACTTGACGTTAACTGTGCTGTCCTATCTGCAAACACTAAATCTGAGGGCGTCATTTCGAACACGTTCTACTGTCGGACGATTTAAGTATCGAAGTTTCTTCTAGTGTCT
Organism: Dermacentor albipictus; assembly: GCF_038994185.2. Classification (NCBI taxonomy): domain Eukaryota; kingdom Metazoa; phylum Arthropoda; class Arachnida; order Ixodida; family Ixodidae; genus Dermacentor; species Dermacentor albipictus. The sequence continues at coordinate 30,184,467 of NC_091821.1, forward strand.
GTAGTATAAAGCTTTACAATAGGGAAAGGCAGTTCGGGAGAAGAACGTTTTCCTGCACAATGTAGGTTTCTTTTATGCGAAGCATATTACGAGAGCTCAACCCAGCTCCTCAGGCGCGGCGGTGTCGCTATGAAATCATGTGACACCGTGACGTCACGACAGAGGAGAAGTGGCTTTGGCTCAACTCTTGCAAGACGGGCTGGGTGGGAATAGAACCAGGGTCTCCGGAGTGTGGGACGGAGACGCTACCACTGAGCCACGAGTACGATGCTTCAAAGCGGTACAAAAGCGCCTCTAGTGAATGCGGTGTTGCCTTAGAAACGAGCTGTTTCTAAGGCGTGCGTCTCTTGCTCAGGCGCACATTTCGTTGCCGCGCCGAACGCTGCTTTGCTCGACGCTCACCGCGTCCAATGCGGGGCGCGTAGTCGCTGCCCTGTAGCCCATTGTCTTACACCCCTTGGCGGGTCGACGGGAACGCTGTCGCGTTCCACTCTTGAAGGCGAAGAAGTAATGCATGAGTTGTTTCTTCGTCTAGCCGAACCAAATATAGCCAAGCAACAGCAGTTCACCAGGCTAAACAGTGGTTCAACAACTAAAATAAAGGCTAGTATATGCTTCGCATCCTGGGCTTAACCTTACCTAAGCCACAGCCATTTTTCTTGTGTGTGTGGTCTTTTTTGTTTTGTTTATCTGCTTGGCTATCAGCGAATTTGTCATCGTCGGAACAGTGCATGGGGCACATGGGACTATGTCGGACCATACCGATCTCTTTTCGACTACAGGACGATGAGAAGAGAAGTCCACATGGCAGGCCCATGTGTCCAGGGATACACACTAATAAATTGCTTTGTTATTGCACATATGTAATCACAGGCTGTAATTGCATCGAGGCACGTAATGTGTGTGTGTGTGTGCGTTTTTTTTTGTTTCAGCTGCAACGAGCTTTTCCCATTTACGTTTTAAAATGCGGGTGTATTCGAACGACAGATAGCAGAGCAAGTTGCTTGGGACTCGCGGTAAGGAAAGGCAGGCACGCAAAACACAGACATAAGTATAGAATGAGGAGGGGAATACGAACGCTGACTATCAACTGGAAGGCCACAACAGAGTGGCGGAAAAGAAGACACAAAACCCATCTGCGCATGCTCAGGGGAAGTCAGCATTCACTCGTCATCATGAACGCGCGGGGACACTTGCGAGAGATAACGGTTTAAACATGGCAATCCATTTTTTATGCGAAATAACCGAAGCTAGGATAACCAAGATAAACGAAGATAACCTGCGCACGTACTGCCGCTAATAATTATATGCCGCGGTTCCACCACAAAGCGCACCTTTTGTTTCCTATGCCGGAGTAGAGCTTTACTGTATTCAAATGAAGTAGTAAAGTAGTACACTTGCAAATGCGACAGTGGTTTTCCACTGGTAAATGATGAAGATGATAATAATCATCATCATAATCATCATCATATTTTATGTCCACTGCAGGATTAAGGCCTCTCCCTGAGGTCTCAATTACCCCTGTCCTGCGCCAACCCATTCCAACTAGCACCCCCGAATTTCCTAATTTCATTGTACCACCTAGTCTTCTGCCTTCTGTTAGGGTTGGCGTCTGAGACCACGGGGCGAAAGGAATTTCAACCGACCCTCTTACCCTGCCTCGTCGAAATGAGGCGTGACTTCGCCTGCTATTGTGGGTGTCCTGACCCACGTGCAGAAAGAACTTTCTCTCACCGGACCTCTTGCCAGGCCTCGTCGAAATGAAGCGCGACTTTCTAATTCGCCATGACCGTTTCGAATATGCCTGTCTGCCGGAAGCCCCGCAGTGTACAGCCTCTTTTGTGTGTGTGTGTGTGTGTGTGTGTGTGTGTGTGTGTGTGTGTGTGTGTGTGCGTGCGTGCGTGCGTGCGTGCGTGTGTGTGTGTGTGTGTGTGTGTGCGTGCGAGTTTAGAGAGTCCCTTTCCTCGAATTGGACCTAGGAGAGAACTTCCACGAACCCGCAAAGTGCAGAAGAGGCGTACAGGCGTCTACAATTCCGGGAGGCGGGAGGACTTCTTCCTTTCAGCAGGCTCGGTATAACCAGAGAAGGGGCGGCCCTCTTTCCGTGCCGGTCAAGTGACATCGACGGAAGCAAGATCCAGCCCACGATTGTAGAGAGCCTATTTAAGGGGCTCCGAAATGTACTTTTACTCACTTCATGCTCTTCTCATTTTCTTTCATCTACCTTTGAATAAACCATGCAAGTTTCGCGCTAGAAATCGTCTCGCCCTTGCTTGGTCACCATGGTCTACCGGATGCCTGCAGCCAGCCGACAACGCCACGCTACCCAATAAGTTACGTCGGTCGAGCTTCGATAGGCAGGCGCCGCTACTTCTCGGCAGCAGTACGATACGCTACCCTGAATTACGCAACACTTCCTCTACTGCGCTTCCCTTCTCTTAGTACCCATTCTGTAGCCCTGATGGTCCAACGGTTATCTAACCGGCGCATTACATGACCTGCCGAGCTCCACCTTTTCTCTGAATCTCAATTAGAATATAGGCTATATCCGTTTGCTCTCTGATCCAAACCGCTATCTTTCTGTCTTTCAAGGTTATGCCAAGCATTATTGTACCAAGCTCTTTGTGCAGTCCTTAACTTGTTCTCAAGCTTCTTTGGCAGTCTCCAAGTCTCTGCCCCATACGCCAGCACCGCTATAATGCACTGATTGTACGCCTTCCTTTTCAATGATAATAGTAAGCTTCTTGTCAGGAGCTGAGAATGTCTGCGTGTGCGATCCAACCCATTTTTATTCTTCTATGAATTTCTTTTTCATGATCAGGGTTCCTTGGGATTAATTGACCTAGGTAAACGTATTCCTTCACAGACTCTATAGAGGTTGACTGGCGATCCTGAACTCTTGTTCCTTTGACTGGTTATTCATCCTTACCTTTATCTTCTGCATATTAATCTTCAACCCCATTCTCACACTGTCACTGTTAAGGTCTCAATCAGTTGTTGTTATTCATCTGCAGTGTTGCTGAATACAACAATGCCATCGGCAAACCGAAGGTCGCTGAGGTATTCGCCGTCGATCCTTACTCCTAAGCCTTCCCAGTTTAATAGCTTGAATATTTCTTCCAAGCACTCAGTGAATAGCATTGGAGAGATTGTGTCTCTTTGTCTGACCCCTTTCTTTATAGGTATTTTCCTACTTTTCTTGTGGAGAATTAAGGTGGCTGTGGAATCTCTGTAGATATATTCCAAGGTAGTTACGTAAGCGGTCTGTACTCCTTGATTACGTAATGCCTCTATGACTGCTGGTATCTCTACTGAATCAAATGCTTTTTCGTAATCTATGAAAGCCATGTAGAGAGGTTTATTGTACTCTGCGGATTTATCAATAACGTCGTTAATGACATGGCTGTGATACATTGTAGAGTAACCTTTCCTAAAGCAAGCCTGATACCTTGGTTGACTAAAGTACAGCGTTTTCCTTATTATATTGGAGATTATATTGGTGAATATTTTATAGAGTATCAGAAATAAGCTAATCGGCCTATAATTTTTCAATTCTTTAACGTCTCCGTTTTAGTGGATTAGTGTAACGTGTGCATTCTTCCAGTATTCTGGGACCCTTGCAATCGATAGACACTTCGTATAGAGAGTCACCAGTTTTCTAAGCATTATTCCTCTTTCATCTTTGATCAAGTCGACTGTTATTCCATCTTTTCCCGCCGCTCTTTCCCGTTTCATGTCTTGCAAGGCCCTTCTGACTTCATCGCTAGATACAGGAGGAGTTTCTGTATCCTGTTCTTTACTGTTTCGAATGGAGTTATCCTGAGTCCTGTGGGTATTGTACAGGTCAGTATAGAATTCTTCCGCTGTTTTCACTATAACTTCGAGATTGCTGATGATATTACCATGCTTTTCTTTCAGTGCATACATCTTGGTTTGTCCTATGCCAAGTTTCCTTCTCACTGATTTCAGGCTGCGTCCATTTCTTACGGCTTCTTCAGTCTTTCTCGCGTTATAATTTGGAATGTCCCTTATTTCCTCCTTGTTGATCAGTTTCGACAGCTCCGCGAATTCTATCTTATCTCTTCAGTTAGACACTTTCATTCTTTGTCGTTTCTTTATTAGGTACGTCGTTGCTTGAGAGAGCTTACTTACTAGTTCCCTCGGTGCGTTGCCTCCCACTTCAATTGCTGTTTCTGAAGCCAGCCTAGTTGCCGTTTCATTCATTACCTCTATGTCAACTTCATCTCTCTGTTCTAAGGATGCATATTTGTTTGCAAGCATCAGCCTGAATTTGTCTGTTTTTTCCCTTACTGCGTCTGTTCCTTCTTGACCAATCCTACTCTTTGTCTCTTCAAATTGAGGTGAATCCTAGACCTCAATAGCCTATGACCGCTGCATATTACCCTACCTATCACTTCTACATCCATCACTATGCTGGGATCGGCAGAAAGTATTAATTCAATTTCATTTCTTGTTTCACCGTTACGGCTTTTCCAGGTCCACTTTCTGTTGCTACGCTTCTTGAAAAAGGTGTTCATTATTATTAGCTTATTCCTTTCTGCGAATTCTACCAGCATCTCTCCTCCAGCGTTCATAGAATCGACGCCGTTGTTGCCAATTGCTTGTTCACCAGCCTGCCTTTTCTCCACTTTTGCATGGAAGTCACCCATTACTACAGTATACTGAGTTTGCACTGTTCTCATTGCTTCAACGGTCGTTTATTCTAAATTAATCTCAGATTAGGGCTATAGCCTGCCGATCATCTGCCGTACTTAAAAGGGACCACAGCCGGAATGTGCTTCATAAACTGCGTCTATGCATAATTGTACAAACTTGTTGGTTTATTTCACATAACAGCTGTGGTATTTTTCTTTTATTGCCATTCAACTGGGCCATTCAGCGGCACATCAACCAGCCTTTTTTCGACCGTCACAGATATAGTTGAAAAAAATTTTGTATGCTTGTTGAAATTGGATGTCTTATTCTCCACATTTATTTTTCTTGCCAAACATTTTCTAGCATTTTTGCGAAAATTTATTGTTCTTGCCCAGCTGAGCTAGAACGCACCAATCAGCATTTTTTAAAGGCATATTTTTTGGCTATACCATTTCAAGCGGGCTATCCTTATACAGGGTGTTCAAAGTTAAGCTTTATGGTTTTCTTAAAATTAGGCACTGTAAGCCACGTGAAGACCACCTGTGCAAATAAGTTATGCGGCCAGGGGGACACAGAAGGAGATGATAATTATCGCTTTCAGCAGCCCAATTAAATAAAATTGAATAGTTAACTCTTTGTTGACTGCATTAAATGGGTATGTTTCTTCTAAAGAGTTAGAGGCTGTCGTGTTTCTGCACAGTATCAGTTGGAAGAAATCTTCTAGCGGGTCTGTGATCCGAGATATCTGACTCCAAATTGTAATTGTCGTTCTTATGATTACGCATGAAGCAGAGTTAGGATGGGCGCAAAACTCCTCCCTGATGTGAGCACCCGGAACCGCTGTCGTAACACGCGACCGCACAGCCTGTAACGATGGCGGCCGCTGCCATGCCGAGACAATGGCGCTAACGGAGAAGGCTGAGGGCAGTGCGCGTGCGTAATGGTGACTATACTCCGTTCCATACATAGCAGTCAGCGCTGTGGAAGCTAGAGAGACTTCTTGCGGTGGCTTCGTTAACACTTAGATATAGCTGGATGTTTCTTTACCGCAATTGTGCACAACTGTTTTTTATATAGGCTCAGTATTCAATGAAACAAGTTTCAATCCCTGGAAAAAAAAAACGCATTGTGGCATACGGCTGCTAATGCGTTGTTTTAGATCATATTTATTTTTGTTGTTCGCTTCGGGTTCTTTTTATTTGCAACCCGTCGCGAGGAGCCTCACGTGCATGCTCGCGCGAACAAACGCTGCTGGCGCGCAGAGAAGCATGGACGGAGCGCGCGGAGTTATTTTTTTGCTTGACCGAAATTCTTGCGTAGCTTCCACAGCGCTGACTTCTGTGTATGGAACGGAGTGTAGACGAGCGGGCATGGTCCTTGCCAGGACTACGCAAATGAAGTGGCAGCTGATTTGGAAGTACTGTGGGTTGTATTGAAATGAAGAGCAACAACTGCACGGTACACCGCGCTGTCATATCTTGATTTCGGCAGCCGAGAGGGGAAGGGGAACGGTTATCATCTTTGCCTATGCCTCTGCCCTGTTGTTAGACTAAACGCCGCACGCAACAGCCGCGTCACATCAGGGAAGAGCTTTGCGCCGATCCTCACACTCTTGCATGCGTAATAATGCGAACGACAAATAAAATTTGGAGTCGGATATCTCGGACCACAGACACGCTAGAAGAATTCTTGACTGATGTTGTGTAGAAACCCGATAGCCTCTTCAGCACAAACATACCCACTTACTGTAGTCAACAAAAAGTTAATTATTCAATTTTAGCTAATTGGGTGGCTGGCAGGGATAATTATCATCTCACTTTGTGTCCCCCTGGCCGCATAACTTATTTGCACAGGTGGTCTTCGCGTGCTTCCAAGTGCCTAATCTTAAGAAAACGACAAAGCTTAACTTTGAACACCCGGTATATTTAATACGGGCCTTCTGGTTTCTCCTTCATTCCGAAAAAATTTCAAACTTTGCAATTTAACTTGCTTTTTCCGGTGCTAAATACAGTCAAAGTATTCAAATATATGAAAATTCGGCTATTTTGGCAGCCACACCACTTGATTGTCCAGACTACTGGATTATACAATGTGCCTTTGAAAATAAAAATTGTTGATTGATGCCTTATAGCGTAGCTGGGCTGGAAAAATAAATTGTCGCCAAAATTAGAGAAATTTGTTTTTGCAGAAAAAATAAGTGTGGATTACGAGTTTTGAACCACAACAAATATGTGCAAAATTTTTCAGCTATATTTGTGATGTTTGAAAAAATGCTGGTTGATTTAGAATTTTGGTATCCCTTTTTTTTTGCACTGCAGTGCTTATATTTCCCAACTTATTGCAAGCCCTGATCCCAACGTTCCCCTGCTATCGACTACCTACTTTCTTAAGTCTACGTGACAGATTGTGAATGTCAGGTTTATCCAATGACAGTGTTCTTACCCAGTGCGCTTTCTGCTGTTTGAGTTGCCCTTCTTTTTCCATTCTCACGAGTTCCGTGTTTTGCGCACCTTCCTTACTAACGCGCGCTCTTTGTACCGAGCTGTATGCACTAGTACTTGCGACAGGTCATACGAACAGATAAAATTGTTAGTATTATGGCACTTAATTTGAAAGCATAAAAAGATACCAAAAATAATAACAAAAAGAATGCGTGCAGAAGACAGAATAAGCTTGTTTGCCTCACTGAGACATTCGTACAGATACAGAAGCTCAAGGCAGAATGACATTTTTAAATGCACTGGCTGGAAAGTCCCCTGTCCTTGCGTCACCAGAAAATGGTATTAAGTTGCCGGAGAACGCGTGCAGGCAGTCACATAAGCACAAAAGGATGGCTTACGCCACTTGTTGCGTGAGTGGGCAACGCAGATTGTTGCCCTGCGAGGACTCTTAAGTTTACGCGTTAAACGTGTGGCAAAGAGAATATCTGTCTCCACGTACAGTCAGGGCAGAATTTAAAGTGCCAGAGATTCGCAGCGAGGAAAAAAAAAGCCAGAAGGATGCGGACAGTAGCTCTACAACCTCATGCTTTAGAAAATGAAGGAAAAAAAAAGAATAGCAGGCCGGCAATGGTGCGGCGCGAGCTCTTGAGTATTCAAGTCGCTCGTTCTACGCATTGCGAAGCTCTGGAGGGAAGAGTTGTGGGAAATATGAAGACTTATGTCTGTGACAGCCAACTATGCTCGTTTCGCGCACTGGTAAGAAGTTGTGGCCTTTTAACTAAATGAAAATTCATCAATATTAAATATTAACGTGTATAGCACAGTGTCCGTAGCAACGAGCTATTATATATTGAAACGGACGTCGTACAAAGTGTTGCAATTTTATTGAAATGACGGCATTACCAATGCAAGAAGCCTGGCATCATTAGATATTGCACACGTGTATATAAACTACCTTTGATTTCTATGGCATGCTGGTTTCTTTGAAAAAAAAAGAGAAAGGAAGAAAGAAGATAGAAAAATAGGAAGAAATTGCCAGTGGCAGGTGGCAGTATTGGGCCACATAAAGAGGAGGACATTACTCGCCGACACTATGAATCGCAACACTGTGCTGGTTAACTTTTCTGCCCTAATTATTACACAAGGGAACATGCAGCAATTGTGAAATCGAAGGTGGACAGTGCTTGAAGGAAGTCCCTTTTGCGGGAATGTGTAAAGCAGCACCAGTATGTAGGTTCCCACGTTATTAACGACCTGCCGTTCCACATGTAGTTCTGTCCTGAAGTGCGAAAGGAAGTCCTTTTTAGGAAGATAGTAGGTGTAATGCCAATAGTCATTCCTCGAGGTTTAGTATGGTTCAGTTCTGCAATTGCAATTTGTGACATATTATAGTTGCTCAGACGTTAATTGGTGGACCTTGCCTAAAGACGTTTTTTGCTGCAATTTTTGTGTCTGTCAGCCTCTTCAACTAATCAGTGTGCTGTCTGCCTCTTCAACTAATCGCTTTGATCGACGGAATATAACCGATAGAGGTGATTTCTTAAACATAATTGATTCGAGAGGGTCCGTATTCGTAAAACACCTTCATATGATGGAAATAGAGAGAGAAAGAAAGAAAGCGAAAGGCAGGGAAGTTAACGCGGTGGTACGTGGTTTGCTACCTTAAACTGGGGGAGTGGGAAGCGAGCACAGAAAAAAAGGAAAGGGAGAAGAAAAGGGTTAAGTGGTTCACGCGTGCATTCACACGATAGTTCGCCGCGCAATCAAATGCTATCGCAGGGCTTAGAGGTCTTCAAAAAGTCGCAGTTTCGTCTGAAACGCGAAGCACTGATCATAAATTATTAGGCAGCTATGCGAAGCGAGCTTATTAGTTTCACCAGCTGCATAAATTGCTGTAAACATTTGCTTACTAACTAAATTAACAGGCCTGTTGCGAGCACGCACAGGCAAAGACGAACAAATCTCACTCTATGACCGCAGCCCACTCGCTGTCATAACGTTGGCGTGATGAAGAAAAAGTAGAAGAAACATTATCCTTCAGCGAACAAGAGGCAGCAGGGGTCAATATCAGCTTATTTCTTCTTTGATGAGGGGGTGTGGACTAGTGGAAGTCAGAGAAGGAGCAAAAACTCTTTCTTCAGCAAAAAAAAGAAACAAACAAAAATGAAGAACGACAGAACTTTGTTTACAACATAATGCATTCAAAGAAACAGCAGCGTTTACGAACGCATAGCGAACAATTTAATCTGTTGTGGCTCCCATCGTTCATATTTCTTAAATTTTTACTCAATCACGCTTCCTACGTTGTACGCGTGGTATATTGTTTCTAAATTTAAAATGCTGAAGCAAAGCTTTGCGCCAGGTTTTCGATAATATAACACCATGCAAATTTCCCTCACTTTCACTGAGCTGCTGATCGAATTGAGTTCCTTCTTCGCTCAAGAGATGTTTCAATAGAACTCGAAATAATAGATTTGTGGTTAGTCTAGTCTGCCTTTGTGGTCAGTCTCTTAGTAGTAATCATCCAGTGACACCTATCGTTTACTGATCACATTCGAGAATCGATGACGCCGCAAAACCAAGCAGGCCTACTTTCTGCAGGCGCCTTTGCCAAAATTGCGGCATCGGACGTCGTTATCGTGCTCGCATCCGTAGTTTGCAGGGGCATAAGGATCAGGAGCTCCGAGAGAGACGAAAGTTTTCTCTTTCCTGACACCTGCTCCTGGCAAGCACTTCTGCCGCTCAGAAGACTGTCGGGATGTTTTGTAAAGGTACGCCCACACATGAGGAAAAACGCGCACCACAAAAGCTACCGCGCGGCATACTGGCGCCGCGCGAGGACTGGGTTTCGGAGCTATATTACACGGCATGCCACGCGCCGAAGAAAGATGACACCAACACAGCTTCAGCCACGTGCGCACTAGGCAGCCAGTGCCATGCGGACCCGCTGGCGGAACCTTTTGGCTGGGCCGAATACTTGGGCCTCTTTTGTAGGAGCTGATCCATGTCATTCGATATACTTGCGCCCTCGAGAACAACGATGCACCGCCGTTCTTCCACCTTCCTCCTTCTGCATTCCTTTGGTAGCGTAGTCAAGACAATCCTCCACCTGAATTTCTCAAGCTGCACAACATAGTGCTTCAAACTTCTGAGCTTGTGAGCCGCAAGCTAATCCAGTTCCTTCCGCCCAAGAGCTGGTTGGCCTAAACATGGGCTTGTCTGCTCAAGCCAATAATGAACGTATAGCAAAATGTACAGCGCTTAATCCGACCAGACGTAAGAAAAGGCAAAAGACTGAGCAATGTGGCGTTGTTCTTCAAGATTAACAATTTGAAATTAGTGCAGGCAGAAAAGTAAGGTGGATTTGTTATTTTGCCTGAACAAACTTTCAACGAGAAAGCTCGTACAGCTGTGAACAAAAACTTTCTCCCCGTAAAAAAAACAAAGGAATGCGCTACGCGTGAAATCAAGGATCGCTACATTCTGCAAAGAAGTTGGACTCCCTGCCCTTGCCAGGACCGTAGAAAACTGCAAAGGTGACAACCTTAATGTTTTCTTCTCGGCCAACCCACATAAGGTCGGCATACCTTTCTGGGCCATCGTTAGTGAAGGTGGTTCCTGGCATGTTAATGCAAGCAAGTTCCTTCGAGTAAACTAAAGACCCTTGAAGTGAACGACCCCTTTCGTACCAAGATCTTCCAAGTGATGCAGGTGACTTAATTGGCAATACCCAAATAATTACGTATGCGATCTCGGTGGATGAGGAAGATTTTATTCCGTTCCGCTTGACAAGCTTCTTGTCTAGGTAAACTACTCCACTGAAGAGAACAGTTACATTTCATTTATGAACAACACCGGGGATCTGTTGAGACCTTTTTATCGCTTTTAGAATTTTATGCTAATGTGACTTTTATTAACTTTGACGAGAAGGCTCTATCTGGAGAGGCAGGGAATCTGTATTGGCTCCTGTGTCGCGCGAAGTTTTTGTGATCTCTTTTTTTTTAGCAGATTTCACAGGGTTCTCAACAGCATTTTGAAAGGGTGGAAGGTTTTAAAAATTGTTAGATAAGTTGATGACCTTTTTATCCTTTTTGACAAACATAGGTACCTTACAACCCCCCAAAATATTTTCGAGGATTTTCGACAGGGGGACCTTACATAGTATTCTGAATGTTTTCAAAAAACATGGCTAAGGCGTGAACTTCACAGCTAAGATACCAGAAAAGGCTTGTCTACAATTCTGAGACATGAAGCTAAGTATGAACGATGAGCATTTTTGCTGGTTTGGCCATCCTCGTGTGAATAAGGGACTATTACCTTTTAGTTCCGGCAGTTCTAAGATTGCTAAGAGAGGCGTTGCTTCACTTTGCCTGTACTCTGCGCTGATGAACCCGCACCAGATGCACATTAGCTTTAATGATCAGGTAAGCCGATTCTTGACTGCAGGCTTCCCTTTGTCGGTTTAAATACGGTTGCCGAGTTACTTAAATGCAGAAGCTAAAAACTGGAACACAAAGGGACAGGGCTGCTTGTGAACTGTCAAATTCGAAGTCACAGGTTGTGTTCTATTTCTACAAGCTCTCCCACAACCTAAACAACGTCGCTGCCAGGCATAGAGTGCCACTGGTTCTTTCGGCTCCCGAGAAGCTCGGGAGACTGCGCCCGTGCATATGCATTGGCAGAAAGCGTGGATGCCAGAAAAAGCATGAGACGACCTCCATAAAGTGCTTCACGGGAGTACTATATTCCACTATCCTGCGGGAAAGTGTACGTCGGCCAAACAGAAAGATGTTTTAATGATTGATTAAGGGATCGTGCACAAAAAATAAAGAAAAATGAGGACAAGTATGCGCATCTTGTTGCGTACGCTGCATCATGTGGGTGCGAACTACGGTTTTCTGATACGCAGGTTCTCGGATGAAGGGCAAGACTTACGACACGTGTAGGATTTCAAGCTTTTTTCACCGAAAAGAGTAACGTTCCGTGCGTGAGCGAACCAGCCATAGCCTTGTTTCGACGGAATTTTCCTGTCTTGATGCAAAGCTTTAAAGTGTGTCATTACTTGTTTTTCGATATGTTTGGATTTGATGTTGGCCACCCCTCATGTGTGTCCCTGTATAAATAGGGGTTCCATTCACTGAATAAACAGTTGGTAGTGACCGCTGTGTGTGTGCGGGTATGTGGGTGCGTGAGTGCGCGAGTGCAGAACTGCGCCTAATTTCTTTAATATGATGAGCTACCAACTAGCCCAACAGCAAGATCTATTAAACTATTAATCAGCTGCGCCTTTACTGCCGCCAAACTCTTCCACTCTTAGAAGGGTTTGGGTGCGAGCTAGCTGGTATGGGTCATTCATTTTAAACACCCCCAAAGAACACACGGGCAAGGAAGAGCACAGGACAGCGCTGGCCCTGTGCTCTTCCTTGCATGTGTGTCTTTTGGCGCTGTTCAAAATGAATCTTTTACTCTATACGAGGGTTCGGCAGTATAGTAAAAGCTGTTGAATGGCGACAATGCTTTCCTTCTGGGTGGCCACATGGGGGCTGCGGGGAAACTGAGAGAGCATGAAATTTTCGGTGCGATTCTCGGAAAGCATTTCTGCTCACTGGGAGGAAGACAGGGTGAAATGTATTCTGTGGATGACAGTCAAGAAATAATGGTCGCGTGGTCGACGATCCCGTCAAGTACAGGAAATGCTAAGCTCCTCGGGCCACAGATAGCGACAACAGCTAGATGGGACCCCAAATATTGACTTAGCAGAGTTGCGTCAGCACGCACTCTCCTGATCGACGCTGTGCGATTGATTAAAAATCGTCTGGAATGCGAGAGTGACGTGCCTTGGGTGGGACCGCAACCTTGTGCCGCTAGATGCAGGGCACCTTGCTTCCTGGAACGCCTGTGTGATGGAAGAAATTAGTACAGCATTGCCGACATAGCTGCTAAACAGGAGTCTATCTGTGCCGACAAACAGGCTCAAAGCCTTTGGTAGGAGCCTTTGACAGATGCAAACCCACACCACTCCACGTCGGCCTCCATGCGTCACCAGAGTCATGAATGTCAGTAATGTGGCTGTTCGGGCTTTTTCGTACAACATAGTGTTGAATGGCAGTGAAGTGTGGGAGATAATCTGGGGCTAAAGAGGTTACTCGTTGGTAACAGGGGTATTCTCCGCGCGTTTGCGGAGTCATACTCCTCATCACTGGCAGTGTTTAGGTTGTTGACACGCTCCCAAAGATGGGTGTCATGGGGTGAGGGTGTGCGAATAATTGACCGACTAAGAGAACACTCAAACAATGCCAAGAAAAGTGTGTGCGATGGCTGGCTTACATGTTATTGTAGTTCGTGTGGCAGCGAACAGCTCATATGTAGAAGAGTACGCATTTGGGCTGGTTGGTACCGGTTGGTTAGCTCATATGTACTATGGTCAGCAGAAGCGGTCATCAACTAACACGTGAAATAATCAAACCGGAAATACTTTCGTGGCTTGGCTCGGGGTGTGTCAGCACGCCATCCTCGGCTCGCCCTCACACGCTTTAACTAGCACGCACAAGATACAGCGCCATGATGTTATCGTGATGTTATCACGATAACCATGATATACCATGATGTTATCGCACTTAGACTTCATATGAAACATCACGGCGACGACGACAGAGGAACTGTGCCAGGACTGTCCATATAATTGCTATCACAATAATAAAAGAGCAGCAGCAATCTGGTGGCCTTGTGTGCCGATGACGGTCGAGTACACGCTACAATTATTTTTATTCAATTTTTTCAGCACTCTGTCGTCCAATCGCGAACATATGCGAGGCCGGACGAAAATCAAAACAAATTATTGTATTTAAGTTTCCAAGCAACGCACAGGCTACGACACACGTCGTAGTTGGGAAGGCTGGGGGGAGGAGGCTGCGGATTAATTTCTATCTCCCAAAATCTAAACACACATGCATTTTTCACATTCCGGCCACATATGAATGCGGCTGTCGCGGCAGGCAATCGAACGCGCGACCTTGTGCTTAGCGGCAGAACTCCATAGCTACCGTGTCAGGTATAGTCAAAATGCGCTTCCAATGGGGAACAGTTCGCACGATCGAAAAGTATTGTCTATTCCGCTCCTATATTGTTCAAGAGGGAGGAAGAAAAACAGCTAGCGTAACCACCTCCTTTAAACTGGTGCGCTTCTCGAAACTATGCAGGTGCCAAAGCCGTTGTGCTTCCAGGAGGAGGGAATGAGAATAATTTATCGAATTCCCGCACTATATCTACTCTAAGTGCATTTGTTCGGGGGCCCGATAAGTTCATTAGACCCAGGATACGGCCGTAACGGCGCGCACGTCACGTGCGATGAATAGGCCGGCTACGCAAAATTGTATTTGGATGAGCCAAGATACGTAAAGAGAGAAGAGTAGCTCTGGCAAAGGCTTCCCTGTAAGTGATGTCTGACCAAAATGGGCTGTTAGAGCATTATGAGTCGCCCCGATGATGCAGTCCTGTTAGCTTCGCTGAAGTATTTCTTTTCATTTGCTTCTTGAAATCATAAGGTGTAACGCGAGTTCATGCGCTAGATAAGCAGTTTATTCAGCACAAGATCGATTGTATTGTTTTATTCCGCACGTTCGCTGTCATATTTGAGGAATGGTGATCTTTTAGGCGGAATACCTGAAGGGGAATGTATAATCTCTCTAATTATCGTCGTCATAATCATACTTGAACTCGTTCCGCCTTTTTTATTATTTGCATTGGGTTACTTGCTTCGTTGACACAGCGACATCCCCAGCGTTTATCATCAATATCCCGTAACCTTAAACCAGTTCATTATTGAAAGAAAGGAAGAATGATAATTAATGAACATGGCGCACACGCTTGCTTTAATACTTAGATATTCGTGTACCCATCTGATGCGCACTTGCAGTCACAAATCTGCGCAATGTTCCCATGTAACTCGCTGTGTACCTTCCTTTATAGCAGTGTCACTGTGTTACTTGGGCGGGCAAGCAGCCACGCCTCCAGTATTTGATATTGAGCCTAAAGATGACTAACTGGCGTTCTTTCATGGCAAAACTACCTTTGACTTTCCCCTCACTCTGGTTCTCTTGCACCTGCTCTTAAATAAAAGGCTAGAGAAGAACCACTTCGCAATGAATTATTCGGCTATGTGCCGGCCTTTATTTTCAATCGACCAAATTGAACCTACTAGCCAGGACGCCAACAACTTAAGGAACAGAAAAAGTGACTCGCCATGCCGGCCCTACGAAAGTGGATGCACAGCGAAGCTGTTGCAAAACCAACATTGAAACTGCTGAGGGGGGTATGCAATGCTTTATTGATGGTTCGGATGCTTGTTTTGAGCTTGTTCTTTATTGAAACGTACCTTGTTCTGTGTGTAGTATGGGTGATTTTAATGAATGTATGCATTGCTCCCTTCCCTTCGCTGAGCGCTTGTAGCCTGTGCCAGACGCGGGTACGAGCCATTGTATTTTTTGCGTGCTTACGGGGTATGAGCCATTGTTGATGATGATAGATGCTTGTTTTGAGCTTGTTCTTTATTGAAACGTACACTGTTCTGAATGTATGCACTGTTCGCTTCACTTTGCTGAGTGCTTGTAGCCTCTACATTTCGAGGTGGATGAGCCATTGCATTTTTGCTTGCTTATGCGGGTATGAGCCATTGCTGCTGATGGTAATTTTTGTTCACGCACGGACACGAAAAATGCTGACGACTGAGAGGCTAACAGCTTTGCTGGAAATCCTTTGCCTCACTGTCGATGACGGCCAATGTGAGCGACACAGAAATCACAAAGTCACGCACAGACGCCCAAAGAAGGCTGAAGACTCAAGCGCAAATTTTGCATGAATATGTATAACTGAAGGTTCAATGACGGAGAGCAGAAGGCTGAGAAGACGAACCAAATGCTAAAAGCCAGAACGTGCAAAAAGATGTGTGCATGCGTGAGCCTAAAGCGCTTGTTGAGCGCACCTGCGTAAAGCGCAGCTGCGAATAGTCCATCTGCAACCGGACATAGCCACGCCGATTCATGATAGTGATACCTACTATGACAAGCACGCTGTGTTACCAGACGAATATATTACTACAAGACGCCATCTGAAACGCACCATAATGGCAATAGATTGCAGGCCCATGACCATATCCCAGGCCCATGGTCAACAGATACATTACAAAGGCACTCCAAAGATTTCTGGAAGAGAGTAATATTGTTGGAAAGCTTTGATTGCATATTATTTTTTTCCCTGCCCGTAGCCATTAGATTTACTGTCATCTGACAACGTGTTTTCTATTTTTATGCATGACAACTGTCTTTACTTTCTTGGGTGTCTTATATGAAATCTCTTGACAGTATTTATTGTGTCTGAGTGGTCTATCCGTTCTAATGTGTTGTGAGTTGTCTCTTCTACAATTATGTGAGGTGACTTAATGTTCAAAATTCTTTTTCATGTGATATGTGCGGGAACTGTTTCTGTGCATTTGCGCCACCGGACTGTTTCGCTTTTTGGCTGCTACCTTTCTTTCGCTAAATGCTGGCTTGTAATGTAATATTTGGTACATACTTGTTCTATGAGAAAAGAAGCTGTTGGTGCCACCAAAATTACTACAGTGAAAGCTCGTTAATTCGAACTTCAATAATTCGAATTTATGGATAATTCGAACTGTCCGATTTGGTCCGGCCAAGCTCCATAGAAGTCTATGTATAAAAAAATGGCTGTGGCTTAGGTAAGGTTAATCCCAGGATGCGAAGCATACTAGCCTTTATTTTAGTTGTTGAACCACTGTTTAGCCTGGTGAACTGCTGTTGCTTGGCTATATTTGGTTCGGCTAGACGAAGAAACAACTCATGCATTACTTCTTCGCCTTCAAGAGTGGAACGCGACAGCGTTCCCGTCGACCCGCCAAGGGGTGTAAGACAATGGGCTACAGGGCAGCGACTACGCGCCCCGCATTGGACGCGGTGAGCGTCGAGCAAAGCAGCGTTCGGCGCGGCAACGAAATGTGCGCCTGAGCAAGAGACGCACGCCTTAGAAACAGCGCGTTTCTAAGGCAACACCGCATTCACTAGAGGCGCTTTTGCACCGCTTTGAAGCGTTGTACTCGTGGCTCAGTGGTAGCGTCTCCGTCCCACACTCCGGAGACCCTGGTTCGATTCCCACCCAGCCCGTCTTGCAAGAGTTGAGCCAAAGCCACTTCTCCTCTGTCGTGACGTCACGGTGTCACGTGATTTCATGGTCACCGCCGCGCCTGAGGAGCTGGGTTGAGCCCTCGTAATATGCTTCGCATAAAAGTCCGTTAATTCGAACGCGAGAAGGTTCCCTCACGGATAATTCGAACTATGCTCGCCTGGCACACGGCCAGAGAAGCGCGCCTACTGCCTACACACAAGGCTGTATTGCCTCCGAAACGGAGAGAACGGCGAGAGAAGGCAAAATCGGACAAAAATCTAACCGACACGGGGTCAGCCAGAAGGCAGCGGCGGCTGCCGCCTCTCCGTTCTACGTACCCTCGGAGACTTCTTGCCCGTTGCGAATCTCGGAGGCTTTGCAAATCTTGTACAGCTGCTAATGTTGTGCGGAGATGGCACGGCAAGCTCCAAAACACAGCGAATCAAGTACGCCGCAGCTGCGCTTGCAATCAAGAACCAACGAATCAGGGCCTTCGCCACCTTCACATGTTCAGCGTCTTTGTCTCGGCAGTCTTCATCGGTTATGCACCTCTGTTTTCAGCTTAGGAGGTATCGGCCGTCGCGATTCATTGGGATGGTGTTAAGCCTCGGCTAACGTTCGTTTCGGTGGACATCGGTGGTGTGGCACAGTCGGACCCAGAGCTTCGACTTGAAGATGGCGTGTGCCCGCGGCACACGCCATCACTTTCTGACACACCAAATTTCTGACATGCCCTACTGCTTCCAAATCGCAGTGTACTGTTGCCCTCCTTCACTTTCGTTAGTTCGAACTTTCGTTAATTCGAACTGAAGCGGCTTCCCCTTGTGGTTCGAATTAACGAGCTTTTACTGTATTTGTTTTGAACACATATATACAATTAACAGGAACGGGAAAGCGAGGAGCAGGCTGGCAACTGCCACCGGAAGGGGCACAACGCCTGCCTACTCTTCAGAAGGGAGGTGACAGCAACACAGAAATGAAAGATAGAAAAGGGGAGGAAAGAGGAAAGGAAGAGCAACAGGACAAATCTAAAGAATAAATTAGAGCACACAGTACATATGACAAACAGTAGCGCCAGTCACTGAACGTCGCGCTACTACAGAATGTTGAATAAAATAGTTTCGACGCTACAAACGTGACCCTAAGTTAGTTAAATCTAGAAAAGTAAGTAGAGCGCGGTGAGCATGATCACGTTTAGACGCACAACCACAGGGGTACAAACATTCGTCGAGTGTCGTACACCGCAGGCCAAGGAGATGATAGTCTCTCACTCGCGACATGCGCTGCGTACTGAGAGCGGGACACTCAAATATAAGATGCTGAGGTGTCTCGCAGCGACCACAAGACGTACACGATGGGCTCGCCACACGTCTTTGTCTGTATAAGCGTTCGTGCACATTCACGCAGCCCACCCTAAGCTTGAGTAATTGTGCTCTAGCGCGTCGAGGCAAGCCTCGACCGCGAACACGGGGCGGGAACGTTCCATCTGCGACGCGCTGGTCTGGATGCTGCTTGAGTAGGTGGCAACAAATCAGAGGACGAGCGTCATCAAGCTTGCACAAAATTTCTGGGCAGTCATAGAGGGGATGAGCGCAAGCTTAAGCGAGCCGATCAGCCTCTTAATTTCCGGCGATTCCTACGTGGAAAGGTATCCACTGAGCAACGAGAGATACCCCACGTGATGAAAATTTGCTCGCAGAGACAGTAATGCTGCGCACACGTGGACAATCAATCCCACTGCTTTGTAACCTGCTAAGAGCAGCGCGGAAGTACGTAAAGATGACAATCTTCGATGTAGTTAACTCCTCTTGCACGTATTTTAGTGCAACATTAATCGCTGCTAGCTCAGCAGTTGTTGACGAAGGTGACAATTGACCTAAATATCACGCATTAAAAAGAAAAGGAACTAGAAGGCAATTGGACCTGGTGTAAAACCTGTACAAAACAAGACAATTAGCCCAACAGTGTCCTTTCTGTTATATACGTCTGCACGATTCGCCAGGCCTGCGGACGCCAGAATCACCGAACGATCTGAGAAACTGAACTGGCTGGCCGCTCATAGGTTGCCATACGGGTGAGTTGTGAGAAGGCGGAAGCTTAATTCGCCACTTATTGGGCATCAACAATAACGAGAGCGCAGCCATTAGAAGAATTCACACCACAGGTGCTGCCATGTTTGACAAGCTATTTGTTATCGGACTCCCCCCCCCCCCCCCCCACCAAAGAGCGAAAAGAAAAAAATTGTCGCGCAAAAGGGAGAAAGGTGATGAGAAGGTTTGCAGTGTCACACAAACAATAACGAAGAAATAACCTAGCGACAGCAGTTGTAAAGGTAACACATAGACTTTCATCACCTCAAGAACGGTCGTAGTTTGCGTCAATTTATTTCTTCTACATTTGCACTTACATTCGTTTTCGCGTGTTTCCGTTAGTGCTCCCGTAGATCACAAGCGTGTATTAGCAATAGCAACTGCTAAAGTGCAAGTATTGCAAGTGCGGCGGCAAAAGGGACGTCAATAGCTTTCCCGCGCGAAGTGTACAAACGGTGTCTAACTGATCGCAGACGCGTTCGCTGTAGCTTAAAGGAGGCATCGTATAAGCGCTATCCAACCATAGAGCAAGGCCGCTTCCAAGTTCGCCTGTCTTACGTGCGGCTCAGGACCATATTGTTCTGGTGGCCCATCTCGCCCCTCTGAGGATTTGCCCTTTGAGCGAAAGTTTCTGACAATGTACCCTCTTGACACCCGACGTCTGAGCCTTCGGCGGCGCATCAGTATCAGTTCCCTCTCGTTCGGAAATACATCTCCAATGCATGAGACAGGCAGACGCGACCGTAAGTTGTTTGGTGTACCTGCATCCATACTCGACTCGTGAATTGCCGGTAAGCGCTGAAAGTTCAATTTTTTTCTCTCTTTCCTTTTCCACAGTCGTTATAACTGCTGTTCAAATTCGCCGAAAATATACCCTGTATCTAGCCGCGTTCATGACCGCTTGCATACGGAAGACTCTGAAACCACGATGTTAGAACCACTGAGAAAAAGTATGTTATGCCACCTCTTGCGATCAGCAAAACCCATATATTACGGATAATTCAAGCATGTTTTCAAGCACGTAGGGTCCCCTGGGCTGGAATTCTCCGACATAGGGTGACATGATAGCCCGCAGGGTTATCTGAGTGAGTTAGCTTGGATGCTCAGCTGTCACAGCCATGAGTTCGAATTCTGGCGTTTTTTTTCTTCAGAAGGTGGATAGCTCGAGTCCGCCTTTCCCAGTACACTACATCTCCAGGCTTGGAGTGGCGCCTGACACTGGCAAGAACGCCGAAAGCAAGTGAGGCTATACTAAACCAGACACAACCACATTAGGAAGACCCACTAAACTTCAACAATACACTCCCTCACCAGAACAGGAATTGGCTTCCCTGCTGCAGTATTCGGCCACTCTCTACCAAAATGATTCATTCGATTAACCAATGGCCCTCAGTCCCCGGCAGCTGTGGGACCGCTGACCAAGGCGGTGGTCAGGCCTGTAAGCAGAAGAGAGTGCTAAGAATCTCTGGACCCGGACAGGCCCCAATAGAAACTGACCCTTGCAAAGTTGAACACCCGAACCCTCTCGAGTGAAGGTGGCCAAGTAGAACTCTTTGAGGAACTACTAGGCATTATTTGAGATATCATTGGCCTTAGTGAGGTTGAAGGAACTGGTGAGGCTTATACAATGCTGATAAATAGACATTTGCTCTGCTATAGAGGACTACCAGGTAAGAAGCAGTTCGGAGCAGGATTCCTGATCAATAAGGACATAGCGGGCAACATTGACGAATTCTACAGCATTAATGGGAGGGTACTCATCATCATCAGCCTATGTATGTCCACTACAGGACGAAGGCCTCTCCCTGCGATCTCCAATTACCCCTGTCCGGCGCTGAATAGCTGAATAGGAAATAAAGCTGAATAGGAGGTATAGAATAAAATGAGTACAAACCTAGGCTCCAAGCTCTAGTCAGGATGATGAAGAAATAGAACAGTTTTATGAAGATGTTGAATTAGTGATGAGAAAAGTGCAAACTTAGTATACTGTCGTAATGGGCGACATCAACGCAAAAGTGGGGAAAAACAGGCTGGTGAACAAGCAATTGGCAACTGCGGCGTGGATTCTTGGAACGCCAGAGGAGAGATGCGGGTAGAATTCGCAGAAAGGAATAAGCTTCGAAGAATGAACACCTTTTTCAGGAAGCGTAGCAACAGAAAGTGGACCTGGGAAAGCCCCAATGGTGAAACAAGCAATGAAATTGACTTCATACCTTCTGCTGATCCCAGCATAGTGCTGGATGTAGAAGTGACAGGTAGGGTAAAGTGCAGTGATCATAGGTTAGTGAGGGCTAGGATTCACCTCAATTTGAAGACAGAAAGAGTAAACTTAATCAAGAAGAAACAGGCTAACCTAGACGCCGTAACGGTAAAAGCAGACCAATTCAGGTTGACACTTACAAATATTCAGCCTTAGAAAAGAGTGATGAAGATGACTTAGAGACAATGAATGAAACCGTAACTAGGCTGGCTTCAGAAGCAGCAATTGAAGTGAGAGGTAACGTGCCAAAGGAACCAGCAGGTAAGCTCTCTCATGAAACGAAGCACCTAATAAAGAAACGACAAAGAATGAAAGTGCCCAACTGAAGACATAAGATAGAATTCGCGGAGTTATCGAAACTGATAAACAAGGCGAAAAAGAGTGAGATTCGAAATTAAAACGTGAGAACGACTGTAGAAGCCGTAAAAAAAATGGACGTGGCCTGAAATCAGTGAGAAGGAAACTTCGCATCGGACAAACCAAGATGTATGCACTGAAAGATAAGCAGGGTAACATCATCAGTAATCTCGAAGATATAGAACAATTCCATACTGACCTTTACAGTACCCAAAGCAGCCACGATACCTCTAATCGAAGTAGTAATGAACAGGTTATAGAGGCTCCTTCTATAACTAGCGATGAAGTTAGAAGGGCTTTGCAAGACATGAAACGGGGAAAAGTGGCACGGGAAGATCACCACCCAGACCACCAGTCGATTTAGTCAATGATGGAGGAGACATAATGCTTGAAAAATTGGCGGTCCTTTATGCGAACTGTCTGTCGACTTCGAGGGTCCCAGAGAACGGGAAGAATGCCAACATTATACTAAACCGCAAAAAGGAAGACGTTAAAGAATTGAAAAATTATAGGCCCGTTACCTTACTTCCTATATGTTGTAAAGTACTCACCAACATAATCTTCAATAGAATAAGGGAAACACTGGACTTTAGTCAACCAAGGGAACAGGAGGTTTCAGGAAGGGATACTCTACAATGGATCAAATGCTTGTCATCAATCAGGTAATCGAGAAATCCGCATAGTACAATCAGCCTCTCTATATGGCTTTCAAAGATTACGAAGAGGAATTTGATGCAGTAGAGATACGAGCAGTCATAGAGGCATTACGTAATGAAGGAGTACAGGACGCTTACGTAAATACCTTGGAAGGTATCTACAGAGATTCCACAGCTACCTTAATTCTCCACAAGAAATGTAGGGAGGTACCTAAAATGAAAGGGGTCAGACAAGGAGACACAATCTCTCCAATGTTATTCACTGCGAGCTGGGAAAAAATATTCAAGCTATTAAACTAGGAAGGCTTAGGAGTATGGACGTACGGCGAATGTCTCAGCAACCTTCGATTTGCAGATGACATTGTCATGTTCAGGAACACTGGGGACCATTACAACAAATGATTGAGGACCTTAACAGAGAGAGTATGAGAGTGGGGTTGAAGATTAATATGCAGAAGACGGACAGAATGATCAATAACCTGGAAAGGGAACAAGAGTTCAGGATCGCCAGTCAGCCTCTATAGTCTGTGAAGGAATACCGTTAACTCGGTCAATTATTCACAGGGGAACCTGATCATGAGAAGGAAATTTACAGAAGGATAAAAATGAGTTGGAGCGCATGCGGCGAACATTGTCAGATCCTGGTTGGACGCTTAGCATTATCATTAAAAAGAGAGGTGTACAATCAGTGCATTCTACCGGTGCTGACATATGGGGCAGAAACTTGGAGACTGACTAAGAAACTCGAAAACAAGTTAAGGACCGCGCAAAGAGCGGTGGTACATAGGAAGAAAGTTGCGCGTAACGTTAAGAGATGGGAGAAGAGTGGTGCGGATTAGAGAGCAAACAGGCATAGCCGATATTCTAATTGACATCAAGAGAAAGAAATGGAGCTCGGCAGGTCATGTAATGCGCAGGGTAGATAACCAGTGGACCATTAGGGTTACAGAATGGGCGCCAAGAGAAGGGAAGCATATTCGAGGACGACAGACGACTAGGTGGGGTGATGAAATTAAGAAATTTGCAGACGCTAACTGGAATCGTTTGGTGCATGACAGGGGTAATTGGAGATCGCAGGGAGAGGCCTTTGCCCTGCAGTGGACGTAAAATAGGCAGAGGATGATGATAATGATGATGTCCAGGAATTCTAGACATTGTCCCGTCGGCCATCAGTCGAACTTGACTGCAGTGTAATAGCGTAACCTAATGGCTAGCATTAAAAAATAAAGAGATGCCGAAAGATCGACCGAATTTTAGCAACTTTCAGTTGGCAACGTCGAGAGAGTACCCCTTTCTAGTAACATACCCATTTACGGCACATAGCCGTAACTTCCCTGCTGCGTTATAGCAGTGTTCGGGTCGTGGTTAAACACTACAATAAACACTCCTCTCTTTAATGAAATATGGCCCTGAGGGCACGATAAGTAAATAAATAAGTAAGATAGGTGTTTGAGTGTCAATAAATCTAAATTATTCGTAACTGGCTTAGGCAGTGCGGCAGGACGAGGCACTGAGTATATTTCTTGCCAGATTTTGTGCGTCGCAGAGACTTGTAACAACGCCATTAAATAAATAAAAAATGACAGGCGATTGACAAGCAATAAAGATAAAGAAGACCGATGAATACAACACTGTGAAATATCGCCAACAAATCACACTGATGAAAACAGCAGTAATAAAGAGAGACAGAGTGCATGAACGGGGAGTCAGGAAAACTGTCATCGCACTAGTGCGCGACGCAGGCAAATACGCCCACTAAACATAAATAGATTAGCGTGAAAGGGAAATATTGTCATCTGCCCAAATGTAGCACGAAGCCACATAGAAAACCCCGGTCAGTTTGTTAGAAAGAAAGCTTTGCAGTTCAAGAAAAATGCGTCCTGGGGTGCTATGCAGGATGCGTCGAGTTTGGCGAAACTCGGGATCTTCACGAGCTCTGGCGACACCCCAAGATGAAAGCACGAATGGTACCGAGACACAGTTTATCTTTCGACAAGCCTCCAGTTTCATTGGTTTATCAAGGTTCACTCTGGCTGGCTATCATTCCTTGGGCGTTGCCTTCTGGGCGGTCGACAAACTGGGGCTCACGTGATCATACCGTCGGTGCATGGTCGTGCCTTCTTTCACTTGTTTGTCGTTCCACCGAGTGCATTACATGCAGAAGCAAGTTGTAAAACAAATGCATTTAGTACAATATTATTAGTTACTTTAACGTGGTTTAGAAGCATTTTGAAGCTTACAAGATGTACACTGAATGTGTATTAGACTAATTTGTAATTTAGTACGCTTCGCATTATACCACGAGGGAACGCTGTAGTGGCGTCATCACATCCATTCAACGGGCAAGCATGGCGGCTAAGCATCAGAGAGGCCCAGTGTAAACAAACCCGTACAACGAGCTTGCAGTGCGCGACGTAGTGATCAGGCTCGACGATGGCCACTATTTCTTGGATAGTTCTGTTCCTCCGTGGGCAATCTTCCCGTGCACCCGGTAAGACTGCCAATAGCTTCGGCGATTTTACAGATCGCAACGCGCACCTACTGTTCACGGCGAAGTGCTGAAGAAACAGCTTGTCCGGTGCAGCTTCTGCGAGTGCGCCGAGATCCTCCGCTCTGCGTGACTGCGAGCGTCACGAACATTACATAGTGTGGGCAAAAGGCAGACATCCTATATAGCGACGATGCGACAAGGAGGTGGTACCGACGATGGATCTCGCTACCAACACAGTGAAGGAGACATCGACAAACTGCAGGTAAGTATATTTCTACTGTTTCATATTTAGCATAATAAGAGTGCACGGATTAAGTCACTTTCGCAGTAACGAACTGAATGTCTAGCAGCTTAAAGAAGGCAGTGAGAACCAATGAGTGTTCGTGCTTTTACATGCAAGTGGGCCCGCGAAAATATGGAAAAGATGAAGGTAACCTTCACTAACTTGGTGAGATAACAGAAATTCATGAGTGACATTAAGCCAGCAAAATTTATGGAAGAGTATCTTTATCCAACTGAAATATCAATAGCAAGTACTGATATAAAGCAGGAAACTTATACAAACATTTCATGGGTTGAACAGCACATGGAAGGCATTACCGAATCGTAATCGCCTCGTGACCGATATCCTTGAAAAACGTCTAGAATCATTGCATTCCACCGGTTATGCAATATGGGACATAAACCTGGAGGTTAACAAAGAAACTTGAGATGTCAAGGACTGTGCAGAAAGCGAAGTAAAAAAAATTGTTGGAGATAGCATTAAGGCAGGAAGACAGTGGCGTAGTAAACCATGGCAACTGATATGCTAGTTGAGATTAAGAAGAAAGAAAGGAATCGGCAGGCAGGCCATGCACGTATTCGATCACTTGTTGCCAATTCATATCAGGTGATTACATAAGCATGACAGAATGGATGTCAAGGAGAGAGAACCACAGCCGAGGATGGTAGAAAATTGCGTAATGGGACAAAAATATGATGTTTGTAGGCATAGGATGCAATCAGCTCGTATAAGACGGGATTGTAGGGTGAGGCATTTGTTTTGCAGCGAACAAAAATAGGTTTGTGGTGCTGACAGTAGAGACTCGTGAAGGTGCGGTGCCACCTCAGCTGCTGGCACACTAATCAACATGACAATTGGCTCTGAAAAAGAAAACCCCAGTTATGAAAAATAAAGCAACGTTGTCCCAACGCATTGTTTTATTATGCATACTACACTAGTGGCTTCCACAGTTAAGGGCATTTAGTACTAATAGTGCAACGAGCATTTTTCTTTGTAAATAATGGTTTGTATGCGGCTGATTCATTCCAATACACTTTTTTGCAGCAAAACATTCTGCTGCTGGAGGCACTCAACTGCCTGGTGGCAGTAGGCGAGCGCCAGGCACGTGCTCTTGAGAGTGTGGCAGAGGTCCAGAGGGCTGCTCTGCAACAGTAGTATCGGTGCCCTCACTGCTCTCCTGTTGAGCCCACGGAAGGCACCTTATAAAGGAGCTTTCAGTTTAATATTTTGTTTATTATTCAAGAACATGAATAAAATTATTGCGGTAAACATTCTGCTGTGCATATTAGGAGACTTGTAAGATGCACTTGGTGTCCCTTCAAAATAGGCAGAAACATAAGACAACCTGTGCCACTCTTGGACCATGTAAATAAAAAATACACCAATGCAGCATACACGTCATCGTGCTTTGTTCTTTCTATGTGCAAGAATACAGTGCGTGTTGATTAGCCACAAGATGAACGGTGTGTGTAATTCACAATGAAGACAGGAAACAGCAGGAGCTTAATAATGCCATCACCTATAGACTGTGCATATGACTGCAACACTCCCCGATTCAAATGTGCCATTACATGCATGTTCGATACCACATATTCTTTAACATTGTCTTATAATTGCATGTACCATATTTCACACATCTTAAGCCCTTGCATAGCACACTTCTGATGTATCCATTTCATAGGCCAAGTAATTGTACACTTTGTCCTTTTGTGTTGTGTGAAAAGCAGCAGCCTTTACAGTCGTATAAAACTTCAGAAGACAGGAGAGGCCCCACCCAGATGACCAAAGCGCAGCAGCCGATTGCTTACACGTCTAAAGAAATAGTCCCTCTCCAACGAGCAGGTATTAGTCTGTCCGGCGGCACGATGTCAGTCTACAGTGCGTGCCCATTGGTGCAGGCTTGTGTTCACCTGCCTTAAAGTGCAGATTCCGCAGCCTCCTAAAGTTGTATCCGACTATAGAAACACGTAATGCCTTGCACCAGTTGCATAGACTTCTGCAACTTGATAGCACACAATGATCAGGAGCAGAAATCTATAAAGGCATCCAAGCAAAGCTGGCTGGCCACACTTCCATTATGAGGGGCTGGAAAAGGTCTCGCCAAATATTCCCACGACATCCTTGAAAAAGAGGTAGTGTTTGGCACTTCTTTAGAATCAAAAACAGATTGCACTAAATGTTGTGTAGCACGTCAAGACAAACCGAGCTTGGTTATTTGCACAGCATGTAATGGGAGGTTGTGCTTCACATAGGAAACCAACTGCTCTGTCGAGTACAATTTTGAGGCCGGTATGGCACCTATTATGTCAACAGTGCCTATATACGAATTACACTTTTCACAGGCCATTGATTTCACCATTATTTTTGTATGATGGTTCTTTCAATCAGTGCTTGTATTACATGAGCAGGTGGATTTGAAAGCAAAGCTTTGTTTGCAAACCTTCCGACTTCCATAATTGTGTGGCAAGGCACTCGCATGTTGTCGAATAGCTCACACTTCCTCGGTCCTGCACCAAAGAAGCCCAATGCTCTAATTGAAGTTGGATCGCACAACAATTCAATGGCACACAAAGAAGTGTAACACACACAGCAAAGCATTCTGCTGTGTGTATTTCTCTTTGTGTCCCGTCAAATTGTTGTGCAATTAAACTTCAAGCTTCGATACCAATACACCGTCTTCAACCTCACCAATGCTCTAGTTATTAGGCCACAATGGTGCACATCTTTGAAATTTCGCAACACAAATTAGCTCTCCGAAAAATCACAAATGTTAAATTTTGCAGCACAGCTGTATGTATGCACGTGCCATATTCTTTACCACTGAACTCACAGGAATCAAAGAGGCAAGCATTAACCAGCCTTGCTGCTGCCATTGCCATTATCATCATGACACCAATGGAAAGACAGTGCCACGTTTCAGTAAAGGGAGTGCTGGAGGGAAAGGTGTGTCAGCAAGGGCTTACAATAAAAATAACGGTTACGAGACATGTTCAATGCCAATATATGCTGCATGTCGCTCAGCCTACTTTGGCATTGCGGCAAGCGTTTACTCGTTTGGGCATAGACACGTTTTGTGTAATCATTGCTCTAAAGCTGTACAAATGGTCTATTTGCTCTGCAATTTTTATTTTTATCATGGTGGGTTAAAGACCCACTTTTCATTGGCATCTGCACCACATTTCTCCCGATATGCAATTTTGCCTTGGTGGTTCATGACATCTTCACATAGAGAGAGTTCTGCAAAGTATCAGATGTGCATTGTTCTACTGCTTAAGAATTAGAGCCCCATTATGAGACGAAAATATACAATTTATCCATCCAGAATAACGCCGCCCCCCCCCCAAAAAAAGAAGATGCACTGAACCTCTGGCACATGCATCGACAGTGAACAAAGCAAACAATCTGAAGTATTTGCTTCATGCAAGCCAACACACTAAGATCCTCAATGCATTTTCATTTCACCACAAATGCAGAGGCACAACCGGCTTGGCGCAACATCCACATCTGGCGCTGCAACAAATTGTGCAATGCCTCGCTGTTTCATAGTGCGGCCGGTAGATTACGCATGACCAAAATTCAGCATTGTGCATACTTAGTAACTTCACCAATGAAGAACCCCAAGTTATTTATGAGATTAGGATTCATAGGTTACTTCACACAATTTGTGATATCCATTTATCTATTTATGCTTAAATAACCTCTTTCCCAAGGAAGTGAGCCATTTGGAAGGCACCCTGACAGACAATTAGAACAATCGGCAAAAAGTGACCAACCAGCGAAAAAGTCTGTTAATCACAGTAAAGCTGACATTGAAGGCGCCTTAATTCCTACGTACTGTTACGAACTTCCAACCGGTGCCACCAGTGTTACGACATCCAACCGGTGCCGCCAGTGTTACGAACTTGTACCGCTGCACCACGATTACGGCTTTGTGGTCCCGTAGCGCTCGTCACCCGTTTCGTGACAGAGCGTTGGTAGCGAAGACTCCGAGCCTGGCGTCGATGAGAATAACAAAAGGGACTTTATACATTATATACAGGTTATCATACAGGACATGAACGGGTCGGCACTGGGGCCGAGTGCTCACAACAAACGCGACTGTTCTCGCACGACGACGTCCGGCGAAAACGCGTGACACATCTCACCCCAGTCGGGAGCGACACTCTCTCCCGGTGGGTCGGCGGATCCTGTTTTTCAGGCAGCGCGACGCTGCTTTTATAATCCCCGAGGAACCATTGTCACTCAAACGGCCCAATACAAAGTCAGCACACGACGGTCGTCCGAGGGGTCCAACCAGCGACCGCGCTGGCCACCCGGTTCAAAGTTCGCGCGCGCGGAGACCTCCAGGCAAAGGGAGGTGCGGCGCCGGGCTGTCTGGCACACGCCGACACGTCCAAACATGCGGCTAGCCGAAACTTCTCCCGCAGGACCCCGCTGCCTGACGGCTCAGCATCTTGACTTGTGAAGGGAGAATTAGGGCGCTCGCAGGATAGATTCTGCATCTTGCAGATTCGGAATCCGGGCTTGTGGTAATGGCACAACAGCATCCCCGCCCTCAGATAAGGCGCCGGGAAGACGAGCTGCCTCCACGTGGCTCGGATGCCAGGCGCGCACGTTCGTCAGGCTCGTCCAAGTTCACGTCCAGTGTCGGGACGCCAGGTAACTTCACGTGCCCAGGTCCGACTCGCCAGGACAGGAGCTCTGCTCACCACGTCGTGGCCAAGGCACCTTGACCAGCTCCGCTCGGGCCGTTCCTAAGACCTTGCTTCTCGCCACTGGTCCCGCTTGGTCGTTCTGCAGCTTGCAAAACCGACCGGCAAAAGGCAACACCCAACACGAACAAGTGCCCTCTGTCTCCCGTCAAACACCAGACAAGGCCATAATTCAAATCAACCTAGCTAAATCGCTATCCCCTTTTGCTCCCGCTGCAACAAGAGGCAGGTGTACGATCTAGCACACAAGGCTCAAACAATCAGTTTTCAAATTAACAACGCACCAAAATAGAAACAATTAATAATCAGCAATAATAATGACAAATAGAATGGTCTCCTTGAAATCGCTTTGGACCGAAAACATACTTCTGAGGAAGCAAATAAGGTCATTCATTTTTCCCGGCGATATTTTCGCGGAATCCGAAGCTGCTTATATTTGCGACCCTGCTTATCCGTGTAGCGTCGGTACAATAAGCCAGATTCCTTGCCAAATGAAACCCTCTTTTTTTTCACTCCCCGTTTGACGCTCTTCCTCAGATCGGCTAATGAACAGTCTTCCTGTTGCTCGCGAATCAGGCTTTCTCTTTCAACTGCAGCCTGCTCCTGCCGGCTGGCGGAAACCGGAGCGAGTGTGGAGCCCGCGTCGCCTAATTGCGGCGTCGAGTCTATATCGCGGCTAGCACTGCACGCGTCACTCCCACTCACTTCCAGGACCCGCTCGTCTAGGCCAGCCTCCGAGCTCTGCCTCTCCCGCGACTGCTCGCCACTCAAGTTACCCTGATCGGTCCCTGTACCGCACCGCTGTTCGCTCACCGACGCTAAGTCAAGTTCCCTCGACAGCGGGCGCGCTTTGGATCGCGTGGGGGCCATGTACGCCACGTCGGCAAAGAATGATTTGCCGTGATCCCTCAGCAGCTGCTCCGAGCTATTTGAGAAGAGGTAGGAAAATTGCTCCGGGAGGGCGGCAGACACAGCGGCCTCTGTGTTAAGTTTCCCAAACTCTCCTTCAATGACAACCGTTGCGATCGGTAAACAGACACTCCTCTCCTCGGCCACTTGCCGTATCCTAGCGCACTCTCCCGTAAAATCACTCGAGGAGACGAAAGACGGGTGAACAACGTCCATAGTCGCTGCAGAGTCCCTCAGTGCTCGGCACTTCTTGCCGTTTACCTTAATTTCCTGCACATAGGGCTCCAATAGACGTATGTTTTTGTGAGTTTCCTGTATCGTTGCAAAAGCAATTCTCTCTGGGCAGCTTGCAGCGATGTGCCCTTGCTTTTTGCAATTGTAGCAGGTTAACGGTTTCCGTTTTTCAAAAGAACGCGTCATTTCGTTTCGCTGTTTCGGACCATCGTCATCATTCTGAGATGCATTCTGTCCATCCCTTACAGTTTCTTTGGGAAGGGACTCGTCGTCCCGAAACTCGCGACGCGTGATTTCCTTTCGTTCGTCGGGCTTCCCGTAAAACCCATCTCTTCTATCTGCTTTTTCTATGCGCACTGCCTTGCTGTGCAAGCTGCGGCGGGTGTAATACTCTTCCGCTAAC
Source organism: Dermacentor albipictus (assembly GCF_038994185.2). Lineage (NCBI taxonomy): Eukaryota > Metazoa > Arthropoda > Arachnida > Ixodida > Ixodidae > Dermacentor > Dermacentor albipictus. Next base: position 30,216,135 of record NC_091821.1, read on the forward strand.
TCTGCTGCCTTGTTTAGCTTAACCTCCTTTAGCCTATCTTGCAGCCAGAGCCGGACATCCTCATCAATGCAACGGTAGAACTGCTCCAACGCGATGCATTCGACAATTTTGTCGCGGTCGTCGTAAACCTCTTCGCCCTTCAGCCATTCCACCAGGTCGGCTTTTAGACGAAACGCGAAGTCAACATTCGACTCCTTGCCCTTTTTTGCATACCGGAACCTCTGCCGGAAAGCTTCGGGCGACAATTTGTACTTCCGCAGTAGCGCTTCCTTCACATCACTGTAGCTCTCAAACGCCTCTTTCGATAAGCAAGTTATTACGTCTGATGCCTCCCCAGGAAGCAAGGCTAACAGATTCTGTGCCCAAAGGGATCGCTCAATGCTATTCCGTTCGCACACGTGCTCAAATTTCACGAGGTATTTGGCCATATCCTCTCCGACGACAAAGGGTGGAAGTTGATCGCGTATTCTTGGAACATTAGAAGTGAGACTAGGCGCTGGCGAGCTATTTCGGGTCTCCAACTCTTTCATTTTAAGCTCGTGCTCACGAATCTCTCTCCTTTCCTCCTTTTCTTCCTCGCGACGTTGCTGTTCTCTCCTTTCCTCCTTTTCCTCCTCGCGACGTTGCTGTTCTCTCCTTTCCTCCTTTTCCTCTTCGCGACGTTCCTGTTCTCTCCTTTCCTCCTTTTCCCGTCGTTCATTTTCCTTCCTTTCCTGCTCGCAACGTTCCTTCTCCTCCCTTTCCCGACGTTCATTGATATCCGCCCAGGCCTCTGCGGCTTCCTCAGCCGTTACGTCCCCAGTCCTCATGACCTCAAGGATCGCTTTCTTTCTTTTGGTTGAGCCCAACTCAATGCCCAACTCCTCACAAATTTCGAGAAGTTCCTTCACCTTGTACTTCTCCATCGTTCACACTGTCCTCCTGCTGTTTACCCTTTTTGAATATACCTGCCGTACGCTACTATAACACTACTAGTAAGACATATGCAAGTATTTCACACACTGCCCCGTTTTACCCCCTCAGCATCCCCTGGTTTTCAAAACACTCTTACTAGGCTTGAAACACACAAGGTTATCACAATGCAACACCAAATCCTTCCCTAAGCTACTATAACCTGTGTCAGAGAAAGTCTGGTGTTTGAGGTAAACTTCAGGCACTCACCGCGCCGAGGTAGCTGATGCCGGTCAATCCCGTAGCTGCCATCCAGTGTTACGAACTTCCAACCGGTGCCACCAGTGTTACGACATCCAACCGGTGCCGCCAGTGTTACGAACTTGTACCGCTGCACCACGATTACGGCTTTGTGGTCCCGTAGCGCTCGTCACCCGTTTCGTGACAGAGCGTTGGTAGCGAAGACTCCGAGCCTGGCGTCGATGAGAATAACAAAAGGGACTTTATACATTATATACAGGTTATCATACAGGACATGAACGGGTCGGCACTGGGGCCGAGTGCTCACAACAAACGCGACTGTTCTCGCACGACGACGTCCGGCGAAAACGCGTGACACATCTCACCCCAGTCGGGAGCGACACTCTCTCCCGGTGGGTCGGCGGATCCTGTTTTTCAGGCAGCGCGACGCTGCTTTTATAATCCCCGAGGAACCATTGTCACTCAAACGGCCCAATACAAAGTCAGCACACGACGGTCGTCCGAGGGGTCCAACCAGCGACCGCGCTGGCCACCCGGTTCAAAGTTCGCGCGCGCGGAGACCTCCAGGCAAAGGGAGGTGCGGCGCCGGGCTGTCTGGCACACGCCGACACGTCCAAACATGCGGCTAGCCGAAACTTCTCCCGCAGGACCCCGCTGCCTGACGGCTCAGCATCTTGACTTGTGAAGGGAGAATTAGGGCGCTCGCAGGATAGATTCTGCATCTTGCAGATTCGGAATCCGGGCTTGTGGTAATGGCACAACAGTACGTTCCGTCGACACACCCAACTATGTTCGTAATGTTCCCACGAAGTAGGAAGCATTCTTTTATATATGCCCGCTCCGCCGCAGTATTCTGGAAAGCTAGCCACAGCTTACGCACTGCCGCATCGATAAGCGCGTCAGACACATCTCTGACACAGTTGCTAACAGTAGTTTGATGGCGTCCAATGTAACGCTCGGCGCCGACGCTTCCCTGAAAGCTCCAAGTCCCGTAGAAACGGAGGGCACAGATGACTTGCTCTACGACGGTGAGCGAATGAAGCCCGCCACGCTGTCTCCACAGACGAGAGTCTTCGCCTAGCTCGTCACACAGCCAGCACACTGATGTCTTCGAAGGGCGAAAATGACGCTGAAACTCCCCGTCGGTCATGCAGGTGAACGGGTCCGGACGGTCATACTGACGCTTGCTGCCGCTGGATGCAATGAAACAGGCTGCTGCTGCCGCCGCCATGTTCCCGAGTTGAACTCGGAGGGGGTTTCGCGATGTACGAGTTTAGCACGAGTTCGCCTGTCAATCAAAACCAGAGGTCACGCCCCGCGCGAGGCATGTAACTATTGCGCGCGCACCCACTACAGTTGGGCCACGCCCAACTTATATTCCGGCAACAGCGACGCGGTGTCGAGCTGAGAGGCATCAACAATCTTGACCGCCGACACAAAACACGCACAACGCACTGTCATCGGTGATGTACTGAGCACCACTATCAAAAACAAAGCGTTGACTGTCGCTGGCTCATGCATACATCTTCTCGGGCTGAGATGGCCGCACAACACGGTTTCATTGCCTGCATTGTGGCGCGTAGCGCACAGTAAATAATTATCGGCATGTCACTGTAGCTGCATGCGTCGCGGGGGACGACGATGCTGAGGAGTGCAGTCGTTTGAGATGGCTGCTCTGTCATCGGTGATGAAACGGAGCCACAGCGTCGTAAACACGATCAGCGTCCGAGAATCGCTCGCTCTTCTAGACCCAGTGCCATGGCATTTCTTCATCACAAGCACTGCGCACTCAACAGTTCCAACACCACTCTCCGTTCGAAATCTGATTTCATAACTGCACACAAGAGCCCTCACCTGCCAAAATGCGAGTGCTGCGGTGTCGTAACGATATCCATCTGCGATCGCTGCTGGCTCCAGCAGAGGTAATCCGCAAGCACCTTCGACTGCACAACACACTCATATACTGCGCACATGCGCTCAGAGGCGCCTTCACTGGCAAGCGATGACAAGCGATGAATTGTGTCGCTGGGGCAGCATGCACTTTTCGCAATATAACGCAGAGGCTTCGCGCACAAAGATAAACAGGTACATTTTCACTGAACTGCGTCACTACGCACTCTAAAATAACATACCGCCATTTGGCAGCGACAGCTGTTGTGTCGTTTTTAGTTGGTAAAGCGGGGGCCTTAATTGCGTAGTGAAGCGCCTGCGATGAACAGCCGTACCGCGGCGCTGCGTTTCTATTCCCCTAATAGAGAAAGAGTGGCCATGACCCTTCATGGATCAAGACCGACTTTATTGCGAATAGCACTGCAGCGCCCCTAGGCGAATTATCACCGTATGAACGCCCTCGTGCGTGCGACCCGCTTCAATGTACCGCTTCTAAGCTTTCGCCTCCCTGTCGCCACTCGCGGCAAGAAGTGCAAAATTTAATAATTTGCTCGATCTCCGTTTGTCATCACAAATTTCTAGCGTTGAAAACGAAAAACAGATACCTAAAGAAATAAAAATGTTTGTTATTTTATTTGTTGTATTTTAACGTATTCGTTTGAGTGAAAGTGTAGGTGCAAGAATGCGCCGCATGTACCCTGTCCGCATTCGATGCAGAATAGAAAGACAGTGCGCGAAAGATGAGGCACGCCCTTGACGCGCCCGGGAAAGGCGTGGCAAGCGGCTCACGGCAAGTGTGCAGACAGACAGCGGGACAGTCACGGTATCGCCAAGTTGCGATAATCCGTTGATAACAATACGCGGCGCTGGCGCGTTACGTTTTGCAGCCTTCTGCGCTTGGAACGTGGAAGCAGCGTGCCGCGCAGGGTGCGCTCATGTTGTCATACGCGGCTTTTTGTCTACATAATTTTTTGCCTGCACCTTCGGTGCGTTCCGCGCTATCTCCGTTCACTGACTGCCGTCGAGCAAACTCGGGTAAAACTCGGGTGAACGAGAAACTCGGCGCATCCTGCATAGCACCCCTGGTCCGGGGATCGAAGCCGGGACGAGTGCCTTTCCCGTACCCCGGTCGCTTTAGCACATGAGCTAACCTTCGAGCTACAGCCCGTGGACAACAATCTGAAATGCGTAAGCATTTCTATGCCTAACCAACGTCGTGTAAGACGATCGTTTTCACGACAGGGCCCGAAGCAGCGTGCGAATTGACCTTAGTGCTGCCTATCGCTTCAACGAGAACTAAGCAGCAAGAACACACCGCACACGAAGCTATCGGCACTCGCCGTACTCTGTCTGCATCGCAGATGACGGTTGATAGTGGTTCGACGCGTATGGATAAGGCGATAAGGAGCGATAACAGCTTATAATGATCGGAACGCAGTCAGCATATCTGGCGCCGCCACCTGCAGTAGTTTGGTTGAGTCATCGATTCACTTTAATTGCGCCGTCGTCCGCAGCAGTTCGTGTCGCCACAGTGCTGTCGTTTATACTGGTCGGATCAAGTTTCATCACATCGATAATGACACCGGGCTGCGTGGAGATGTGCAAGGGGCACAACGCTTACGCATACTAAGATAACTCAGAGAGTAGTTTCTGCGTGATTTTTTCCCCTTATGAACCTTTCTCTACGCGGAACTGATTTTTCATGAATGTGTCAACAAGTTTCCCGCACTTCTTTCTATGTGTAGTGAACAAAAAGCAAAAAAAAATTTTAGCTATTTCCTTCTTGAAGGACAACTGACGTTGAATTCTACGCATGGTGTTTCAAATCGTTTCACTCATAGGCACTGGCACTACTAGCGGAGTGTTCGCGCGACAGATAAAAACGAGACAAAGCGTCGTCTTCGCGGTCGGGGAGAATAATGATTGCACGCGGAGTTCCCGTGAACGATGCTTCGTCATGGCTGTGTGCCGATGGCGAACAGCCGTTATAAATGAAGGCACTTTCTGGCAGTGAAGTCGCTATCTCCTTCGGCCTTCGGCGTGCTCGCCGCCTTACGAGGGCGTCGAGCATGGGCTTATACCACCGTCCGACTATTCCGAAAGCGTCGCCTTGGAGGCGATGTTCCTGTTTTTCGCGCTGCCAGCGCAACGAAAGAGAGCGTCAGCGATGAGGAAATATCATTTGTGAATATTTAGCTTTTTTCCCTCATGTCTTTGCAATGGAAGCAATCGATTCGAGTTGGCAACGAACAACAGTCTTTGTTCGGTAGCTGATATCTAACTGAGCTGGCGTTCAGGACTAGTTGTTTATAAGTTTATCTCAAGGAATGCAGCGCAAAAGCGCTCTCTCTCCTGTGCTTGTCTCTGCTTGCACTGTGTTCTTTAGGATGACGCTGGTACCTATAATCTACGAACAACCTTAAAAGCACCTCTGTTTTGGTGTTAACAGTGTGCCAGTGCGTAAAGACTACAACTTAGAGGAGAAAATAATTTTGAGCGCGACGGACAGAGAAGTCTCACTGAAGTGTTGTCATTGAAGATTTTATGCAACTTTAAATTTCTCTATGCGAATCGATATACCGCCACGGATGATGCGCCAATATTTTGTGAAAGTAAATAATAATATAAGGCCTTCAACAGAGTTTTCTGGCAATAAGAACACCATTTAGCAAAGGAAAAAAATATTTGGGGGTTCTACGTGCCAAAACCACGATATGGTTATGAGGCACGCTGTAGTGGAGACTCCAAATTAATCGTGATCACCTGGCGCTGCTTAACTTGTATACAAATCTAAGTAAAGAAGCCTATCGCGTTTTGCCTCCAATGAAACGCGCCGGCAGCGTTCGGAATTTGCGTTGCGCCGCGGTCAGCAGCGCAACGCCAGAGCCATTAAGCTACCACGGCGCATACAGCAAAGCGAGTGAAAAACATTAAATGCTATACAGAAAGAGTCCAGTATGAAGGAAAAAAAAATCATATAGCAGGCACCGGTAAGCAAGTAAACACAACATTAATTCAAGATGTTGCTGTTCATAGGTTAATAAAGCGACATTTGCATAACCATTCGGACATCAACGAAGGAAGAAAACTAGCTAACATTAAGGAAGGCTTCGCGACTAGCTTGCGGTGAAGAAAGCCGTCCCATTAAGATGAGGCAGTACACACCGTACCAGTCGGCTACGGGCACACGCTGTAAGCGTGTGCCCCAACATGATTGATTGCATTTTTCTTAATAACGACAATTATTTACCGAGGTCCTTTGTTGTGCACTTCAAAATAATCCTGGGTGAGACATGCACTACAAAGCACTATAGCTGGCTCTTGTAAGCGATATAATTACACTTGGTGAGTATAGCAGTACACATAACTGTCGTGATTTTTGGTTCGATGCATTTCTTCGCGAAGACTAAGAAGCAGCCAGTTGGGGAATTACCTCGAGCCATTGCTGCAAGGCCAGACGCTCAGCCGGCTCGAAGGTTAAAATAAAACGGAACATGTTCCTTCCATTTTATGCGAACGCATGCGAAACTCGAGACAGACGTGAACCCTGACCGTGTTCAGCCTCGTAGCCAATCACCACAAAACCAACGCAAAATCTTTCAACTATATGGGTAATCTAGAAAGGTTCCGTGGAGTCGTCGAATTGACGACGCCAGATGATGACGACAGGCGTAGCGCTGCAGCCAAATTGAGCCTGCCCGCCCAGCTGTAAGCGAGGAGCCCCTCGCGACGGCCTCGCAATGTCAAGTTCAACTGCCCATTACATAGCTTCGAAGCGCGCGCGCAGGCGCGCGCCTCCAACGCAAGGCAAGAAACAAAACACACAATCCCTCCCAGCGCTTGCAGCCTTCCTGCGCTTTTCCTCGTGTGCGGCCGCGTTAAGGGATGGGAAGCACGGATCGCAGATGAAGCGCAGACGTGCGTGCGTGCGTACTGCACGGCGTGCGACGCGGCGCGGACGGCCCCGGGCATGGGGGCGGCACCAGAGGCCTGGTCTCGATGCCGGGCCCACCGCGGGGTCGTGCCGTGAGGTCGCTCACTCACCGCCAGAGCCTGCAGGGCGACGATCCAGTTGATCCAAGCCCTCCTGGCTATCGGCATACTGGCGACTGATGTCTCAGCGTCCGCTGAGGCGCACAAGAGGCAACAGCAAACCGGTTCCTTTTCTATCGACGCTTGTTGTCCTTCTGCCGCCGCCGTTCACGTCACGGCCGCGCGCACTCCTTTCTCTCCGGCCGGCCGGCGGCGGCTAGCAGGAAGGACGGACCGACGGGGTCCAGCATCGCCGCCGTAATGCCACCACCTGCCTCCCTCCTACCAGCACCTACTCGTGGACGAGCACCGATTCGGCCAGCCACGCCAGGTCAATCGAGGCAGCTTAACCACGCCGGGGGGGAGGGGGGCAGGTCGGCTCGTGCAATGAGGCCTCTGCGTTTGATAAATAGATGAGCGCGACTATAGAGAGCGAAAAAGAGAATGTTCCTCATTGATTAAGTTAGGTCCTAATACCACAAAAAGAAGGTGCTTCATGTCTAACGACGTTCCGTTCTGTAGCCGGCCTCCACAAAACCACAGCGCAGGGAGAATGACATACGGAAACGGAGGAAAAGACAAACAAAGGCGCGGTTTCTCCTTTCTTTCCTTGTGGATGCTGTTCTTTGGTGCTTGTGATTTCGAGTGTGAGCATTAAGCAGCGCGAGAGATTGCAGTTATTGTCTATGGAGGAGAAGTTCTGGCCACGTTGATCAATACTCGAATAAAGGTATCTTTCGGCGGGAGCGCGGCAAATGCTTCGTTCATGAAACCGCATTTTATACTCATTGGGGCCGCTCAAATATCATCAAGGTATATTGCATAACCATGGGCACAATGGTAGTCCGCTTTCTCTACTTTCAAGAAAGAAGCGATAAAACACTCCTATATTGAGCGGTACAGGCTGTATCATGTTGTTTTCAGGTACTCGTACCTCCTTAATGCTTCCTCCAGTAACGACGCAATGTCTAGTCCTGGAAATGATTGCACTTGAGCAGGCAATTTCCGTATGCACTTCGGAGTGCCTGTTTTGGATTTCGCTTGCCCACTTAGCTCTGAAATTGCCTTTGAATACGTTGTAAAAAAGGCAATGACAGAAGATTTTCACCTCGAACATCATCGTTATCATGACGTCACAAGAATTCTCCCAACAATATCACGCGGACAACGTTCTCTTTGTCTTTGCGCCTTTCCCTTTCCAAATGGAGGCTTTCTAGATTAGGTACTGGCTGCGATTTGCACTTTGTACCTTCGGTAGACTGCTATATTCATCGCTGCAATGACGTGGAAGCCACGTTACGAAAAGTAAAAAAGAAATGGTGGACACGGCTAGATGCCTCATTGATCGTATCGCACCTTGTCCTGTGTCTCCCTGAAAATATCTGGTAACGCCTACTACAAGCAAGAAAACTCTCCCATGTACTAGGCGATCTAGATTTACGACGAGTCTTTTTCCGCGTCGATGCACCACTACCTTTTCGCCTGTGGCGGAAAGTGGCATTCACAAATGCCCATTAATTCCTTATTGGAGTAGGTAACGCTAATGCACGAGAAAGCTGTTACCAAGTGTTCTGAGCATCTCATATGCATGTGCCCAGGACACTTCGTCCGTTGCCTCACACTTTGCGCCTCGTTACACCAATTGATCGTTCTCTGAAGGACATAACGTTCGACCATGGGCGAGCCCTTTACGTGGTGGACTGCCCTGAGTGTCCAGCTCCTGAAAATCGTGTGTGCGCCCACTCATTGTCGTTTACATTAAGAAGGCTTCAGAAAGTGCTGCAGCTTGCCAACGTCCGCGTTTCCGTCGCTTATATAGCAATAACGCAAACGTCAGCAACCGACTCGAACACATACGAAACTCATGCCTCTGTCAGCACAATGAACGTCAAGTGAAAACAATCGTTCTTTTTGACCATGAACTCACCATCCCTCAGTGTAGGCCAGCAGTCCAGATATTCGCATTGTCGACCGTTATTGTGTTTTGTTCTTATCTCTGTTTTACATCTCCGTACGTTTTTGAACTCCGTGAAGGGCTGAGGAAGCGCAAGGAGGTTTAGATCCAGGACCTTCCTACAGGGGCTGCGCTTACGCTAGCTTTAACCACCTTCCGACCACAATGGCTGCAATGGTACGCGCTCCTCGACGTCTGTACACCCGTCCTACCACAGCTCTAACAAAGGAGTGTATGGGACGCTCATAATATGGGCGGGCTACGGAGTACATTAAGCCCGTTTTGGGCACCTTCCTGCAGCAGATGTAGGGCATGGTGGTGTGGGGTGTGCCTGTGTCATGTTTAGACAGATATTTAGATGTGAGAATAATATGGTGTGTGGAGATTCCAGTAGTAAGAGGGATATTTTTATGTGCAGACTTGTCGTTGCACGGGCTCTTGGTTTATGGGTGCTTGGTTTACGGATGGTGTCTGGATGCTCAGTTATTCTTTCATTGTCAGGGAAAGTTCAATGCACAAAAGATCAAAATGCTATGGAGAAGGAGTAAACACGCAGTATATGCATATGAACAGCAAAGGTAGACAGGTCGGCCAATTCAACTGTACAGGCTTACTATCTTCGGCATTTGAAATGGCCCAGATGTCTGCTTTTCTTCAAAAAAATTCTCCTCTCTCTCCGGACAGTTTAATGGGAAATGTGCGGCATGTAAAAAAGAACAATTCTGATAATATATAAAGGCTAATTTAGCTGTATTTGGTTTATTTTTCTGCCTTTCATTTTGGCAGAAAAGTCGTATCCGTAGTCATGGAGTTTTATCATTTAGCCATTTGTTTAATAAGTACTGTGCGTACGACTTCTAAGTTTGAGGCAAGACCTATTTTTCATCGGAGTATATAGCATCTGCGAGTGCACCAATCGACCGAGTTGAGATGCATACACATGTACTTCTTATATTGATGACCCAATGCACCATGTTTGAATGTAGTAAGGTGCTGATTATTGTTAATTTGAGCATCTTCACCCTACCAAAGCGGGAACCATGTAACTAGCAACCAAAGCTTGCACCCAAAATCAAAGTACACCTAGATTAAATAATTCAGGTAACATAAGAAATACCTAAATTCCACATTTAGGCGTTTAAGAGGCAGTCCTGTAGTTTTTCTCAGGGGTGAGATTGATAGAGATTAATGCTGCTGTTAAATGTGATAGCCATATTTTTAAAAGGCACTTGTTGCAGCTTAACAGACATCTAGTGCGGCTATGATAATCCTGTTTATTGTTGTTATGTTTCCTCAGCACACAAAGAAGCCGCCAGAAACGAAAGCTATACCCTGAAGCTTCATGATATATAATGTCAAACACGGGGCTTATGGCGTGTTAGCAGCTCTGCCCTCCTCAGCGTTGTCGTCATTGGTGTTCCAACATCATCGGACCAAATACCGCTGGTCCTCTGAGGATTCTCGCCTACGTTTCTTTCAGGACTGTAGACGTGGAACGACCTTCCTTCCCTACAACTATATCTTGGAATATTACGGCCACACTATCAAAGTTTCGTTAACGCTTCCTCTTTTTTTTAAATATGCAACATTACAAAGTTAGCAGCCTCCGGTGATTGCTCCCCTTCTCAAGACAACCATGCCGTTAAGGGCAACGCGGTGGCTGAATGCCGCACAGCATAAGATCTTCCATGCAAGCCGACTAATTGTCTGCTTGGCAGAACGCTGTTTGAGTATCTCTTGCTTTTTTTGTGAAATTATACGTGTACCTCTGAGGCGTCCATTTGTCCGTTGAAGATGGACGTGGACTACCTCGCACGTCTGCCAGATGCGGCAACAGCGACTCTGACAGCGAGGACACCCGCGTCTCCTCACTGAGCAGCAAGGAGCCCTCCGACGATGACTTGGAACTTGTTGTGAGCCATAAGGCGAAGACAGACGTAACACCCGGACTTCTTCGTCATCGAGCACAATGAATGAAATGCCACAATGGAGGCTTGTGACCAACACCACCCTTTTCGTTCCTGCTGTACTCGACGGGAATATGAAACGCCTCAACAGGCAAGCTTTATCTGTAATGCTGGAAGGATTACCCGCCGTGGTTGCTCAGTGGCTATGGTGTTAGGCTGCTGAGCATGAGATCGCGGGATAGAATCCCGGCCACGGCGGCCGCATTTCGATGGGGGCGAAATGCGAAAATACCGGTGTACTTAGATTTAGGTGCACGTTAAAGAACCCCAGGTGGTCGAAATTTCCAGAGTCCCCCACTACGGCGTGCCTCATAATAAGAAAGTGGTTTTGGCACGTAAAATCCCATAATTTAATTTTGTGCTGGAAGGATGAAATTCCTGACAGAGTGAATACACGTAACAACGTACTGGCTATTGATGTCACGCAAGCGGCGGCGTTTGAATACCCTGCGCACCGTCACCGACCTGGACAGAATGAAGGTGCGCTCCCACATCCCGCTGGGTGCTGACGTCGCCACCGGTTTCATCTACGACGTAGATTCCACCATTCCCAACTCTGACTTAGAAGTTTTTGTCAAGCCAGCCAGTGAAGCTGCTGTCATCGTCAGTGTCGCCCGCCTGGGCAACTCACGTTGTCTGAAGATAGTATTCAAAGGAGACCCTCTACCTTCATATGTAAAGGAGGGCCATTTTCAGCATCCTGTAGGACCTTTTGTACCGAAGCCACTATAATGCCTCAACTCCGTGAAGCTCGGTTTCTTGAGAAATGTATGCAAGAATACCGCAGTGTGTTCTCGCTGCGCTGAAACCTACTCCGCGGATGATGGCCGAATCGTTATGGGTCCCATGAAGCTTTGTCAAAGGATTGCTCAAACATTAAAAATGAGTTGGCTGTCCTAAAACAATAGGCGAGATACTATTCGTCTCAATGGGAGGCTGCCAAAGCCATCAGAAACCGGCAATATAGTCGCCGACGTTCGTTAAAGAAAATTGGTGCCTCTACCGCGTCCGTAACATGCACTGCTACTCTACCTTCCTTGCCGCCTAGACCAGTCGCGGCTGATAGGAACCAGAATGTTGAAAAATGCAAGGCTGCTGCTGATGCAGCTCGGCCAAGGTTGTCAAAGCCACAGCCACCTGCAAATTCGCAGTGCACATCGGCAGCCTTAAATTCTGAACTTCCACCAATAAATTACCGGAAGAGGACAAACAAGTGGTCTTAATGTTTCGATCACTGACGAATGCCATTCACGTGCTCCTCGGCAAGCTAAAAACGCCGTCAGCTCAGAGTGCACTTCTGGTACTGGTTGCTCTAAGTCCAGTAATCGCAAGCCTTGAGTAGACACCGTGACTCATCCAACACATTCATTTCGCTCTGAGGTCAGACAAGCTTCGATTTTACAGTGGAACGCTAGAGGATTGAGGCCCCGCATCTCATCATTCCGTCAATATATTTTCACAAATGGGATTGCCATAATCGTTATTTGCGAACCCAACGCACTTACTCCCATCAAATTGTCAGGGTACGAACAATTTCTTTCGGCGACGTACGAAGAGCGCAGCAAAGTTTTGTACACCCGCACGGATTTTACGTATGCCCGCCATGCAGTACAACCACATGATAACAGTAAATATGTCTGCCTATGAATAAGAAAGAAGCAAGTGTCATTCACCCTCACTGGTGTCAGGCCGCTTTGAACGCGACAGACTTCAATACATACTGCTGGAGACCAGTAGTCCTTGGATTTGAACAGGAGATTTCAACGCCCATCACTTACCGTGGGATAGCTCGGCAATCAATTCCAGAGGCAGGGATCTGGTGTCGTTCACCTGTGATCCCGACCATTGTGTCATGAATGATCGCAGTCCTACATCCCTGCGAGTTCTCAAGTACAGCAGTTGCCTGGATTTGGGTTAGGTGTCGCGATGCTTCAGTTAGCAAGTTGAGTGGTTTTCAGACATAGAAACACATGCAAGTGACCATGTTCCTACATATTTGCGGATCAGGGGGCTAAATAGTTCTACCTCGTCGAATGCAGTACGAAGAATCGACTGGAGTAAATCTAAGGTACGCATGGAAAATGCATGCAGAGAGGACCTTGGCCGCAGCCTGGAGGATACAATCACAGAGGCAATGAGGGAAGCTTCATGCCTGCTAACATTGACAGTGAGCCGTTCCCAATTTGACGTAGAACTGGAGAGGCTAACCGCACTTCGACAACGAACTGAAAGGAGATACAGGTGCACGAAGGCAGTTTGTGACCTGAAAATGGCACGAAGAACGCAAAAGAGAATCACGCGCCGTTTGGAAAAATTGCAGGAACGCTGAAAGTCTATTTGTGAATCATTGTACCCTCGCAAACATCTTCATACATCTGGAGGAGTGTTCGTGGCCTGCGCTTGTATCCGCAACAGCGACATCCTTTCATGACCTTAGCCCTACATCACTTCCAGAGGCAACTTGAGGTGACGAGTGATTTTCGGGCGCTGGTCGCTGGCGTGTGTGTCAACCCCAATGCCAAAGACGTCAGTGTTGTCCCTGTGTCTCGCGTCCCAGAAATGGAAATTCCATGTACTATAGAAGAACTGGACGCTTTTCCGGCTGCTTCTCGACGCTCATCTTCACCAGAGCCCGGCGACATCACCTATTCACCACTAATGCTGCCTCATCTATGCAGCTCTTGCCCATCTTGGACAAGAGGCCAGGCAAGAGCTGTTAAATTACTGCAACCGCTCATGGCATGAAGGCATCTTTCCTCAGCAATGGAAGCTTAGTAGGCTCGTACTGCTACTCAAACAAGGAAAGTCGGCTTTCGACCTGACGTCATGTCACCCTATTGCCCTGGTAAGCCTCACAGAGAAAGTAATGGAAAAGATTATTTTTAGACGCCTGGAATGGTATCGTGAAAGCCACAATGTGTACCCTGACTCAATGACAGGCTTTCAGCGAGGCAGGTCATCAATAGACAATGTTATTGACCTCACAACATTCGTACAACAACAGAAATGCCTCGATCGAATGTCAGTGGCGCTTTTTCTTGATGTGAAAGGGGCGTGCGACAATGTTACACACGAAGCGATCCTCGAGTCATTGGAGGCTGTTGGAATCGGTGGCCGAACGTTTCTGTGGATCCGCGACTATTTGATCAGAAGGTACTTCTTTGTGCTGACCAAAGATGGCCCGACTGCCTACTGTTTTACACACGGTGGCGTCCCACAGGGCGGTGTATTGAGCCCTATTTTCTTTATCTAGCTATGGTTGGCCTTGCTTAAATGTTACCAAAGACAATTCACATATCAATGTAAGCTGATGATATTTGTCTTTGATCTTCTGCGGTGACTCTTCTTCAAGTACGCGAAAGAATTCAGTGTTTCTGGGCTTTTTACGGCACAGCTTGCCGGTTTTGGCGAACACATGTAAAACAAACCGTCGTACCCTTGAAAGTTTGCAAGGCCGGTCTCTACACCCTTTGCACGGTAACGTTTAAGTTTTCCTTTAGTTGGAAGTAGCCTACAACATAAAGTTTACTAGGTTACTAATACAACTTGATATTTGTGTTTTTGTTAATTTACGTCGCGGCTAGAAGTTACATGTGTCGAAGCAGCTATTTGAAATGTTACTCCAACGCCAAATGTCTCGTAACCTTTAGATTGTAACCTATGACAAAATATAATTCCTGACCCAGCGTCCTAGTGTATGTATTGGAAGTTTGCTGATTATTGTGTCGTACTGCGATCCTGATATGATGTTTTCAGGCAGGACTAACATGTAAAATATGGTGTGCGGCCGTGGGTTGGAGGCAGGTTGGACCACATTAAGATGTTATTGGTGCCAGTCGGAACGTTTGCTTTCGCAATGTAAAAAAAAGGTTAAATCTAGCATATGCGCATGCTTAAGTCAACCAGCAGCATTTCAGTGGTGGATTATATACACTGCAGACGTGACTATAATGTAAAATCAAGCCACAGAAATAATGAACATACATCGTAGAATATTGTGGTGAAAGACGTTGTGGCATAAATTACATGTACAGTTCAGTGTGGTGGAAAACCCCCCGCTAACACTGCAGGCATTTTAGGCTGTGGTATAAAACTGATCTGCACAAAAACTAAATGCGGATGCATTATTGTGATTGAATATACATTTGTGCCCAATAATTTGCTTTTATTTCCTTGTATATTAATGCTTCCTTTAGTCACGTTTGTTATATCTTCTCCTGAAACAGGACACCCTTTGACAGCAGGACGCACACTAAAGGGCGCACGCGGGCGCACGCGGGCGCACGCTGGAATACTGTTAAAGCTCGACGACCAACCGAATAAAAGCGTCGATCAGGCCCAGTAACTATTCTGTAAGGGAGAAAAATGCTTTGTAACAAGGCTTACTGTACACTGCAACGTAATGTCACATGCCACCGTGTTTTCTTTTTTTCTTTCAATTTTCAATGCATCAAAGGGGCTGGTGCCTAAATTGTAGCAAATGTCCGGATCCTTAGATAACGCCAGACACGAACCGCTTTTTCCCGCCCACTAACACGCGAGAAAGACGCCACTACACAGCGGGCGGCAGCCGCTTCGGTAAGCTCTCATATAGAGGGATGAACGGGCGCTAACGGTATGAGGCCGAAAATGGCGGCCGGCCAAATGAGCAGGGAGAAAATATACAAATACAAACGAAGAATGACATCTTTAAACCATAGAATATTAGCATCTTGATTTACGGTTATGTGACACTTTGGCGGAACTGTAGCTTGATTATTATTTTTAGTTGCGCTCTATAGATGGATGTCATAATCAAACGCGCTTCTCCTTCAGCCAAACATGATTGCAGTCATATCTCCTCTGCGTTGTGCAGCATGCCTCGAGGAGCATGCCTGGGAGAGTATCGCCGGTGCGGTCTTTTTGTAACGGTCATCTCGCGCTTTGTTTCATCACTTTAACCACGTTTTAACGCTCTCTGATTGGGTGACGTGCGCTTATTAAGCGTGTTGTGTATCTGAGTCAATCGTGACATGTGGTACAGTTAGTGAAAAGACTCCTACAGGTGCGCGATCCGCTGTAAAGAAGCCATGCTGCCGTGGACTAACAAAATGTTTGGCGCGCTGCGTGGCTGCTGCAAGGAGACGCATTGCCGATGAACAATGGTAAAAGTTCTTCGCTTACGTGAGAGTGGTGAGCATCGCTTATGTTGTGACTGCTGTAACGAATGTCGAAGACAGCAATAAATGTGACATAGGTAAGCAGTGCTTCTTGTTCAGTTATTTATTTGCTGGTGTGTGTGTGTCATTTGTTTCACCGTCAATTCATGCTCATGCTTACACTACTCAGATTTATTGAAGCGAACTACTTGCTCGATTCATAAAGACAGTTTTTTGTACCTCTATCAGTAACAGTGTTGGTTATTCTTAAAGTTCGAGTACATGTTGCACTTTTGTGCGTACGCACAGCACTATAGCTGATGTACGGAACTAGTGTTACATGCTGACATGGTGATACGTTTGCAAATGAATGGTAAACTATCCTGAATTAAACAATACTATTTGCAGTAATTCAGTTTGTAATCAGTTCATATCGCGTTCTTACTGTTCCGCTGTCGCATTACAGCAGTGCTGGTTTTTTACTGAAGTGGAGTACGAGCTGACTCGGGAATTAATTTGCATTAGTTAGCTTGAATTGCATAATTTATTTAATTAATTAATTTTGAATTTTTGTTACCGAAATTTTCTAGACAGACCATACTCAAGTTTCGCGTTTTATTATATGTTCTGTGGTAATATTTTATTTGTTTGTGGTTTATTTATGCTTATTTGATTACATGTTATTAGTTATTGCAGCGCGACTTAAACCAATAACTATAAAATTGTAACATTACTATTTTGTCTTTGCAGGCTCCACTGTACAGCAAGGAAGTTAGCAACTGACATACTGGCCGCAAACAGAGATGATTGTGCTCTCAACAGGGATGAGATCGTCTACTTTACGATAACCTAAACCTTCTATGTAAAAAAATATATGTAAAAAAAAAACAGCAAGACAAGATATATTTTTGCTTGTGAGGGGAAAATATTGAGTTGCCTTGTTTTGTATATGCAATTAAAGTAATCATGACATTTTCACTAAATGGTTTGTGTCAGCATCTCTTCTCACAGCTGCTACACACATCATTTCCATAATGTGGGTCTTGCTGGCTCATACCTCCATAAATTTCGTTTTGATACAGGCAATGTTGCATGCAGAAATGCGTAGTGATTATGACATGTGCCACATTTTCAGATGTGCTTTCCACTTGTGCAAAGTATAATTGTTAAAAATCTCGCCATAATGTGATGACGGCATCATACTGTTTGCAGAAAGCTTTCTTTCAACATGAACCGCAGCAAAGAAATATCTTTCGGGTCCAACCTTTATACAGTGCATTCACTACTACAAAAGCAGCACACTGTTTATTTCACCAATTATTCTGTGTTTTTGCACATTTAATCCTCAAATTACCAAATATATGTGCCAACTTATTTCAAAAGGTACAACTTTTATGATGCATCGTGCCTTCTATACTAACTTATGGCAAATTGGTATCCTTTCAGTACTGACTGGCTTCAATATGCTATGACATGTACCCTAAAGAAATTAAAAAATGTAATTAGTAAAATTTTGTTCCTAAATAATTGTATTGTCTATCGCGCAAATTCTGATTTCTTTCACCGCTATGAAGCATTAACAGCAATAAAATTGAGTGAACTAGGGTGGTTGCTTGGGCTAGTTGGTGATTCATGATCAAAAATAACGTACAGCGCGAAGGACAAGGACAACGATAGACGACATACACAGCGCTGTGTATGTCGTCTATCGTTGTCCTTGTCCTTCGCGCTGTACGTTATTTTTGAATAAAATTTAATTTTGTTTTAAGACGCGCACGTTTGTTCATTGTAGAGAGTCATGTCCGAGAATCTTGGACATAGCCCCTCCGGCCATTTTTATGAGCTGTTTTTGTGATCTTTCCGTATAGGCATAGAGTATTGCCAGTCTTCACCACGCGTCCTTCTGCGCATGCCCATGAATTTTGCACATGGCTCCTTCGGCCGTCCATTGAACTTTACTGCAGTGCACTGACGTAACTCACTGAGCAACGCTTTCAAAAAATAGTACTTCAGAAGGCCAGCCGAAGTTCAAGAACTTTCCTTTACCTACGTCGAAAGGACACTTTTTTTTATAACATACGTTTTGGCGGCACTTAGTCGCTGTTGCGAATATGTGCTTTTAATGCCTGTATTTTCAGGAGATTATCCTCCGGACGTTGCTGACTGAAAGATGTTGAAATTCGGCCGACGTTTTGAAACATAATTTTTACACAGTGCTGCTCATTAAGTTAGGCTAGTCCACTGCGGTGAAGTATGACGGATGGCCGAAGAGTCAGTTGTCCTGTATTCATGGGCATGCGCAGAATAACGCCTGGGTGAAGAGTTGCAGGACTGTATGCTTATAGGAAAGGTTACAATACAAAAAACTACGTGTACCTATACTAAAGGCTACTACATACCTTTTAATTTATAGGTGCACGAAATTGTGAGAATATGCCCCAGTATTACAGGTTACTTGAGTATAGGTTACAATTTTATTTCTAGTTTATAGGTGCAAAAATACGCCCCTCTATTAAAGCTTACTCTGGCAAAAGTTACTAATTTCTATTTATAAGTATACAAATTTGTGAGCATATGCCACTTTATTAAACGTTACCATGCTAAGAGTATACGGACATGTCTTGGACTACCAAGCTGCGCCTCGACTCACGCAACAACCATGACTGCTATAGAGACTACTTGGTTCCAACATATAAGGGTTGTCCCACATAACTGGAGCCAACGTTTTAAAAATGAAAGGCACTCCGGACGCGAGTTGAACCGAATGCGTAATGTTGGCACTGGCCTAGAGTTACTCAGGCTATTTTTTATTTTCCCCTTAACTAACGGATTAGATATGTTTTTTTAATCGACTTCTTGAGTATTGGCTGCAGACCGCAAGTTTGATACGCGAAGTTGTAGAGCACCTTGAGAAACCTCTAAATAAATCGTTTCCAACACGATAATATTTCACGTGGTCCTTTTTTCCGCGTTCCAAAGAAAGCCCGCGAAATATGAAAAAAAAATACCACGTGAAGGAGCGATTGCGCACTGTTATTGTGCTGCTCTCAAGCATGCGATGGATGAACAAGGTCGGCTGCAGTGAGACTGGCCCGCGTTATGTATCTGAAACATGTAACTGAAACAGCCTGCGGGCGCACTCTCTCAGGGACTGACGCACCGGTCAGTGGTGCACAAGTGTGAATACAGACGTGGCCACCCAATACTGCGGTCACGAAGCGATGCGCACGTGCTGGGTGCGAGATCAAAAAAGAACGTCTGGTAGACTGTAAGTGTAAGAAGGAGAGCAGGCGGGCCCAGTGCGAAAAGAGACATCGTCTGAAGAAGACATGCGTAACCTTCCTTTAATATAGCCAAGGTTTTTCTTACCATTAGTTAGTTTTGTCCCCGCGTGATTTATCCGCTGTTATTCGAGCCCTAAGGTTTGAAGTTGTAGCATCATCCTTCAATGCGAAAACTACTACAAGGTCATTTGTGTACAAAGGCAAAATTGTAGCAGCCGTCATCACCTTCCATCGTTCCCACGCACTTCGCCCTTTCCTTCTTTCAAGCAGAATCAAAATGCTGCTTTCGTCTTTTCTTTTTCGCGGCCTTAGACGCTTTATCGCTTCGGCAACGCTCGGCCAGCAGCACGCATTTGCGCCGTCATGCGATAGAAGCCGCATGCCCAGATACCTACACCAGACATAACGCGGACCAGTCTCGCTGCGGCCGACCTTGTTCATCCATTGCACGCATCCATCGCACAATTAAAGTGCGCAAGCAACCCGTCACGTGGTATTTCTTCATATTTCGCGGGCTTTCTTTGGAACGCGGAAGGACCACGGGATATATGTCGTGTTGGAAACGTTTATTGAGAGGTTTCTCAAGGTGCTTTACAACTTTGCGAATCACACTTGGGGTCTCCAACCAATGCATAAAAAGTTGATTAATTAAACATAACTAATCCTTTAGTTAAGGGGAAAGTAAAAAAATAGCCTATGTAACTCTAGGCCAGTGCCAACATTACGCATTCCGTTCAACTCGCGTCCGCAGTGCCTTTCATTTTTAAACCTTTGGCTCAAGTTATGTGGGACAACCTGTGTAACGATTGACAACCTTAGAGCACACATTCGACATCTGTGTCACGTGCCCAGTGACTATATTGCTGTTTTCCCAGCACAAAGAACTCAAGCCACATTTTCGAAACTTGTGGCGACACATCAAGGCTACCTTTTGCCGGGCTTTCCACCAACAGCAAGACTATTATTACCCCTGTGGTCCCTGCGACAACCACAAGTACGCCTCACCATTCCGGGAATAAGAAAGAGGACACGTCATTCAACAGTGGCTCTACGTCGGTTCACACTGTCATTACTGAACGACGCATATGAACGAAGAACGCACATTTACGCCGATGGATCTATCTCAGCCATCAGCTGCACAGGCGCTGTTATCATCCCGGCCTTGCAAGTTACAATTACTTCAAAGTGTCCAATTTAACGAACTCTGCGGCAACAGAACTTGCCGCTCTACGTGCCGCTGTTAATTACATCGCACAAGCTAAACCTCGAAAGTGGGTCGTCTTTTGTGACTCCAAGGCAGCACTTCACAGTCTGCAGTTAGCCTTACGACGCAAGACCCATGATCAACTGGTGCTTGAGACCAGCGAGGTTCTCCATCAAGCCCTCATAAGCGGACATGACATCATCTTCCAATGGCTTCCGGGACACTGTAGCACCGTCGGAAATGACCTTCCTTATGATGCCGCCCGGTCAGCCAATAAAGAAACCCTGACGCTTCCTATACCCTTATCAAGGACAGATGCTGCGAGGGGTCTTCATTCACATGCTGAAACCAAGACTGAAGCTTTGTGGAACAGCCTGATTTTCTCCAACTGCCATCTCCACCGGCTGGATCCCACATTAAAGCTTCATATTTCATGGAACTTCTCCCGCCGTGATGCAACTTTACTGTGCCACCTCTGGTTAGAGTTCGCTTTTACGAAGGCCTACTCATTCCATATTGAAATATCCGACACACCGATCTGTGACTCATGCAACAGTGAAGAGACGATAGAGCACGTGCTGTGCTTTTGTAATCTCTATGACAAAAAAAAAAGCGCGACGTTCTTCGGAGTATGTTAAACGGATTAGATAACAGACCATTTTCAGAGGCTATAATTCTCGGACCATGGCCCCACGCGTCGCAGGCTTACAAAGCGACGCGGGCACTGCTACGTTTCATGAAAGCGACTGGCCTCAGTGATCGATTACAGGCGTGAAGTTATGGTCATCCGCACGTATTCACACCGATAGTACCTTCTTCCTCCCCCCTCTCCTGTCTTTTCTTCCCTTAACCCCTTCCCCTGTATAGCGTAGCAAACCGGACGTCCGTCTGGTTGACCTCCCTGCCTTTCCTTCCTTCCTTTTCCTCCTCCTACGTGCAAGGCTTTCTTGGTGAGCGTACAACCTTTATTGGGTTTGTTGACTTACCGATCTTTCGTTTCCTTCTATTTTGATCGCTTTAGGCATTTTACTCACGTGTAGGATAGCAACCGGGACGTGCAGCACGCAATTTAGACGAGCCCGATGTCTTAACTTGCTTTTTGTTGTTGTTGTTTTCTTGCCACACAATGACATCCATGGTGACAGAGAGAGAGAGAGAGAAAAAAATGATGCAGAGAAAGGCAGGGAGGTTAATCAGAGGTAGTTCCGGTTGGCTACCCTGCGCAGGGGGAAGGGTTAAGAGGGATAAAAACAGAAACAGAGTAGAAGGGGGAGATAGAAAGAAAGGGAGACAAGCACGAACAAAGCGCGTACACTACAGAGCGTTTGGGGGCGGCGGAGTCTGTCGTGAAGCCCCGTATACCGCAAGAACCTTAACAGTGCGAGTAAGGCCTTCAACGCGGATGTTCTTTCGGAGCATTGGCCTAAAGCTTTTAGTTGTGAAAGTGGACGATTGACCAACTGGTCCAGTACTCTGCACATCACTTGTCTCTCAGCACTGTATCGCGGCAGACACAGATAATGTGTGCGAGCGTCTCGTCGATTTTTCATGTGTCGCACGTGGGGCTGTCGGCCATTCCTATGAGGAAAGCATAGGCGTTTGTAAAGGCAACGTCTAGCCACAGACGGTAGAGCATGGTCTGTTCACGTCGTGGTAATCCAGGCAGGAGGTGCATCCGTATGTCCGGAGACAACGAACGCAATCGACACATAGTGAAAACATTTGAGTCCCACAGGGGCAAAGTACACTCACGGGACATCAGTCGCAGCTCAGCCGCAGCGCATCGTGACAGAACTTGTAGCCATCCGTACGTGTCGCTGTGAAGTATGTCAGCCATCAAGGGGCACAAAAATGGGTCGTGTTTTGTGGCTCAAAAGCGGAAACGCGGCTGTTCACAGCTTCAAATCTGTTTTGTGTAACAGCACAGACTCATATGCGCGATTAGTATTTTAAATATAAGAAATGTGCCATTATATACTCCAGAAAAAAAAAAGCAGCATGATATCATGGTTTAGTGGTGTTTTGGCTCTTGTGACACTATCAGTAACGACTTTTCTGGGAAGGCTGCCCGGTCTGCCCACGAAGGCATCCAGACGCTTCAATTTACCCGCCGCAGTATATATAAGTGAATAGATGACGTTCCAGTCCTGAGTTCGAGATCGTGGGTCGAATCCCGGCTACGGCGGGCGCATTTCGAGAGAAGCAAAATGCAAAAACGCCCATGTACGTAGATATAGTTGCACATTAAAGGGCACTGGGTGGTGAAAATCATTCCGCAGTCCTGCACTGCGGCGTGCCTCGTAATCAGATTGTGGCATTTGGCACGTAAAACGCCGCGACATAATTAATTTAATTTAACCATTCGAGTTCTGCTGGTGAGGACGGATGCTGCAAGAGAACTTTGCCTGCTTTCTCGCGCAAAAATGTAACTTTTCTAAAGTTGTCCCAGCGTCCGAGTGCCACCTGCGTACCCTGGACCCTTTATTACGGCTGCAGGCGCCAACTATAGCCTTTACCGCCACGATGTAACATTGCTCTACCGATTATGGCTACGGAGTGGCAATCGCAAGCGCTTATTGTTACCGTATTTGAATGGCATTCTGCTACTCTTGCGTGTCTGAAGAAATTGTCGAGCATATCAGCGCGTGCCCTCAACACGACGTCCAGCGCCCCTCTTTACAAACCGCATGTAACCCGATCGACTCCAGAACAATTTATGAGACGAAATTTCTTGGAACGTGGCCACATCTATCGCTGGTGCAGAAACCTATCTGTTCGCTGCTGCAATTATTTAAGCGCACCGTTTATAGGCCTGGACGTCGTGTCAGTGTGTGCACTCAGTGCTCACTCTTCCCTTCTTTCTATTCCCTCTTTCCGTTACTTCCAAATCCGATGCTTGTTTCGTTGTGCTCCCTACGTTGTCTCTCTTTGCTTTCTCTCTCTCTCTCCCGCTCTGTTGGCTTTCCTCTTGGTTATTCTTTCTTTCTTAAATTGCAGCCCGGTGACTGCATTTCTTTATTTTTTACCACAACATGGAATTTACGTGTTAAAATGAGTTGTTGAACAATTGTCGATAATTTTTTAGGAGTCGCTTCGACGGTGTGCCTGGTCTGCTTCTTGGCCCCGCCATATTCGAAATCTCAACGTCAGCAAACGTCTACTGAATAGTAGGCTTTTCTCGAATTTACTAGATACACCTAAGAGTACACGCATATGCAATGTTATATCGCTAGCCTGTCGTTATAGTGTGCTTAATTAGTCACGACATGAAAAAGATGTGAGACCGAATTCATATAGATGTTCGTATGTTTATATGTATGGCGCCTGTTTGTAAAAAAAAAAAAACAGGCGCCATACAGCCTTTATAGTGAATATGTTATTAACCTATGTGGCTTCCCTATAAGAAACTGTTATTACGGACAAAAATTTTTGTACATTCAACCCCTTATGCGCCTAGGTCGGTTTCATTGAGAACAAAGCGTACAAGCAATACATGGAGGATTGGTCATTCATGATTTTTAAAGAAATGGTCAATATAAAGAGAGAGATAGAGAGAGACAGAGAATGAAACAGGTAATATATGCATCAACATGATCGAATAGTTGATATATTACTACACGCATATTATTTACCGGCTGCAACACGATAGAAACAAGAAACTAACATATTATATGCCACTTACTTAAAAGGTGACGTTCCACAATTGGGAAAGAAATAATGATAGCCATGGCATCACCAAACGGCAACCGGATTCGTTTGGACGTTATTATCTATATTTTATTATGATTTACATGTTTGCTTCCGTTTAGCTCACGTTTATTGTTCTTTTTTTCTTCATTGGCGTTATGTGACCGCTCGGTGAAACTATCAACGCGTACCGAATGCCAATGAGTTTGGAATGCGATATCATCGTTGGGGCCACTGACCAACCTGAGAAGATAGACTGGGCGTGAAACACGCGACGCATTGCTCTTCATTTTTTGCTTGTTAAAATCCTGCACAGTCCTTACGGTTTATTCTTGTTTCTTGGTGTATCTGCGTGACGCTAAACAGATGCGCCTGCCCCTTTGCCCACACGAAAAATTTGAAACTCAACCGGCTACGCGCGTTGTATATTGAAGAAATTATGCAACCCGGGGGCACAGATTCGAGGTAAGTTTAAAGACTGTATTGCGCACGTGTTTTCTGCACTTCATTTATTATGCTTTATTCACCTGAAGGGGACGAATACGGTAAAAAAAAAGAATATTCTTTACGAAAGCAGAATAGTCGCTTACAGTAAAGCGAACCTTAGCAGAAGCCTTGTACCTGCCGTGCGGGGGATAGTGCCTATTATGGGGAGCAATAGGCACGAATTAAAAGACGAGAACAGAGATGACGTTAACAAAGGTTTTAAAGAGGAGTGTTTACTGAGCGGTGTCTTGTTTGCCCACGCTTGTACAACAGTCCTCGTCTTCGAATTTGCGCTCATTGTTCTTCATCATATAGCATGAACCAAGCAACCAAACAATTATTAATAGTAAGGTAATGCCTAAATATCCTTCAAGAATCGAGCGTACACGATTAAGCTGCAAGGGTGTATTACTGGATCAGGAAAACATCTGCGATATGACAAATGCGAGCAATATCCGATATAGGATGACACGTCTCATGCCCGTCGATACCTATGCGACTCAGATAACTTTAGCTTCAAAGTCTGCGGAGTACAATTAGAAATATTAACGAAGTTAATATTTCCTTGACGGGCCACCGGAAACGAGCATTAGTCAATTCAAACAGCGTTTATTCTGCAATAATTGATTAGCAGGAGCACGAAGTAATGCAAATTCAGGAACAGTAGGATTGTCGCTTATCAAACTTGTGAACATTCAGCAGTAACAGTACGCACAAAAATTTGCATTGTTAGCAAGCCAAATACATTGCGGAGAAAGTAGGGAATCAGGCCCGTCGTTAACATAGATGATAAAATATAGTATGTGTACAATAAAGAAAAGCACGCTTTATTTCACTACCTATACACGGTGTGTTTGGTCGTTAGGAGAATATTTATCATTTTTTTCTGAGAAAGGGGACATTATTTGGACGAGAAAAGAAATGCACAATTGAATAATTGGCCAACTTTCTCTAATTCATTTTTAAAGTAATTAAATTACGCACTCAACGTAACTTACGAATCGCCGCAGGTGAGTTCGTCAGTCCTATCTACATCGAATAAATTCTGATGATGGCACCCAAAGTGCGAGCTAAATGCATAAGTGTCCTAGTCATAATTGAGCTTCAATGCGTACAAAAGCGTTTCGTTAAAAAAAAAAGAGTACATGAAGCTTACTTTTCAGTGGCCAGCCCACTTCTTCCGCTCAATGTCGGTCATTTAAGTATGCAAAGCGTCTATAGTTTAACACCATATTGCTGAAATTACCGAATTTCATTAGAGACGACTCTGATAGACTTTCGAATTTCATTAGGCCCATGAAACAACCAATAAATGAGGTCGTGCGTCAAGTGGCTTCGATAATCAGTCGTGAGACTATATCGTTCAATGTTTTAATAAACACTTTCACGGCATTCTTTCACGTTGTTCTGTAGCCCCTTAGCAAATAGCAAATAGCAACCCATGACCCATTGCAGACATAAACATTGTATCTCTCCTTAGCGTAGTAATTTGGCATTTGAGATTAAAAGTGAAATCCTGCCCCCGACCAAGCGACATACCAAATGGCTTTTTTCGGGGATATACGGAATCATTAGCCAAGTTGGTTGTGATTGTTTTTCAGTGACGACCTTTTAGGTACGATCAAAGTGTACTTGCTGCTACCCTCGCACAGGATCGGAAATCAGAACGCGTCATTCCACTATTACTAAAAAGGGTGAACACCTTGCCATTATGAACAATGTTCCTGTGTTGTTGCCATAGCAATTATATGGACACAGCAGGTGAATTTTCGCCACCGTCGTCGACCTCACCGTGATGTTATGCATAAAGTCAAAGTGCGATAAAGTCCTAGTATGCTGTGGATCGAAAGGAAAGCGTGCGTGGGGGAGGCGAGAAGGGTGGTGGCTTGATACGCGCCGTCTTCTCACGCGCCCAATGTTAGAGGTCCAGTGATCAAGCGCGCGCTAGGGGAGCACGCGTATTCTCCTTCACCTCGGCTGCGCAGGCTGTAGTACTCGTGGCTGAGCGCAAAGACCGAGGGCGAGCCGAGGTGGCTGGTGGCATTCTGTGCGCTGTGTTCCCGTGCGCCTAGTGTTGGCGGACGCGTAATCTCAAGTTTCAGAGACGCAGTGAAGTGAGAGGCCACACGAAGCGTTCGCTTCCCGCGGCCGGCACTATTCATCGCGCCAGTGTTGTGACAGTGAGAGCTCCCGGTCATCGAATGCGATCTGTTTATGTCTGCCTGTGCGTGCGTGGCACGGTGCCTGTTGATTTAATAGTTAAGCGAATGTTTGCTGCGGTTTATACGACCGATAAAACTACGGACCTTACTTCCTGTAGTTGTCTCATATTTTGCTATCACTAACACTGCGACTTTCTTCAATTTCATTATAAGTTTTCAAATTAGTCGAACGTGATGGTGTTAGCTTGGATATCATAATTTTTGAAGCAGCATGCACCGCATATTAACACCTTTGCAACATATATTAGGAAAGGCGCTACCAAACGTCCCACAGTTAGCCACAGTCGTGCATTATCTTGCTTCTATTCTCGATTAGGGTAGTGAAGTTGACCGAACGATAAATTCAGATTTTAGGAAATCGTTTGGCATGACGCGTTAGTTTATAAATTACAGCTATATGCGGTTCCAAATTACCTTGCGTCCTGACTATCTGCATGCTTCACAGGTTGCAATAAGTGGGTAAAAATTGATGGGCAGTAATCAGACGCCCTTACGGTCACTCCTGGCTTACCGTGGTACAGCGTTCTTTGGCTCTTGTCTGATTTTAATGCGAAGCATTCTTTGCCTCATTCCACACACTGCGGTACCTACACTGTAAAAATATTTACACCCCCTTAAGAATGCTTTCTTGTCGCACTGGTAACACCCTTACTGTTAAGGCTTTAAAAAAATTTATAGAGGCCGACAACGGAGCTCTAACTATCCTACAAGGCAATTTCACAGGGACAGACACAAAACTCTCCTGTCGGATATTTCTGTATGCCCAAAGGTGGCAGAATGACTACTTAGTTTTCAACTACGTCTTTTCTCTTCGCACGTCTAGTTAGAGCTTCGTTGTCGTCCTCTATAAATTTTTGTCAGGCCCTAATGGTAAGGGTGTTACCAGCGCGACAAGAAAACACCCTTAAGGTTGTAAACATTTTTACAGTGTAAGGAGGTTCCTGTCTCACGCACTATTCTGCCGAGGTTCGATCCCAATGCTAGGATCGAACCTCGGCCTCTTAGTGCAACAGAGCGATGCTCTCACCATTAGGCCACACTCAAACGCGTACATCCTTCGTCACAGTCTGGTGCTCTGACAATTAGGCAATGCGACTTCGTTGTCGCATTCATATCTAGGCCCAATGCCAACAATAGCTGTTTGAGATGACTGGCACTTGCGTCACGAGCGAGGGCATGAGCGCAGTGGAGTACCGGCTTCCCTTTTGACACAAACGCACGAATAAAAACCAACCTTACCACTGTCTTTCGCGTGCGTGACGTCGCATAGCAACAAGTTGCCTTATAAATAGCGAGAGCGTGCCAGTTTCTCCGAATATTCCTTCGGGGCAGCTAGGGCTCCGAGAGGCTGCGTTAGACTGCACCGCCTTCGAAGCCGACCCGCATTTCCCAGCCCTTCACTGGTGTAGCACCTAGCTCCACATAGACGCTGCGCCACATTGTGAAACCTTCAGAATTAGTCGAGTTAACGGAACATGTTCTAGTAACGCTTATTCGCCTGAATACAAAAAAAATATCAGTCGTCGCGTCATTGTGAAACTAACCTCGTCGTCTTCCTGCTGCCGTCACACAGACGCTAGCGTCACACACACAATTTGCTCGTCTTACCCAAACACCTTGGTCAGTCTGGTAACGCTTTAATGAACGCCAAACTACGCTGGAGAGCCACGCTACATGCAAGATGCTTCGCATAACATTGGCTCACACGATGCGTGAGATCTTCATAATTGCTTTTTTTATTTTTTAAAATGTCAGTGTGGATGTCCGCAAGAATCCTGTTTAAATTAGCATATTTGGACATGACTCTATACTGTTTAACTACATCAAAAGGAATGAAGGAGAAAAGAAGAGAAGGAAGGAGAAGGAAGGAGAAGAGCTAGCTCTTAACTCGGACATTAACAGCATGCACGCACAGGCGTGAAAAGTAAATGAACTAGCCGAATTCTTGGCTGAATGCTCAGCTGTGCGAAAAGGTTCTCATCATGCACGGAGTGCTACGTATCAACTCGTCCAAATCAGTACCCTACTGAATTCTGAAAAGTTGGTTGTGCTACGGGTGGCAATAAACAAAATGCCCTTTTGAATTTCTATATTTGATCGGCTCTGAAGCACTGACTGAATGATTTGGGGCCACGATTACGAGCAGATTAAGTTGGATAACCCCAGAACACACGATATTTTGCTTTTTGGAATCTATGTTTATTCATTACAAACCCACCTTAAGGAAGACCCTATTCTGGTTAAGCAGTTATCTCATACAATATTGATAAGAACCAAACTGGAACATGCTACTGTTTCTTGTGACCTGTACGCAAAAACCAATATTGATTGGAAGGGGTCAGGAGCAGGGCTGTTAGTGTGATTTTTTTTTTGCAACAATGATAACTACGTCCCAGAGTTACCGTATTTACTCGTGCAAGGCCCGCCCTCATGTAAGACCCGCGCCCCCACTTTGGAGTGCAAAAATTTTTAAAAAAGAAATGTTTCAGTAAGCCTCGCGCGCATATACCCGCGTGCTGGTTAATCTTCGCCAGCCGCAACTAGATGGCACTAGTTGTTCTACCAACAATGGCATTATTGTCATTACCGTGCCCCGTATCACCGCATGTGACCGCATCCCGCTCTCGGCACCAAACCGCAACTTTGTCCGTCGACTCCGATGAAGCGGCGCTGGTTAGGCTTAGACGGCGGGTATCGCGGGTGGCAAGCCATTTCGGAAAGTTCGCCCTTAAAATGTTTATGCCAGTAAACCACATCGGCGACCGGGCATGAGATCACCTGCGCGGGCTGGACTGCAGGCCACGTGCGTGAAGCGGAGTTTGGGTCCGCGGGCAGTCAGACGCCAATAATGCATACATACATGGTGCAGGTTCGTGCGCGTGATTACTGAACGGGACGGCATAAGCTCGCGTGCGGGCTTATGCCGGGCCAATAAAGCTCCGAACTGATTTTGGGCAGCACAGCCTGAGCAGTGTCGTGGAGTGAAGGCCGCGTGCGCGGTATCTGCTCTTCACGACGACCCGCAACGTACGTCGGGCTTTGCGATGGGTGAACGCGAAGCGCGCCCGCAGCCTCGGTTATCACTAAATGTCGAGTGAAGCTTACTTTAATGGAGTACGTCACTCAGCGAAATCGGGAAAGCAATTTTCTTCCGGCGTGCTGGCGCTCTAAAAAACAAGGAAGTTGATTTTATCGTCGCAATTTGTTCCTGTTTTTCTTTTCTTTTTCTTTCAGACTGCCCGATTGTTCGTACATGTTTGCGGCATTTTCCGTGTCGGCGAAATCGATCGGCGTCTGCAAATGTGTTCATAGTCGGCTGTCAGAGGTTGCGTTATTTCACATTGCAGTGTGAGCGCCGTTTGAGGCTTCGGTGAGTAGTGTTAAGAATGGCGAGCCGCTAAGCAAGATTGCCACCTTGCCACCCGATTACGACAAGGGGTGCAAGACGCGCACCTCTCCCTCTCCGTCGCTGCAGCTGGGAGGCGTTCAAAGAAGCGGCCTTTGCGTTGGAATCCGCCGCCTTCCTCCAGCCCCTTCGACATTGTGACGGAACTAGTTCGGTGCGTGAACAATGATTCCGGAGTTCCCCAACGCGGAGCTGATTTGACACGCATGGACAAGCTGCCGCGGGAACGACGTATTTTTGTGCTTCTCACGGTTCGGAGTGGCACGGAACAACGAGCGACCCTCGAGCGGCAACGATAGTTCCCGGAACGGCACCCGCCAACGCCGTCGTCGGGCATCAGAGCGCGGTTGCCTTTGTGTACGTAAACTGTTCTGCAGAGCAGCGGCGCGTTGGTGATGAGTAAACGAACAGTCGCCGCGTCGTAGGACCGGCGGATCGAGTGTATAAAAACTGTGGTTGTGCAAATGCTGAGGACACTTCTCTCATGCAGTCATGTTGGACTGTTACTCGTTTTCTCAAGCAGTCATGTTAGACTGATTTAATTTCTGTAAATAAACCCTTTTCCTCGTTCTCGATGAGAAATAGTTCTTCACTTCATCAACGATCTCAGCGTAAATAAGTTGGACGACGGCATGGGCCAGCTACCTTCGAATTCATGCCGTACTCCAATCTTGGCAAAGGACCACGGACGATGGGATTAAGCCCCCAATCCTGACAGTAGCCATAAACCTCACTCGTGTGAGGCCTGCACCCAGTAGAAAAAAAAGTGCGACCATTATGCAGCTAAATACGATATTGCTATTTAGCGGTATTGCGACTCTAGCCCCTTCAGTCAGAAATTATGACTGAGTGTGCTAAAGGGGTTCTGCAAATTTATATACTTTTTTTTTGGAAACACGGCACGAACTTTGCAGCAAGAATTTTGAACCTATACGGCATATAAATCTAAGAATGTCAGGCGAGTCGTTGTATCAACAGTAATAGATTGCAGATATTCACCTATTATAGATCATGCGTTCTATTCCTCAACTGCAGGGTAGTTAACCGGGTTCGTCCTTGGTTAACCTCCTTACCTTTTCCTCTTCTTTGCCCTTTTGAAAAGTGCAATATTCGTTACAAGTACACGTACATGCTGGTCATTACTAAGTCAACAGCCTTGTGTGTGTGTGTGCGTGCGCGCACGCACGCACCCACACACACACACACACACACACGCACACGCGCACGCACGCACACACACACACAAGGCTGTTGACTTAGTAATGACCAGCATGTACGTGTACTTGTAACGAATATTGCACTTTTCAAAAGTGCAAGACGTGCACTGTGTGCGTGCGTGCGTGTGCGTGCGCGCACGCACGCACCCACACACACACACACACACACACGCACACGCGCACGCACGCACACACACACACACACACACACACACACACACACACACACACACACACACACACACACACACACACACACAGCGGCGTTCAAATTTCAATTGAATATTAACGCTTTCACATACACAACTCAAAAGAAGTGCATAGGTGTCCTCGGATTTTTTTGTTTGCATAGGATTCTGCTTTATGTTCCGGTGGTTTTCTTGTATTCTTCCATTTCTTTCTTTTCTTTTATTAGCAAACACCACTCGTTGTTACGAAGAAGAATGGGTAGGCAAGCAGTCTGCCACCTCGACCTCACCACGTCGACAAGAGTGTGCCCAAAGAAAATGAACTCCCTTCAGATTCGAATCAAGAATGAGGACACCGTGTCATACTTGAATTCAACTAACGATACTTCAGACGATGACAACTTTGATGGATCTTTACGCATGAAAGTTAAGAGCTGTCAGCCGATATACTCTCTATCAAATAGGTATATTTCTTCCAACGTCAAAATAACTAGGCGCTTCTCTCAGTGCCTGGCACAGCAACCGAAGTTCTCAAGCTTCTTATTAGACCAAGTCATTTCTGGTTCCGTAAAAGTTTCTTGTCCCACGTGCAATTAAAGATGTCACAATTAATGTTCATAACAACGTCCGCGATGTCCACAACCGAAGCACACTGGACCCTTCGGCCTATTGAGATCAACATCCGCGACCGCAAATGATGATGATGATGATTTATTGGTATCCTCATTGAAACGGGGCCGTGACAAATAGTCACTTAGCTGCCTGAGCTACAGTGGTATATGCTATACATCTTTTTTTCATTCTAGCATTTTGTATACATCTCCTTAATATTCTCTTGCGATAGCAGTTTTATGGACATTTGAGGCGCATTTTTGCCGTCGCCGTCGGCGTTGCCGTGATTTTCCGCATAAAGTCCAAGGGCGATAACACCGTCGCCGCGCGTTGTATCCTGTATATGCAAGTGAAAGAACGCAAAGGAAGCCGATGATCGCACGTCTGGCGCGCCCGAAGGAAGGAAGCGCACAGCAAACGCGCCGTCTTCCGTCACGCGCCGTCTTCCGTCAGTGGGTGCGGCGTTGTGCTCCGGAAGCAACTGCGCATTTAGCGACCGGGCGCAAGGGGAACTGACGATCGCGGCTCAATCTAGCGTGCCATATATGGAGAAAAGCGGGAAGGCAGCACGGGAGGAAGGGGTCGCGTACGCCGTATGTTGAAAGTGATGTGCAGATGGCTCATAGCTTTGTGCGCGCTGTCTTCTAGCCACTCTTGCGTTGACGCGATAGACGGCCTGGAGGTCACTCCGCTCGCTGCTGCTGCCGCACTTGCTCACACCTGCGCTTTGACAGCGAGTGTCCGGGCTCATTGAGTGTGATATGTTCATGTTTGCTTGTTTGCGCTGACACCATGCTTGTTAATTCAGTAAGTAAACGAATGCTTCGAAGTTTATACGGCTGATAAAACTACTGTCCTTACTTAGGATAACTGTCTACTGATTTTCTGTTGCAAGCGATGCTGCGCCTTCCGGGCGAAACTGCAACTTTTTTTTTCTTGCATAAAACTTGTACATCTAGCTTGTACCGCCACCTCTGCTTGTAACGTACACTGTCATATCAATCGCTTCCTTGCTTTCTTCCACCAATAAACTAAACGTCTCTTGCTTATCTCAACTGTTCACCGGTTGATAGTTTCGTCCACTTTAAATCCAAGCACTTCTGGAAGGGTGTACGTTACCGACGGGTGTCGGTGGGTGAATCCTTTCGCATTCTACGAGGATGTGCTGAGTGTCTCCGGATTTGTTGCTGCAACATACACATGCCTCATCTAGTTGCGAACATCTGCTCCGGTATGTTTTTATCCTTGGGCGACCAGCTCGAGACTCAAATAGCAAGGCACTGCCCTTTGTGTTATTGTAGGTGTTCCCTTCTAATTTCCTTTGTCCCGTTCTTGTAGTTCTCAATTGTCATTTAATATGCGTAAGCATTTCTATGCCTACGCAACGAGGAAACCCGTCCATGCGTGCGTCCATCCGACCGTCACTTAGGACGATTTTTGTCAAGATAGAGCCAACAGCTAGCACTGAGCGAATTGACCTTTGTGCTGCCTCTTGCTTCAACGCGAACTATAAGCGGTAAAAACGCAGCGCACACGAAGCTATCAGTGCTCAGTGAACTCTGTCCCCATGGCTAATCCATTTCAAGATAGGGCCCGCGCTAGTGCGCCATACGCAGCCGCCACCAGAATACGATTGATCACGGTTCATAATGGTTCGCATCGAGAGGAGGCAGCGTCATCAATCACCTCTACGTGTGAGGTCTGCGAAACGTGACACTGTTCAATTACGTCACGTACTACATCACACATCAGCCAGTGCTTATGTTCTACGAAGCAACGGCATCATGCAGACGTAGCACCGTCCAAATTGCAGAAGAAACGCAGCAAGAAGAACCAAACATGGATCACTGTACATAATGAACGTTGAATATGCTTCGTTTACAAAATATCTCTCGCCATTTCATCCCACAGCCACATCCTCTGGGAGTTACCTATAACAATTGTGGGCATACCTTCTACTCACCTCTTCTTCGCTGTCGCATGATGGTCTCAGTTAACATTTCGGTGTTGCTATCGCGCTTCACCGCTTCACGATTCTTTCACGGTGTTTCTCCCAATTATACAAAACACAACAGTATACAACGATGCAACAGCAAGTGATTAGTAGAAAATGCTAACGCATCATTTAGATAACTCCCGCAGGAGATTCTGCCTGTTTTGTTTTGTTTCTATTTTTTCCCATCCAATTCAATGTATCTGTTACTCTCAGTTTCTGATGACCCTTGGTTGCCTATTTACGCTTTCAATTACCCTGTACTATCTTGTCAACTTTCTTGGCCTCTTCCTCCATTCTCTGTCCGCGCTTTTCAGGCACCGATACTTGTGCAGTTTAGCCGCCCAATTATTTTCATCCATGCTCCTGAGTCCTTCAAAACTATTTTTGCTCCGCGCTTCTCTGACTTCAAAATAGGTCCAACCAATGTCACTTTGCTAGTCGTCGTCTGTAATTGTATGGTGAACTCCAAAAACCAACCACCAGTCTACCGATCTATGGTTAACTTCCAACCAGACAAGAAATCCGATTTTAGGCACAGAATCGCATTTGCGAATGTGAGCGCTGGCACCATTACTCCTTTCCAGATTCCACGCGCCGCCTGATACTTATGGTGACCCCAAAATGTTCTGTTTCATAATTGCTGCATTCCGCTTCCCCTTTAATTTCAGATTATCTTGGTCGGTGCTTGAGTAAATAATTCGTTCGTTTTTGTATACGCCGAGGTATTTATATTTCTTGGTTATGGATTGTAAAGACATCAAGAAAAACTAGTCATACGGTCGTTATTACATGTTCATTCTCACTTCTTCTTCCTTGACTCCTCCAGGCCGTCCGCTCACGTCATCTTTCTCTTCAACCTTGCATGGGTATGACTTGCTGTTGAATCGACACCGCGTAATTACTCGTCCATTCATTAAAGATCATAATTCTACATTTCTCTGTGCCAAATTTAAGGCCTAGATTTTGCGCTGCGTTGTTACAGATATTCGCAAGCGTCTGCAAAAATTTTGCGTTGTCCGCTAGTAAAACTATGTCGTCGGCATACATCAGTCCTGGGACTTTCTGTTGCAACATTCGTTCATTACATATATAGGATAAATAAAAACCGAATTCACTGTTTTCCAGGCGTCTTTCTATGCCTTTAACATCAAGCTTTAGCAACAATGAGGACATCCGTCTTTCAGTCCTTGGCGACTTTTCGCCATTCGATTACATTTTCGACATTCCAATACAACCAGCACTCGGTTATATATATATATATATATATATATATATATATATATATATATATATATATATATATATATATATATATATATATATAATAATAATAATATTTGGGGTTTTACGTGCCAAAACCACTTTCTGATTATGAGGCACGCCGTAGTGGAGGACTCCAGAAATTTTGACCACCTGGGGTTCTTTAACGTGCACCTAAATCTAAGCACACGGGTGTTTTCGCATTTCGCCCCCATCGAAATGCGGCCGCCGTGGCCGGGATTCGATCCCGCGACCTCGTGCTCAGCAGCCCAACACCATAGCCACTGAGCAACCACGGCGGGTATATATATATATATATATATATATATATATATATATATATATATATATATATATATATATATATATATATATATATATATATATATATATATATATATATATAGTCATATCATGAGAAGCCAACTAACAATGACACCAAGGACAACATAGGGGAAATTACTTGTTCTTAATAAATGGAATGCAGAAACGATAGGTTAATGAAAATTAAAGTGGTTGAAAACACAACTTGCCGCAGGTGGGAACCGAACCCACAACCTTCGCATTTCGCGTGCGATGCTCTCCCAATTGAGCTACCGCGGCGCTGCCTCCTCATCCACTTTCTTGGGTATTTATGTGTACTAGTAGAACCCTGGGAGTGTTAGCCAGCGCCACCACTCACAGACCTTGACGGCGGACGTGGAACGTCCTTGTTGCCGCAGGCGTCACGAGAACGTGATCTTTTTGGGTGAAGGCAACTGGTCAATAAACCTACATATGCTACCTGAAGGCATCAATGTTGTCGGAATCGAGCTTGTCAACTTTCTTATATATATATATATATATATATATATATATATATATATATATATATATCCCTGAGAAGAAGCTTCACAAAATCGTAATCTATGCATTCTTGTTTTGGAATATTCCCTAAGAATTCTGTGCCCACGTTGTCGCAGGCTCCTTTAATATCAAGAAATGCTATCCACAAGGACTATTATGAGTTACACATCAACTTTGCGCACTTGGTAAAAATATATTATCTAAGCGTCTTTCTGGTCTGACTTCATTCTGTAGTTCAACACGTTTTTCTTCACCCACTTCGACAGTTCTAATCTTATGACTTGCATTGCAATTCTATATATCCCAGACGTTAATGTAATTGGCCTGTACAAGCCCACCTTGTCCTCACCGTCTTTGCCCTTGTAGTGAGGTTCATGCTGCTTTCATGCCATTTAATCGGGCTTTTCTTCGTTTTAATCACTTGATCTATGGCATTATTCAGCAGTGCTCTGCCCTCTGGACCGAGCTTTTTGAGTAGCTGTATTGATGTTTCATCGGGTAAAGCGGCCGTGTTATTAGGAACATTTTCTCCTGCTTTCCTTCCAGTAAAAGGTTTCAAGGCTAAACTTTCAGCTCTCAGGCCTTTCTCTTATTGCCGGATCTGTTTGAGTCTAACTACGCTTTCTTTCATGCCGAAGTTATCCCTAATAACGTCTGTAATGTACCGCAGCGCATCGCCTCCTTCGAAGATGTTACCGTCTTCATCCTTTATGGCCGTTCGCGAATTTTCAGTTGGAGCTGCGAGTGCTCTTACATGGTTGCAGAATCTTTTTGCGCGCTTTTGTCTCTTTTGCGAACGTTATGCACCTAACGTTCACTTCTGAATTTAATTTTCTCTTGCAAGAGCTCACTCGCCATCCTTTTCTTTTTTTCGGTATTTGCTCCATCTAAGCAACACCTCCTCTTCATGAAATCTCAACATTTTGGCTTCTCAATCATCCCTTGACATAAAAACTGTTACAGCGCAAACACATGCAACCACAAAGTATAAAGGACAAGACAATCATCATAAAGGACAATCATCCCTGGATGCGTGGTTACGATCTTCTGAAGCTTGCTTTATTTCGTTGTTCCACCACTTACGTGGTTTCCTCTGAATAATTCAATAATTTTTTTTTGCCGTGTCTGTCTTATCTACTGCTGCATAACGTCTACCAGTTCCTTATATTCCCAGACTTTTGCAGGAAACGCCTCGCTCTTGTTCTCTACGTTTTTTGCGATCTCTGCTATTTGCTTTTCCTTCATTCTTTACAAATTCTGATGGTACTGATTCGTG
Organism: Dermacentor albipictus; assembly: GCF_038994185.2. Lineage (NCBI taxonomy): Eukaryota > Metazoa > Arthropoda > Arachnida > Ixodida > Ixodidae > Dermacentor > Dermacentor albipictus. The sequence goes on from NC_091821.1 coordinate 30,253,952, forward strand.
TTTTGCGTTCGTATCGCTCGCAATTTAAGGTTAGAGGTTAAGGTTTAAAGGGGCACTAAAGGCAAATACTAAGTCGACGTGGACAATTTAAATACCATTCCAGAAAGCTCGCAATGCTTGTTTCGTGCCAGGAAAAGACTTAGTTTACGAGAAAATTACATCTGAAGGGTCCGAATACTTTTTTCAAAATTCAGATCTCCCACCACCTAAGCGGGGGAGGGGTGACGTTGCGTGTGCCATCACGACCCTTTGCTGCCGTCGGTGAGTAAAACGGCATCCCACAGACGGCGGTACCGAGCCAAGACGAAGCGGTGGACTCTCTGCTGCAGCTGCTCTTTGGTCAAGTGGCGTAGACCATTCGGGCATCCCGCGACATCACATGGAAGTTGAATTCTCTACTATTTGCACTTTGTGCGAGTTTCGCAAGCCAGCAAAACCAGCACAGCACTACGCAATAACGAAACTACTGAAACGCGAAAGCGTAGGCGGCGCGGGGTCGAGCGAAAACGAAACCTTTCGAGCGCCTGCGTCCTTGTCAAGGGCAATTTCAGTTAGTTCATTTTCCTAAACATGAAATAGAAATGAACAAGTGGCATTTAATTTCGTCTTATAATACAATACAGAGATTTTTTTTGCAGCGAGTGGTTCAGTACTAGTGACGGAATTTACCTGAGGAGTGCTTTCGTCATCGGGAGAGTACATGAATGTCCCGGGGTAATCTCTACTAATGTCCTGCATTTACCTCAATTCCTCGAATATTAAGGTGCTATTCGCGATAATATTGACCCCCTAGAGATTCCCGAGCCCTAATATATCACTATAGCTTGAGTTAATATTTGCCTTGAGTGTCCCTTTAAAGCTAAACGTTTATGATCGCTACCCAGGTATTTTTCCCATGATCGTCAATTATATTTCCGTCTCGTTTTTCATAGACCGTTTTTGAGACTAAGGCGTTGTCCATAGATGACTGCCTGTTTCCGTATTGCCCCGTTGCATGTCCATGGCACTTATTTCCCCTCTTAACTACTATAAGGTTCTGTTCATCACACAAATCCAGCACTATAGAGCCGTTGTAATCAGTACATCCGTCTAAATCCTCATTGCGTGCATTCATATTTCCTACTAATACCGCCTGGTCCGATTTCTTGAACTCAATAATATAGCTTCTAATATAATAAATTAATTCTTTATTTTTATCTCTGCTATCACTACCTTTCGATAGGTAAGCTACTCCAAGCCACGTCTTCTTGCCTTCCCTTGCACCGCTAATCTAAAAATGCTCCTTACATGGTTCTTTTACCCTTTGCTACTTCCTATAGAAGATTGTCAATAACAGGCGCTTGCTCAAATCTCGTAGATGCCTTTTGGTGAAGGCGTACACGCTAATAGATTCGTTATACAGTATCGGATGGATGGATGGATGGATGTTATGAGCGTTCCCTTTGGAACAGGGCGGTGGATTGCGCCACCAAGCTCTTGCTATTACACTGTTTAATGTCTTACCTAAGCTAAAAAGAAAAAAAAACGAAAAAAAACGCTATGACCTCTCACAACCAAATTTTCTGATCCCCTATTGCGCACTTTGCTTTTGTACGCCTCCGTTTTTTGTCGTTTCCCTACTTTTCTCACACCAATCTTCCAATCGCCTCTTACTAATCTCTATTGCGGACATGTTTACATTTCCACTGCTCTAGCTGAACCAAAGGGCTTCAAGGAGGCCAGTGGTGCCTAAATTGACCACTTGGCACATATCTTCACATTCTAATAAAACATGCTCCATCGTTTTCCTAGCTTTACCGCAGAAAGCACATGCTTCTTCTTCCTTCTTATATTTCTCTTTGTAGGTGCGTGTTCTAAGGCCTCCAGATCTCGCTTCGAAAAGTAATGAGCTTCCCTTTGAGTTATCATACATTGTTCCTTTCCTGATTTTGTTTTGTCCTCTTAAGTAGTTACTCAAGGCAGGTTTCTTTTCCATTGCCACAACCCATGAGATTATTTCAGCCTCTCTGACTTTCCGCTTGACGTTCTTTGTTGCTGTGTTGCCCACCCAAAAGGCCGCATACTTGCTGGTAAGCTTCCTAGTTATCTTCCTCCACTGTGAATCAATGTTTTTCCTGTACAGATACCTCAACACTCTTCCAGCCCAGTTGTTTTCTTCCATATTGCTCATTCTTTATGCTCAATTTTACTGCGAGCTTCCCTCACTTCAAAACTAGTCTAGCCTATATCACACTGCACAGCTTCATTTCTAGTCTTCCCGTGAGGGCCCAATACGAGGTTACCCACTGACCTTTGGTTCCCATCGAGTCCTGATTGTAACCCTGATTTAAAGCAACCAACCGCATTTCCAAAAGTAAGTCCTGGAACCATTACACCTTTCCACATGCCTCGGAGGACCTCGTACCTATTGCATCCCCATAGCGCTGTATGCTTCATTATGGCTGCATTTATCTTCCCCTTCACTGTCATTGTTCTTTCCTATGTTTCCATATATCTATTGCCTTCTTTTATCCATATACCAAGGTATCTATATTATTTTAGCCGAGGTATTTCCTGGCCCTGTATTGTCACTGTCTGTTCACTGTTTTCATTCAATACTAGAACACCTGATTTTCTAACACTAAATTTCAAAGCTAAACTGTTGCCTTCTTGTCAACATATGTTAGCTAGATGTTGCAAATCACTTTGCTTGTTAGCTAGCAACACAATGTCATTCGCATAAGATAAACCTGGAATCTGCTGCTCTATTACTGTACCCGCCTGTCTGTATGAGAGATTAAACCCGATATTACTTCCTTCTAGCGCCCTCTCTATCCTCACCATGTACATTATAAACAGAAATGGGTGGAAAGGGCACCCCTGCCTCAGTCTTTAGTTGATATCAACTTTCTCCTCGCGCCTCATCGCTTCGCATTCAACGCAAACGGCATCTCTCTCGAATGCTTTAGACTATCGTCACCTAAGCTTTGCCCTTCCAGAATATCCCACAAAATGTAGCGGTCGACGTTGTCATAGGCTCCTGTAATGTCTAACAAGGCCACATATACCGGGCTGCTTTCTACTTTTGATATTTCAATACACTGAGTAAGAACAAATAAGTTATCATCCAAACGTCTACCTATTCTGAAGGCATTCTGAAGTTCTCCCAAAAATGTCATTCTTCTCTGTCCATGCTTGCAGCATTAATTTGATTGCCTGTATTGCTAACCTGTACATTACCGATGTAATGGTCAGCGGTCCATACCAGTGAATGTTTCTCCCTCTTACATTTATAAATTAAATTCATTCTACTTTGTTGTCAACTGTCTGGTATTCTTTTGTCTTTTAAAGTTTGTTCCACTGCTTTTACCAGAACTTCCTTACTCATTGGTCCTAGTTCATTAATCAGCCTTACGGGAACCTCGTCTAGCCCTGTGGCGGTGAGTTTAGGAATATTCTGTTCGGCTTTCTTCCAGTTGAAATTTGTCAGCACCAGTTCCTTTTCCACCTGGTTCTCTTTCATACTCTTTGTTTCTTCAAATATGACCTCGTCATTGCCTTGGAAAGATTCGGCTGCTATTTTTCGGATGTAATTTATTGCCGCTTCCCCTTCCAATTTCTTTCCATCTTCGTCTAGGATATGTTGCTGTATTGCTGTTGATTTCATGCCTAATAATTTTATGTGGTTCCAAAATATTCTAGGGGCGGCCTTCTTTTTCTCATGAGTTTCGGACCCAACATTCATTTTCAGCTTTCGTCTTTGCTTGCACCATTATTTGAACAATAGACTTTTTTCTCCCGGTATATTTCCGATTTACTGGCTACTTCATCCTGCGGCAATGGCGCCCTCTTTGTCTGCTTGTTTTCTTGGGATGCTTTCTGTCGTTCGGCGACTTCTTCCCGTATCTCCCTATCCCACCATCTTTTCGGTTTCTTTTTTCCTCTCCAACGAACGTGTTGTTTCTCTTTCGGTATTTCTGTCGTTATTACACTTAGAAGCTATATATATACTATATACAATTCACACTATACTATATACTATATACTATATATAGTATAGTATATATATACTACATACTATACTATATATTATACACTATATATTCCCACTTTTTACTTGGCCATTTGCCCAAGTTCTTCCTCGACTCTAGGGACTATATTTGTTATTTGTTCAGCGTTCAAATTTGGTCTGGGCATTTTGAACTCCTTGCTCTCTTTCCAAACTACATGTCCCGTTTTCAAAATGATGCGTTTATGGTCACTCCCTATGCTGCTATACCCATCCTCATCAATGACCATTTCTTTCAACTTATCATGAATTCCTTCTGTCATCAAACAGTAATCAATGGTTGATTGCCGGTTTTTCACTTGCCACGTGATCTGCCCTTCACACTTAGGTCCTGTATTCACGATAACGAGGTTATGTTGCTCATAAAGTTCTAGCATTGACTTCCCGTTGTTGTCGGTATAGCCATCTCAATCCTATATGTGGGCATTCATGTCACCTATTAGGATAATTTCAGCATAATTCCCGAAACGCCTAATGTAAGCATTTATGCATTCATCTAACTCTTTATTGTTCTCTGTGCAATTATTTCCGATCGACAAATACATAACGCCCAGCCAAGTTTTTTTGCCACTCATTGTACCTGATAACCAAAGATGATCTTGACATTTTTAATTTAATCTTTTCCATTTGGCTCTCTGATGGTTGAGCGTTCCGACTCCCCGTAGCTTTCTTTCCAACTTAGTTCTGTTGAACCCTTCCCAAACATAATTGTCAATCACTGGTAGCTCTTCCGAGTCTCTAAGGTGCGTTTCTGTAACCGCATTCACCCCCTATTTGTTCTCTATTTAATTGCTCCTCAATATCTGCCCACTTTTTCTTTCTTCTGCCGCCCTGCATGTTTATGTAGCCTATTACATGGTGCGCTCTCTTTCTTGCTTTCCTCCTTTTTCTGTTATTGACGTCGATGCTATACTGAGGTTCCCTTAGGGGACATTCTTCACTACTGCCTACTATGGCCTCCTTAGCGCCCGAGGGCCCCCTAAAAAAGCGACAGCGCGACCAGCAAGTCGCCAGCCCACTTCTCATGCCAGCCTGTAATTGAAGTGGATCCCGTCTCGTTGAAAACCACCACACCTTCTCACTTCCACGTTTACTTTGACAACCTCGAAGCCTTTTTCTCGGTGCGGATGCGTGGTGCCGAGCGCCATCTGGTGGTGCTGCAAGAAACCCAGTGGAGCACGCGCGCAGCGCGTGCTCCGCTTTGGCTGGTTGGCCTATTCGTCAAGGGAACAACTAGGCCGCCGCAGCCATGGTCACGAAACCCGTCGAAGTTCGCCGAGACAAGCTTCGCATTTAGTAACTGTTATAATATTAGCGCGAAGTTGCATGCTGCACTTTGTCTTCAGTTCTCACGTCTTTAGCGTGGGAATCCATGCCTGCTGAACAACGCGGTGTCTTGCGTGGGACAATACCGGAGGTGGTGTATAGCCACGCCAAAAAAAGAAAAAGGAAAAAAAAACATTTTCAGGTTTCTGCTATTGATTCGCACTTTTAAAATTTCAGTTTGAGAAGGTATAGCGTGAAATGCATGCGCTGTCGGTGTTTTGTTTCATGACATTTGTGTGTGGACTGTTATGCTCAAAATTCTGAGGAATAATTTTGTGAAGAAAAGTAAAACAAGGTATGAGCAAGTTTAGTGATAGAATGCTGTGGCAATATAACCCACATATACCGCGTGTCATAAAGCAAACCGTGGCGTAAACATATACCTAAATATATACGGGAATTTTTCACTCACGGGTACGGCGGCGCCGGACGTCGACGCCGACAACGGATTTTCTGCGACATGGGGCCCTTTACGCTATCGCGTTAATAAATAAATCAAAGTACTTGTGCCGACTTCACTCCTTTGTGAGAAGGGACCGTCCCAGTTATTGGAATACGTTTTCGGTGCTTGTGTCCATTGAGCCACTCTTCGTGCGCTTGTGACGCGTTCGTATGTGTGTAATATTTTTTGATAATTTTCTTCTAACGTTTCATGTTATTATTCTTGCTCGAGTAAAGAATATGGAATTTTGCAATAGCCGCCACTTACAAAGCCTACCTTCCCATGTTGTGTAACTCTAATTTCAATAAAAGTTAGCAAAAATGCAAATAAATCTTCGAGAAAGAGAATGCGGGCGCGGAGACTGGAGAGAGTTACTCGAAGGAAACAAATGTATGCGCACGGAGAACTGCTGCGCGAAGACGATATAGAGGTTCCCGGTCAGATGGCGGGATAATGTCTTCTCCCTTTCAACCTCACCCTGGTTCCTTCCTTTTCTCCTCTCTTTTTCTCTCCTGCCCGTTCCCAGAGTACAACGCCGCTGCAGGCGATGCCTCTGAGGTAAGAGGACGCGGTCGTAAACACCGGATTGCCTTTGCCATCTTTCTTTTCATGCACCACACTTGCTTGCCCTTCCGGCAGCATTCAGAATACGCCTCATACGAATTCCGCACGTGTCTAAGGCAATGGGGGATGCTTTTAGGCATCGAAGCTCAAAGCAGTGAATGAAGGAAGCGGCCCGAAAAGTAGACAAAAGGACTGGGGAGTGGTGTCTTTTTCTTTTACCGTTAGTCATTGCTATCCTTCTGCAAATACGCGCGACCGTCAATCCACATCCGGCGCTTCCAGGGTCTTTACGGTACGGAAATGCGAAATATTCGACGCCAGGAGCGCCCTATTACCCTATATATTACCGCACTCAATGACGCATTCACGCACGCACGCATGCACACTAGTGATCCGGAATGTGCTGATGTGTCCCCTTGTCTATAACAAGAATCACTCTTCGCGCCCGCACGTTTCACGTATTGAGAGCTGTCCCAGAACACAGATGCATGGTGTAACCCAATAACACTTTCTGACGCTCCCTATGACGACTTTCTGGCATCCAGACCTAAACTACCCTCCCTGGCTTCTGGAACTACCAACCACTGAAACATACTTCAGCTGAAACATACCAACAACGCAACATTGAACGCCTTCGCAGTAAAAATTAAGTACCAGCAGTTGCAGTGGTGTAGTCAGCTTCCCATCATCTGTTTGAAAGATTCCAAGATTTCATTTATGTGTACACTGATCACTCCCTTACCCTAGAAAGATCAACATCCGCATTTGTCGTTGCAGACGTAGCACGAATATGCGTTGTGAAGTTTGGGGTCAGGCATGAAATAGATGGTAGCTGGCCCATGCCGTCGTCCAACTTATCCACGCTGAGGACGTTGTTGAAGGGAAGGACTGCTCTCAGCGAGAACGAAGCATATGGGTTTATTTACAGTATTTACATGAGAACGTTACAGTTCATCATTCTAACATGACTGCAAGAGAAATGCACCCTCTGCAGCCGCGCAACAGCTGCTTATAGACACTCTATCCTCCCTAGATCCCTACGTGAGGGAAAAACAGCAGTTCACCTCCTTTTAGGGGGAGGGTTACACACTTCCACACAGGTTTTACTGACCCGCTGAGGTGAATGGGTTCTTGGAGAAACGGGGCTTGGCCCGGGCAGGCGCCTCTTCATCCCCGTGTTGACCCCGCAGACAATGGCCACCACGTCTGTCCATGACTTCTAAACCCCGTCGGGCGGCCGCGCAATATATCTTCCAGGGGCTTTCCTGCTTCAAACAGCGGACATGGCGAACCCACGAACAATGCTTGGTCCAGCGACCGCGTTTAGTCATAACGGCGCCGAAAGGGTGTTAACGCGCCACATCATCGTCCCTACGAAACCAGTCACCGCGGCAGGTGGCGAAGGCTTCCATGGTCGCTTCGGAGAAGCTCGCAGCTGCAGCTGGCTGAGAAAACTTTGCATGTCGGCACCTCTGCAGGCCGTTCCTAACAGTGTGCCCCGTTTCCTATTTGACAAGCCACGTACTTTATCAAACTGTCAAAGACGCACAGAAAATGAATCGCTGTCACATATTCTTTGGCGGCGCAGCGTGTATTGAAGATACCCTTCCGGGAGAAATAGACGCACGTGTGACCTAAGCTCTTCTAAATACTCTTTGATAAGCTGCTAGGTTGAAGCAATATGTAGCAGTCCAGTGGAATGAAATAAAATTCGGAACCAAAGAAAATGCGGAATCGAAAGAAATGAAATGACATGGTTACATCGGCTCGTGACGGTTCTAAAACATGCCTTATTCACATGTCGTATTCCGACCCACGGCACATCTTACGAGGCCTCAAGAGAGAACTGTGTCTGTCGAACTGACTCACAGAGAACACAAATGGATAAATTCTATGTGACGTTGACCCACATATTGTGTACTAGTTAAACCCTCGGCTTTCACGACGCATCGACACCCTCACAACGTCTGTGCCTCGGAACTGCCTACACCAGGCTCTTCTTATTTCGAATTAAGCTCGCGTCCTCTCCAACATGTTTGTGCGAGCACGACGACAAGGATGCCAACTTGTCCTCGAATGGCCCAAGCACATAGACACAGACGGCGCCTGGAACAAGAACTGCGTTTACTTGACTCAAATGGCACTTTCTTCACTTGCCAAAGTTTTCCACCCATGACCATCAAAAGTACTGTATCAGAAAGCTAAGAAAGCACCGCAACACTTATTTGAAGAGGCGCTGGAATTCCTGACGAGTATTGACTGCACCGCATCGCGCGTAATTGCGTCTCATTAGGGCGTCTGAAGCGTACTTCTGTATTCCAGACTTTCATGGAATTTGTTTCAACGAGAGCTTTTCAAGAGAGACTTACCCGTAGTGTCGATACATGTTCGATTTTATTAAAGTATTACCGAATGCAATAATATATGCCATTTTTCCTGCTTTATTTCTTCTCCTGTTAGTTATTAAGCAAGTAAAATATGTGTAGCAGTTTCAGCAAACGGCGACAATTATTTTTATATCCATATCAACAATAAAAAAGTGACATCTGTGTTATAGCTCCCCATAACACAATGCCAGGACGAGAACGTCAGTTTTAACTAACAGCTACTACCTTATTTCCGAACTCGCTTGCCACGTATAGTTTACCAAGACACTCAATCTTTCACAGTGCACTTCGAGAAGATGAAAGCAATTTCCCATATTTTTTTTCGACACAGACATTGCAGACACTATGGTTTTACAAGGTGTATATATATATATATATATATATATATATATATATATATATATATATATATATATATATATATATATATATATATATATATATATATATATGTATAATAAGTAGAGTAACGACCATGCATGGTTACCTTACATGCAATGAGCAATTCACTACTCTTTCTTTCTCTTCATCTTTCGGTTCACAGGCCCATTCCAACCACGTTTCAACGGCGAGGCACAATTAACCAAGAGCGCATTTCTTAACCGCTTGTCCGACGCAAGTAACTCGTTCTAAAGGAAATAACCCATTCCGGTTTTATTTCCTAGAAAACTAGCGCCAGCAGCGTCGCTACCTGAACTGTGCGTGCTTCGCATAATGCCAAGTCGTTTCGTTCGCGGCGTGACACTGGCATGCAATAGAAGCCGACAAGCAAGCTGACTAGTTTTTGATTGCTGCAGGTCAGTTACATCGTGAACTGCTTTCGAATGATTATTTTTTATTAAAACATTGCTGTTTTCTTTCCTCTCTTAGTTCCTAAACCTGATTCCTATACTTTGTTGTGTTTCGCGTTTGTTTGTTTTACATACGCCTTCTACTCAAGGTCTTACTTCTTGTTGGAGTTTCGAGTTAATAGCACCGCACGTGTAGTGCTGTACCTCAGTGGCTGAGGCACTGCGATGGTGAGCGCCAGATCATGTAGATTCGATGAGGAGCAATGAGAGTTGCCTTTACGTCAGATAAACGGGAAAGCGCACGAACGCGCATCTGCATGTGTGCGTGTGTGTGTGGCGATACTTTGGCGAAACGTATAGGAAACAGGGTGGTAATCAATCCAGCATTACTGTTACAGTGCCCTCGCAGTGTTTCTTGCAGCTTTCTAATACACATAAATCCACACAACACGTACGCACGCCTTGTACGTACACTACGATGAGAACTGTTTGTAGAGAAGCCCCTGGACTTTATATACAAATATATATATATACACATTAAGAAATGATGCTCACACAGCACGAGTTGTCGCAACGTATATATAATCTAAGCGCTCTATACTTAACCATTCCTTCTATTTTTTATTCTGTCTGCCGCTTTCATTCGCGTGCATGAATTTAAGGCCTGCGCTATCACCGGGACCAGTCATACACACACACAAACACACACACACACACACACACACACACACACACACACACACACACGCACGCACACGCACACACATGTAGGCAACGTAGGCACACGAACTAAATTAACAAGCGCGGTTGGTGTTATGCGCGCAGAATCCAACATGATATCGCTCGATAACCGCGGAATGTCGCTTTCAAAATGCTGCAGTGAAGAAAAACGGTAGGAGCAGCGAGCGAATTGACTTTCGTGCAGCCGCTCGCATCAACGCGAAGTACGCCGCGAAAACACAACGCAGCGCGCACTCTGTAAAAATTAAAACTATGGAGTTTAACGAGCCACAAGTACTTTCTGATTATGAGGCACGCCGTAGTGGAGGACTCCGGAAATTTCGATCACCTGGGGTTCTTTAACGCGCGCCTAAATCTAAGTACACGGGTGTTTTCGCATTTCGCCCCCATCGAGATGCGGCCGCCGTGGCCGGGATTCGATCCCGCGACCTCGTGCTCAGCAGCCCTACACCATAGCCACTGAGCAACCACGGCGGGTTGCGGACTCTGTACCCATCGCAGATGAATTTCCAGTTACAGTGGGCTGCCTGTATATAGTAGAACGGAGGCGCCCTCCCTACCCTCCCTCCGGAGACTTGCGTGCGACAGAAGGTGGCGCACTCCCTCGCCGCTTTCCGCCGTTGCGTGCACGAGGTTGAGCCGCGATGGCCGACTCACACTCGCACGCTTTCACTCGCACATACAGTGCGCATCGCGCGGCGACGACATTACCGCCCTTGGACTTTACACGGAACCTCACAGCGAAGGCGACGCCGACGCCGACAAGAGAAATGCGCCAGGTGTCCATGTATTTGCTATCGCAATAAATATTCTTACCCTATTATGAGAGGAAGTGATAAGTTTCGTCTAAAGTGTAACTCATTCCGGAAACGCCATTTTATCCTGATAAGTAAAGGATCTAGCAGCTCATTGAAATCGTCCACAACACGCCATTTAGAGATTCGCAAAACAGGCCCCATGAATTTTGGCCGACGTGTGTATTTGTGCCACAGGTTACCTGGCGACACGGGCACATTACAATATGGCGCATATGTCATCTTTCAGCGCAAAGCCAACATACAAACTGAGCGTTTGTGTATGCCCGACAGCGAGGTTTAGTCTCACATTTAATCTAACGTGTATTTCGGAACAACGAGGCCGCTTGGGTCTGTCGCGTATTCACTTCTGAGGTGTCTTTTCTGTTCCTTGGTAAATGCAGCTGCACATGATTTCACCTGTCGTCGTAGGCAGTGAAAGAAGCTGCCACTCCAGAAGTTCTTCGTACATTCCTTTTAAGATGATGGTAGTGAAGGAGAAGCCAGCCGATTCCGCTTTCTCGTCTGAGTAGGGGAAGAAGAGAGCAGCGTAACGCCGAAAGAAAATGAAGATACGTAAATCGAGACACCCGCGCGTGTTTCCGGTTGTTTCTCCTGGCAATGAACCATCAACGAGGAAGGAAATCATGAATTGAGCAAGGAGGTGTTGAAGACTAGACACGTACTGCGGACTCTACTTTGGAAAACGGAATCTCAAATGATCATTACCGCACACAGCTGAGGAAATGAACGGGAACGTATGCGTAATTATCTTCGTAGCACGTGGAATTGATGCACCAAGAATTTCGAGGGTGACCGCGTAGCCATTTTAACGTTGTCTAACGATGCACTGTCACAGAAATTACTTCGCGGGTTAGTAGAAAGAAGTCCGCAGGATAAAAAAAACAAAAACAAATTTAGATAGCCCATTACGTCGAGTGCATTTCGTGCCACCGTACAGAACGCCACGAGGTTGGCATTTTGTTCCAGGAGAAGCAGACAAGTTGCTATTGTTATTGACATAAAAACATACGTAACAACCGAAAACAGAAATAAGAGAAAGGAACCCTAGCTAGTAACTGCCTTCATACTTTGCGCTTATGGTCTGTCTGGCCTTATCTGGGGCCTCTTCAATAAAAAAAAGAAAATAAAGAAAATAAAACGAATAAACAAAATGCGACGGGTGATTGGATTTGAACCAGGGTCCACCAGCGCAACTGCTAGATCCTTTCAGTGGTACCAAATGCTGAAGCACAGCCCTTGTTTTGTGACTGAGTCCTGCCTTGACGTTCACAAGGGAATTGCCTGAAAAAGGCCAAATCCACGTTTTTGACCTTGCACTGCACCTCCAGGTGGAGCCCACGTGTTGGATTTATGCCCCACGTTCCAAGAAACACCTTTTCCTCTACACTTACAATCATTCAAAAGTGGTGATGCGCTCCATAGCCCTGGGGGCTTTCATAAATGCTCTCGTTCGCTCTTTCCCCCACTTGATGTCCAGCAGCTTCGCTAACCAAGTCCAACGGCTTAAGGCAAGTGGCTATCCAGCACAATTGCTGTCATCCTACGGAAGTCTTATTGCAATACGTCCATTCCCCCACGAAACCGCGCGAAGTGGTAAAGGACATAATCAAGACTGTTGCAGTCCCGTATGTACAGTCACCGACAAAAGTGGTATACTACACGCAGTCCACGCAGCGGGAGCGGAGAAACGGCAAACTGCATCGCAGCGCCATCTACAGGCAGCATCTGGGATCATGTCTGCCGCTAATAAAGGGCATCCATTGGCTGTCTCGATCTCAGATGCCGCCTGTAGATGGTGTCGGGATGTAGTGTGCTGCTGCTCCGGCTGCCGCTGCGTGGACTGCGTGTAGTGTACCACTTTTGTCGGCGCCTGTACTTTGTGTGTTCACGTGCACCAAGAAATCCGCCAGGCCAGGCCGGTGTTATAGTGGTGTTTACTACACCTAAGAAGTTGGGAAGGTTGTGCAAGAAAGTCAACGATAGCCGGCAAACGCCTGGAGTGTGGTAGTAAGCGGCGCACCGCCAAGCCTGTAGATTGCAAAACCAATGCAGTTTATGTCATTCCCACCACTTGCGACTGCACTTATATAAGGCAAACGGGACGCTGCCTTTATGATCGTTTACGTTAGCTTGCGCACTGTGTCAAGATTAAGACTGGTAGTAATCTAGCTGTACATTGTGCAAAGTGTGGCTGCTCACCCACCTAGACGACACATGCGCTGAGGAAGTACAGCGATAAGATGGCCAGGGAAATCTTTGAGGCCGTTTCATTTTGTGAGTTAGGAGACACTTGCGTAATGTCTACATTGTGTATTTTATATATGCATAGTTCTACGCTCTCTCAAGGACCGACGCTGGGAGATAAGTTCGCATTATAGCACATACGCTCTCCTTAGCAGAGTGAAATACCGCACATACAAGACGCACCAGACTGCACAGACTATAAACCCTTCACTGCAACTCAGACCTCCGGCCGGACTGCACCGACACAGATCTCTTCTGTGTCGGTTGTGGCTGGGAGTGGCCACCGCGAAAACTTACTCAGCACTAATTGCAATGACTGATAGTCCTGCATGGGATGTTTGCGGATGCGAGGAAAACATTGACCCCTTATTGTGCCACTGTCCTCAATATCAAGCATAAAGACGACCTTTGTCCAACACATTGAGGAAACTGGATGATCGTCCTCTGAGTGAACAGACAGTACTAGAGCACCGTCCCCACCGATCATCGGCTCAGAAGTCAGTGAAGGCACTTTTGTGCTTTCTGAGAACGTATAGTTGGCTCGAGCGGCTTTGGCTCAATGACTGTCTGTGCACATCTCTATACCATATCTCTCTCCCTTCTCTCTCTTCCCCTTCTTCCTTCCCTCAGCGTAGGGTAGCCAACCAGACTCTTGACTGGTTAACATCCCTGCCTTCCTTGTATCCCTCTCTCTCTCTCTCTCTCTCTCTCTATATATATATATATATATATATATATATATATATATATATATGTATGAACGAGAAGAAAGGGGGTTAACCGAGGGGCCCGATTTTTATTAGTCATATCGTAAGAAGCCAACAAACACTGACACCAAGGACAACATAGGGGAAATTACTTGTGCTTAATAAATGAAATAAAGAAACGATAAAGTAATGGAAATGAAAGTGGATGAAAAAACAACTTGCCGCAAGTGGGAACCGAACCCACAGCCTTCGCATTTCACGTGCGATGCTCTACCAATTGAGCTACCGCGGCGTCGTTTTCCCATCCACTTTCTTGGGTATTTATGTGTCCTAGTAGGACCCTGGGAGTGTTACCCAGCGCCACCACTCACAGACCTTGGCGGCGGACATGGAACGTCTTTTTTGCCGCAGGCGTCACGAGAACGTGATCTTTTAGGGTGAAGGCAACTGGTCAATAAACCCACATATGCTACCTGAAGGCATCAATGTTGCCGGATTCGAGACCCTCGTTATGTAATGAACGAGAAGAAAGGGGGTTAACCGAGGGGCCCGATTTTTATTAGTCATATCATAAGAAGCCAACAAACACTGACACCAAGGACAACATAGGGGAAATTACTTGTGCTTAATAAATGAAATAAAGAAACGATAAAGTAATGGAAATTAAAGTGGATGAAAAAACAACTTGCCGCAGGTGGGAACCGAACCCACAGCCTTCGCATTTCGCGTGCGATGCTCTACCAATTTAACTGGTAATTTCCCCTATGTTTGCTTTTCGGTCTCTAGCCTCGCAAGCAGTGACGGAACCCGAAATAATTGTTAGTGTCTGCCAAACTCTTGAGCTTATGCATGGCTAGTATGAATGCAGGTGACCCAGGTGAGCCAGCGCACACAAGGAAGGGCACTGGATTAAGTTGTTAACACACACACACACACACACACACACACACACACACACACACACACACACACACACACACACGCACGCACGCACGCACGCACACGCACACGCACACACACACGCACACACACACACACACACACACACACACACACACAAACTCTCTCTCTCTCTCTCTCTCTCTCTCTCTCTCTCTATATATATATATATATATATATATATATATATATATATATATATATATATATATATATATATATATATATAATGTTACGCTCTTAGGTGCATAGTGGATTCACGCCACAAACAGTATGCGGGGGCACCGAAGGGTGGTGAACGAAGAAGACGACGTGTGGCTAGCTGGCTGAATCTCGACAGGCGCTCAGCTGATCTAGGCCATCGCTTCTAACTCTCCCCGGCTTCAAAGTAACGCCTTTTGTGGGCGCAACAGAGTGGTGGAGGAGCTGGGTACGACAGGACGTACCACGGAGTCGCAACATCAAGAACTTCGCCGGAGCCGTCGTCTTGCCGGTCTCTTGCCAACGACCTTCCCTATGGCTCAGGACGGAGGTGGACAAATGCCAGCTCTAGTTTCACCTTCTCAAAGGTCAGCGCCAGTTGGACCTTTGCGGCACTACATGGAACCACGCTCGTTCGCGGGAAAAGTGGGCGAAGACGTCGACGAGTGGCTGATGCACTACGCAAGGGTGAGCCGCTACAACCGCTGGGATTCTGTCACTCAGCTTGAATATGTCGCGCTCTTTCTGAGTGAGACAGCGCTGATGTGGTATGAAAACCACGAAGACTCCCTAACAACGTCGGAGCACTTTGTCGCGGAAATTAAGAAGTGTTTTGGCGACACCCACGCCAAACAGAAACGCGCCGAGAGAACACTTGCTCAAAGAGCTCAAGCTCCTGGAGAAACATGCACTATATACATAGAGGAAATCCTCAAGCTGTGCAAAATCGTCAATCCGCAGATGTCCGAGGAAGACCGAGTCGGACATCTCCTCAAAGGAATTGCCGAAGATTTATACAATTTCCTCATAAGTCGGGAACACGTTGATTCCGTCTCAGATGTTGTGCGTCATTGCCGTACGTTTGAGACGTTGAGAACACGTCGCATTGTGCCAAAGTTTGGACGCCTGGCGAATGTGACAACCATTGCCAGCGTCGATGAGAGTCCGTCTGCCGATCTTTCGTCTACTATACGGCAGATCGTGCGTGAAGAACTGCTGCGGCACCAGGAACTTGCGCGCGACGTCATACGGCAACCTGACGCTTATTACCCGCAACACATGGCGCCTGCCGCACCCTGCGCTTCCTGGCAACCGGCGGTATGTGTCACAGACGTCAACCACAGAGGTGCTCCATGGTCACGTGAGGACACATTTACGCCCGAACACCGACCAGCAGAACACCCTCGCCCCAGCAGGTTTGCACGCAGACCGACTGTTCCTCCTGTGCAGCAGGCGCAGCCGCTCCGCTCTGCTACACGACCCCCCACGGCTGAGCGCTTCGAAGGGCAGTTCATCGATCGTCGTTTACCTGTGTGCTATAGCTGTGGCGACTTGGGTCACATTGCCAGGTACTGCAATCGCCGCCAACCACCGAGGTTCGACCGATCGACGATGTCTAGGCGGTACCGCGGTCCTCTGGGCGAAACATATTCGCCCTCGCACACATATTCAGGAAGCTTGCCTCACCAGCACCCGGAGCCGCTACGGAACCGTTCTCCAGCATCCGATCGCAGCTTGACACCACCACCCGCTCCTCGTGTAAGCCAGTCGCCCTCTCCGCGGCGTCGATACCCGTCGCCACCTCCGGAAAACTAGCCAGCGCGGCCGTTGGAGGTGAGGTCGCTGGACAATCTTCGATATCGACAGAGATACCTCCAACCATTTGTATGTTCAAGAATAAGGTGTTTGTATTAATTGACGGGATTTCATCCATGACCTTAGTGGACACGGGAGCAACGGTTTCAGTGATGAGTCTTGCGTTTAAAAGCCTCCTAGGACGAAAGGTGATGTTTCGCTGGGACCGTGCCGATACGTTTCGCGGAGTGAGTGGGGAGTTGTTGTATCCTGTGGGCGTGTGTAATGTAGACGTAACCTTGGGTGGTCAAATATTTAACGCGGAGTTCGCTGTGCTACCTCATTCTACGCATGACGTAATCCTGGGCCTTGATTTTTTGAAACTGTGTGGTGCCACCGTCGACTGCAAAACGGGTGAAATCAGTGTAGGTACGAGCTTTTCTGCTGCGTTTATGGAAGGCCCACCGTATCGTGAAAGTGTGCTTTGTGTATCCCGGGATACCGTTGTGCCTCCGTTATCCGCAACGTGTGTTTCAGTCGCCTGTTTCCCCACCACCGACGGAACGTTTGACGCTACCGTGGAGCCCGTTCACCTGAGTTGCATGAAGAGGAATGTACTGATACCGTATTGCACGCTGTCAGTCGTTCAGGGACGCACCAACTTATGGGCCGTAAACTGTTCCAGTGAACCTGCAATACTACCACAGGGTCTGAAACTTGCCGCCTACCATGAAGATCACGTGCTATCGCTCGCCATTCTTACAGAGGCCCTTGATTCTGCGGATGAGCGCCATTTCGCTAATGTCTGCCCTGCGGCGCACTCCTCATTTCTGACTATGGTAAACAAGTCGCTCAGCACTAAGCAGCGTCACGAAGTGGCGAATATTCTGCGAAAACATGCCCGACTGTTTGACTTCTTCCAGCAAGAGGGACCACCATTGTTTCCTCCTTCTCGTATACACCATCGCATAGATACGGGATCTGCCCAACCGCTGCGACAGAAACCATACAGAGTCTCACCATCGGAACGCAAGGTGATCAATGACCAAGTCCACGAAATGCTAAATAGGAATGTAATCAAAGAATCCTGTAGTCCGTGGGCAGCGCCAGTGATCCTGGTTAGAAAGAAAGATGGTTCATGGCGATTTTGTGTTGACTACCGCCGCCTCAACACCATCACTAAAAAGGACGTATATCCTCTTCCGCGTATTGATGATGCTATCGACTGCCTCTCATCAGCGTCTTACTTTTCGTCGGTTGACTTGAGGTCGGGGTACTGGCAGATTCCTATGCACGAGGCAGACAAGGAGAAAACGGCATTTGTAACACCAGATGGACTTTTTGAATTTAATGTGATGCCGTTCGGGCTCTGTAATGCACCTGCAACTTTCGAGCGCTTCATGGACAACATCCTGCGTGGTTTGAAGTGGGAAGTATGCATGTGCTATTTAGATGATGTAGTGATTTTCGGGCGCACGTTCAGTGAGCACAACGCACGTCTCGATCTTGTGCTAGACTGCTTGGACAAAGCGGGTTTGGTCCTCAACTCGAAGAAGTGCCATTTTGGAGAGCGCCAAACACTCGTTCTGGGACACCTAGTGGATAAGGACGGTATACGACCTGATCCAGCGAAGACTGCTACGGTGGAAGCTTTCAAGAAACCTCGCCATGTAAAAGAGCTACGCAGTTTCCTAGGGCTTTGCTCGTACTTCCGCCGGTTTATTCGTGGATTTGCCAACATCGCGTATCCGCTGACATGCCTCCTCCAGAAGGGCGTTCCCTTTGAATGGACTCCTGAATGTGAAGCCAGTTTTCGTGAGCTGAAGTCTCGTCTGACGTCTCACCCCATTCTCCGACACTTCGACCATGCGGCTCCCACAGAAGTTCATACGGACGCTAGCGGTATTGGCATCGGCGCTGTCCTTATTCAACGCGTCGACACCAAAGAACACGTCGTCGCCTATGCGAGTCGTTCTTTAAGTAAGCCCGAGCGTAACTACACCGTTACAGAGCAAGAATGTCTTGCAGTTATTTTCGCAGTACAGCGCTTCCGGTCGTACCTGTACGGGCGCCCCTTCACGGTGGTGACAGACCATCATTCTCTCTGCTGGCTGGTTAATCTCCGTGATCCGTCGGGCCGGCTTGCGCGTTGGACACTCCGTTTACAGGAATATAACTTTACCGTTTCTTATAAAAGCGGCCGCCGACACGCCGACGCTGACTGCCTCTCGCGCATGCCGCTTCAAACGACGGACTGCGACGCGGACAACTTCGACTGCTATATCGCATCACTGGAGCCGGGGTTTCCTGATATAAATACCTTCAAGGTCGAGCAACAAAAAGACAGAACTTTAGAACCACTGCTCATTACTGCAAGGCAATCAGCACCATCCAATCGTTTTTGTGTTCGTGATGGGGTTCTTTACAAAAAGAACTATTCTACCACAGGCCCACGATATCTTCTGGTGGTCCCGGAGAGTCTCCGTGTCTCCGTCTTGCGCGCTATGCATGACGATCCAACATCTGGACATTTGGGCTCTGCGCGAACTCTCTACCGCCTTCAAGAAAGGTTCTACTGGCCTAAAATGCGCCAGACGACCGCCCAGTATGTGGCCAGCTGCAGCGAGTGTCAACGTTATAAGCGTCCGACGAGTGCTCCTCCTGGTCTACTCCATCCAGTGCCACCCCCCAGCACTCCCTTTGAGCAAGTTGGCATCGACCTCCTCGGTCCTTTTCCGCGTTCATCCGATGGGAATCGCTGGATTATCGTGTGTGCCGATCACTTGACACGCTACTGTGAGACAGCTGCAATACCATCGGCTACTGCAACCGAAGTGTGTATTTTTCTGCTGCGTTTTGTCATTCTCCGACATGGACCTCCCAGAGTCATCATCAGCGATCGTGGGCGGCAGTTCACTGCAGACGTGGTCGAAGAGATGCTTCGTCTATGTGCTTCAAGGTTTCGACATTCCACCCCGTATCATCCCCAAACAAATGGCCTTACGGAACGCACGAACAGAACTCTTACTAACATGCTGTCCATGTATGTCGAGTCAGATCATAAGAACTGGGACAGCGTGCTGCCTTTCATTACGTACGCATTTAACACCTCAAAGCATGAAGTTACGGGCTACAGTCCCTTCTTTCTTCTTTACGCTCGTCCGCCTCGTTATACACTAGACACTATCTTCCCGTTTTCCAGCCACGATAATCTTTGTATATCAGAGACAGTCTGTCTTGCTGAAGAAGCCCGACGACTTGCTTCTTTACGCACCCTTGTTTCACAAGACCGCTCGAAGGCACGCTGCGACCGCCGACGCCGACACGTGATATATGACCCTGGTGATTTAGTGTTGCTCTGGAAACCAACCAGGAAACGTGGACTATGTGAAAAACTGCTGGCCCACTATGTTGGACACTATGTTATTACGGAGCGCATCAGCGAATTAACCTACCGCATAGCACGTCTCACATCAAATGGCCGATGGTCAGCCAAGACTGAACTTTCGCATGTCGCCCGTTTAAAGCCCTTTATTTCTCGACAGCCTGTTTGACTTGCCCGGCGGGCTTCGTCTGCGCGGAGGGAAATGTTACGCTCTTAGGTGCATAGTGGGTTCACGCCACAAACAGTATGCGGGGGCACCGAAGGGTGGTGAACGAAGAAGACGACGTGTGGCTAGCTGGCTGAATCTCGACAGGCGCTCAGCTGATCTAGGCCATCGCTTCTAACTCTCCCCGGCTTCAAAGTAACGCCTTTTGTGGGCGCAACAATATATATATATATATATATATATATATATATATATATATTGAGAAGCTATACCTCTTGAAATAGTAACTTATGAACTGTGTGAATAAGCATGATACGCACGAAGCACGTGGTAGCCGACGACTCAAGGTTAATTTTAGCAATAGGGCTTTGCTTAATGCGGAACAAACTCAGAGTACACGGAAGTTCTTACATATTGCCTCCTTATAAATGCGTTCGCAGAATCGGGCAACGAAATCCATGACCATGTACTAAGTTGCAGAATGGCACAACCGCTCCACCACCGCGAAGCGACAAGAGACGGAACAATTCTTCTTTCAACCATAGCTCTCATCCAAGAAGAGCGGAGGGCTGGTAACGTAAACAAATCGGAGCGGACGTTGTTCGAGTTGTTTACAAACGGGAAGAACAACATTCCGCCAGGTGCTACTGACAGCTGTTTTTTTCGTCCACCTTATCGAAATATTTTCAAAGTAAAACTCGACACGATAAAGAATAAAGCAGTGAACTCTCTTGCTGGTTTGCTATTATCGTTTCGAGTACGTCAATATCCATGTCGTGAAACTGCTTTCCCTGACTGAGTGTACATATGTTGGAAAAAATAAATACCTTTAACTCGCCGGAAACAATGGAATGTTGCGAAAATGCACGCATACATTTTGGCTGGCGAGGGAAAAGCAGAATGATGCAAAAAATAAGAATCATAATAAATAAATAAATAAATAAATGAATAAATAAATAAATAAATAAAGAATGACTGACGAGGGAAGTATCTTCGTAAGTGTCTTGCGGTGAACTGAAAAGTATTTTTGCGAGAATTGGGTTATTGAACATTTCAGACTCTCGACAATTTTCACGCTGGTCGTTCCTCAGTGAAATCGCACCCATGAAGAGAACTGACCGATTAGCAACGAGACGCGGCCGGAATACAGCGAGAGAAAACTTATGACTGATAATCTTAACTACAACAGCCGCATTGCTGGCAGCATACAAATAAATGTAGCGCGAGATCACCTTTCTCAAGTGGCAGAAAACTGTCGTTCCTTGCAATTGTCGTTGCTATAACGAGGTTCCATGATAATTGCCACACGAAGCACGAAAGATAATACGGGATGAATAGATGGGATGGGATAGACTAGATGGGTTAGGATATGAGATGACTACACGTTAGCGGTGGATAACACGGAGAAACAGAGTTGTAACAAAAGAAATACATTGTATGTTATAGCTCGCGCGAAAATCGGGAGCACACAACACTTCAAGGGCGCTCATCGTAGCCTGGCGGTTAGTGCTAATGCTTAATTCAAGGGTACTTTCACTAGCGTACTCGAAATACACGTCGAGATACGGCTGCGGAGACCGCTCCGTTAGTGTAATCGGAAGCTGTGCCGATGTTGCAGACAAGGCAGCCAACTTGTTCCCGTAGTTTTTGTCCACTCCACTAATACCAAAGCTCGCGGCAGCAGTTACGCAAAAACACAAGGTAGCCCTCATTAGCTGGCTAATATTTGGGTTTTCGTTGCAAAGTAGAGCAGCGTCGTTACTCGCATGATCTAAAACCTAAACTAGATGTCCTGCGCGCATGTGCTTTGTTAATTTAAGGTTGGAATGCAAAGCTGAACGAAATCGATCAGGATATAAAGCAAGCAGAAGTGTTGAAGGTTGGCACTTGTATACCGTGCTGGCCACCTGATCTCTGAGCTACCTGAAATAGTCTGATTGGCAGTTCAGGTTGCCATGCACTTTAATGAGTTAGCATTCTTTGGGTACTTCGCGTACTTTCCGAGGGATATGTTTGTATGTGTATATCTATTGTAGCGGCGCGACTATATTCTCAGGAAGCGGTGAAGAAGAAGGCGGCTCACGCGAGACACAGAACACGCTGGCACGCTCGACCTGAGTGGCCGCGGTATCGACCTCTCCAGAGATCCCGCGGCACCATGGCTGGCCGGCCTAAAGAAACCGTGGCCACGGCGACTACCTCGTCCCGCCGTCCCCCCCAAATTGGTGACCCGGACGACCGAGCCCTGCCTTCCCAAAAATTGGTGACAGTGGACGACCAAGCCCAGCTATGCCAGCGTCAGTCATCGGCCCTACCAAGGCGAGTGACGTGGCTGCATGCGGTCGGGTAGACGTCCCGAGCTTGTAGGGTGTCCGGGAATGCTACATCGACATGCTGGAGGTCTGGTTCATCCAGCTGGACAGCCACTTTCTTTTCATCAAGGTTCCAAGCTCCGTCTACGATCCAGGCTCCGGCTGTCATCCCCTGGCCCCGACTTCTGCGCGGACTTGCGGGCAGCCGTCCTTGCTCACTACGTCAACTCGAGCACTCAGTCCACAACAGCTCTCGCCATCTGAGCCGTTGCGTCATTCCGCATCTTGTCCCACATCACCTGCGTCCACCCGTGCCGATCCTCAACACGCGCCGACCCCGGCATCAAATAAAACTCTCCTCAGTCCGTGAGCCTCCTTCCTAGCTCAAAGGTAGCTGCGCGACAACTCTTTCCAAAGAAGATACTGGGCGAAGAGCGGGCGCTTTCGGCTACTTTACAGCCCGTCGCTTTCTTTCCTTGTACGTTCCCGTGCGCTGTCCGCTTCCGTTCGGGGGCACCTCAATCATCACCAATTCAGAGGCTCTCCCACCGGCTCCACTAGGCGCAGATTTCACTCCCGCAAGCACCGCGACGCCACAACCAGAACCCTCGCGATGCCTTCAGCGGCCACCGCAACCCTGATGCTATCGGCCTTGGAGATTTCACCTCAAGTAACAGGCAGGCGAGCCTTCCAACGTTCTTCACTCGCACCTTCCGCGGATGATTGACCTACCGAAGGTTTGCAGGACTAGCATTGCCATTTGGATTCTTCAGCTCGAGAATCACTTCTACGTTAACAACGTGTGACCAACGGTTGCGCGATCTCCACGTAAGTATTCTCCATCGCTTAGGAGCATCGCGTTTTGTGAAGATAACATTTAAGGGAGGAAGCTTGCCGTCACACGTGAAAGTTGGATTTTTTCTCGTCCAGTGCGACCTTTCGTTCCGAAATCTCGTCAGTGCCGTAATTGTTTGAAGATCGGGCATGTCAGCGGTATATGCAAACATTCTACTGTGTGCCCAAAATGCTCTCAGCAGCACAGCGTTGATGTTAGCCGTGCGACTGCCTTCAACTGTGCAAATCGCTCTCGTCCCCATGAGGCGTCGTCGAAAGACTACCCGAGACACAAGACGGAGGTGAAAGTCCTCAAACAAATGGTAAGAGACAACTCAACGCCAAAGTGCGATGACATCGTACCGACTACAGACGATCTTCGTCTACTAAAAATGCTGATACCATCGTAGAAACACGCTACTTCCTGCAGCTTGGTGCTCCCAAGCATGTCACCCGCATTGACAGCACAGTGTCTGATGACACAGTGAATACGTCTACTGCAAATGCTTGGCCTGCACTTCGGGCATCAAGTCCTCAAGGAGAACAAAGGCCCACGGTGGACTACCGACGCGCCAATGATGGCACAAATTCTGTGCAAGGTCAAGACAAGCAAGTAATCGAAATCATCAAGTCCCTAATGAAAGTCGTTCGCCTGTTGATAAATGACATATAGACGTCATCTTCTCAGGGTGCACTGCAAGTGCTGGATGGTACGGATTCAGTTCTTGCGAGCCTCTAACAGCAAACACAATGGCTCTACCGCCTCAGACGTTCTTCAGTCAAGTCAAAGAAGCGTCCATTATGTAATATAATGCCCGTGGACTGAAATCCCGTATTGCTAATTTTGAGCAATTCATTTTCGCCAATCGATTCCCAATTCCCCATTGTTATTGTTGATGAACCGAACCTAAAAAAACCCGTCCAGCTCTCAGGCGATGAATATTGTGCATAATCGACTTGTAATGACATTAGTGAAGTGATCATCTACATACGGTGTGAACTGACTTATGCTGTTCATCCAGTGCGGTCTTATGATAGTAATCAGTATGTCTGCTTGACCATGAAAAAGAAACGCACACTTGCTTTTACTCTAGGGCGCGCTTGCCTTTCTCCATAAAGCCGATTCGACAGACAGAGAGTAAGTGATATTTTAGATATGACTCCAGGTCCATATATTTTTGTTGGACACTTTAACGCACATCATTGACTTTGCGGAAGCATGAAGGCAAATTCCAAAGGTAGAAACCTCGTTTCCTTAACGTGCAACCATGAACGTCGCTGTCTAAACGATGGCAGCCCCACGTTTCTTGACGACCGGACGTACAGCAGTTGTTTAGACTTAGCTTTTGTCTCACGATGTCTCACTGGCAGCGTGCACCACTGTTTCGCAGATATAGAAACCCATGTAAGCGACCACATTCCTACCTACCTGATAATGAAATGTCTAACAAAATTGGCTTCACAATATATTTTAAAAAATAGATTGGCCCGTGTTTATATCGCTTATGGAAGATGCATGCCAAGAAAGCTTTTCGTCCCCACTGGAAATTAATATCGCCGGGGCCATACAGGATGCTATACGATCATTTTGGCCATTAGAGTAATCCACGGATTTTGACGCGGAAATATAGCGCCTGCGTGCAATCCGCCGGTGAATGGAGCGACGATACAGACGGACTAAAACAATTTACGAGTAGCTGGCTAGAGGAATATACCTCAGGCCGACCTCTCGGCATTTCGTGTCATTAAACTTCTTTCTCTCTGTAGAGAGGCCAGACGAATCCAAAAGAAAATTCAGCGTTGCATTGCTGTGCTGCAAAATCAATGCTGGAAATATTTTTGAATCTATCGATCCCCGTAAGGGTCTGTCGGTTGTTTGTAGTGTATCCAGAGGTAATGGCTGGCTTTCGACGCGGGCGCTCGCCAATAGATAGGGTTATTAACCTTGTAACGTATGTAAATCACCAGAAACACCTGAAGCTATTTTCTTCGGCCTTATTCCTTGATCCTAAAGGTGCTTACAACAGTGGAATTCTGGTCGCCTTAGAGGCTGTAGGTATTGGTGGACACGTCTTTAGCTGGGTACGCAGCTATGTGAATGGAATATTTTTCTTTATTGTGTCTGAAAATGTACAAACGCCGTCTATTCCAGTGGTGGTGCACCGCAAGGCCGAGTACTGAATCCTGCCCTGTTGAACATGGCGCTCGTTGGTCTCGCCGATTCGTTGGCGCAAACCGTACAGCTGTCCGTATATGCGGACATTTTCATATGACCTTCAGGAGTGATACGCATACAAGTGCGCGTACGCTTTCAGAAGGCTTCAACGGCCGTGTCAACTTATCTAAGACAAGGCCTGGAGCTTTCACTAGAGAAGTGTGCACTCGTCGCATTTACTCGCAAAACGATGGCGCCGTATGTGTTGCGGATTAATTGCTAAAATATAGCGTACAGACAAACGCACCAATTTCTTGGCATCATCATTGATAGAGACTTCTCTTGGTGCCCTAACGTGTTGTACATGACAGAGCGTTTGACCTCCATTGGAGACATCGCGTTTCTCGGCGGGAAGTACTGGGGTGCTACAGTGCCATCAATGTTGCATTTATATAAAGTACTATGTTTGGGCTTCCTGAGGTCCAGATTACATATGCTAGCAAATATTTGCAGACTTCAGAGTGTACAAGTCCAAGCTCTAAGAACTTGTTTTGGTCTTCCAAAAGCTAAATATTCGATTGCGACAGTGCCTATTGCCAGATGTTCTCCTATGAGAATATACATTGCTACAGATGTCCTGAGAGCACACATCCGACACCTCACTGGGATTCGTTCACTCGATCTTGCTTGCTTGCCAGCAACGAGGCCTCGTCCAACATTTGTCAAAAGTATTGTGAGACATTAGTCCTACTTGCGAGCACCATTCACGCCTGCTACACGATTGTCAGCCCCATTGTGGTGTCTGCACCGACGGCAATTGCAATTGGCAATTCCGGGCATCGAAAAGAAAGCTGGAGCGCCGTGGCGAGCTTTGAAGTAAACAACTTTGGAACGCATTTACAACGTGCACAGATTCCGGCAACATGTCTACACAGATGGTTCGGTACAACTCAACAGCAATGCTGCTGCAGCTGCTGCAGTCATCGTCCCGGCAAAATCAAAGGAAATCAAGTTAGAAACTTCGTGTATGACCACATCAACGGGTGGGGAGCTTGCGGCACTCCGTTAGTGACTCCAAGGCAGCCCTTCAGTGCATACAAAACCCAATGCGACTCAGACCTAACGAACAACTGGCCTCCGAAATTGCAAACATCAGCGGAAATGATCACGCCGACGAAGCCACCCGATGTGCACATGAAAGGCGTTAATGTATGTTGATTCCGCTTTCGCGAACAGACGCTGCGGCTGAGCTGCGATTGATGTCCCGTGAATGTATTTTGCCCCTGTGAAATTCTAACGTTTTCACCATGTGTCATTTGCATTTGTTATCTCCAGATGAACAGATGCGTCTACCGTCTGGGTTACCACGATGTGAACAGACCATGCTGTACCGTCTGTGGCTAGACGTAGTATTTACAAACTCTTATGGCTTCCTTATTGGAATGGCCAACAGCCCCACTTGCAACACATGCAGCTGTGGTGAGACGTTCGCACACATACTATGTGTCTGCCCACGCTATAGTGCCCAAAGGCAAGTGATGTGCAGAGTACTGGACCAATATTACAACTGTTCACGATCAGAACTAAAAGCTCTGGGGCAGTGCTCCCAAAGAACATCCGTGCAGAAGACCTTATTCGTGATTGTAGGATTCCTACGGTCTACGGGCCTTCACGATAGACTTTCAGAACGCCACCCCCTACTGCTTTATAGTATACGCGGTTTGTTTGTGCTCGTCTCCCTTTCTCTCTCTCTACCCCTTCCGCTTTCTTTCTCTTTTTATCCCCCTACTCCCTCACTCCGTGTAGCCCAAACTACCTCTGGTTAACCTCCCTACCTTTTTATGTATCCTTTCTATCTTTCTTAATGCGAATGGCATTCTTTGCCTACTTCAGCCGTTTAGAATCTATCTATCTATCTATCTATCTATCTATCTATCTATCTATCTATCTATCTATCTATCTATCTATCTATCTATCTATCTATCTATCTATCTATCTATCTATCTATCTATCTATCTATCTATCTATCTATCTATCTATCTATCTATCTATCCATCCATCCATCCACCCATCCATCCATCCATCCATCCATCCATCCATCCATCCATCCATCCATCCATCTATCTATCTATCTATCTATCTATCTATCTATCTATCTATCTATCTATCTATCTATCTATCTATCTATCTATCTATCTATCTATCTATCTATCTATCTATCTATCTATCTATCTATCTATCTATCTATCTTCTTACGTCAACCCAATGCCGCAACTTGTCTATCTGCTTGAGCCACTAGGTACGCGCTCCAGGTCGTGATGGAATCATGGTCGTTCCATCTTCGTTCCAGCTTCGGGATCTCACTTTTGTCATGTCGTAGTCATAGAGTTGTCATGCATTCGTTGTCACACCGGTTTCGGGATGCCGTTATGGCCGTTCAATCATCGTCATGCCAGCTTTGTGATCTGACTCTCTTCATGCCGTCGTCGTCAAGCCTTCTACTCCGACCCAAGGGTCCAAGTTGTCAGACTGGGCCCCTAGGTATGCGGTCTGTATTGTGATACCGTCATGATCGTTACATCGTCATCATACCAGCGTTGTCATCGGACTCGCGGCGTGATGTCGTCATCACGCCTTCATCGTCACACAGTCATCGTGATTTCGTCGTCGTCACGCTGTCGTTTTGTCATTCACATCAGTTCAGTAACGGCATCCTATTGTCGCCATACCACCTCCGTCGTTCTATCAACATCACTGTTTATTCGTCATCGTATAATCGTCATACTGTCGCCATTCAATACTGATTATGCCGCTTTTGCCATGCCGTCATCGTCAGACAGTCGCTGTCTTCCATCTGTTTACACAGTGTCGCTGTCACACTTGATGCTTTTGGGAAACCTGACTAGAACATTTATTCATGGTCGTGCCATCATCGTCAGTCCAGTTTCATTATCCGACTGTCGACACGCCATCGTCGTCATACATATGTCACCATATAGTCATTGTCACGCCATTGTCATTGCACACTCATCATCATCCCATGTCCTCATGCCGTTGTCACGCCATCATTGCCATTGCGCCGTCGTCGTACAGTCGTCGTCATGCATTCAGTCACACTGTTGTCGGGATGCCGTCGCGGTCGTTCCATCGTCGTCATTGTACCTTCGACATCCAACTCTGGTCACGCCGTCGTCATGCCATCATCATCACGCTGTTGTTTCACCATCGACATCAATTTAGTAACATAATGTTTTTGTATTTTGTAAAATATGTTGTAAATCAAAAACGAATGAATGAAAAAAAACACATCATCCCACTCTCTCCATGCCTTCGTTGTCATACCACTTTCAACAGTCCATTGACGTCATTCCTTTCCTTAGTCATTCTGCTGTAATCATGATGTCATTTAATCATGATTGTGTCGCCGTTGTCATGCCTCGCTTGTCAATGCATCGTCGTCGGACAGACGCTATCATGCACCCGTTGTCATACCATCGTCTTCATGCCGTCGTGGTTGTGCCTTCGTCATCATTCCAGTTTCTTCATACGGTTGTCATCATACCGTGGTCATTAGGCTATCGTCGTCATAGAGTCGTCGTTATCTCATAGGACTCATGTCGAAGGCGTCACTTGCCAACGTTATACCATGGTCATAATTTGAAAACTCACATGTCATTGTCATTATGCCGTCGGCGTTATACCGCCTTCGTCGTTTCATCGACATCATTCCTGCTTCCTCATTTCATCGTCACTGCGTCGGCGCCATACAGTCGTCGTCATGCTGCCATGCTCATGGGTGATTTCGGCAAATGAGTGCCATAGCAAAGTGGGACGATATCGGTGCATGTTGCATATAGCCGAAGCAACGAAAGTCTCAGAATTGCCACTACCCGTGTTAAATGCACGTGGCTTTGGGAATATTGTCTGACGCTAATTGCTCGAGCGCAATTCTTATAACCATCTACAGTCATCGCGAGATGAGTTGTGCCGTAATTTTTCTCTTGTTTCTTCGTTTGAGTTCTAAAGGTTTTTATTAAATCACACGAAGAATAACTATAGCAGAACTCAGCGTGTTTAAATGGACAATTACCTAAATGGCGGACATAACTTCAACGACAAATCGCCATGCCCCAGGCAGCTAATAAAAAATATTTCCTAATAAGCTACTTTATTATTCACTTTAAGGCACGAGTGGCGGTTGCGAAATCGAAGCTGAGGAGTATAGTGGAGTGATGTATGTTAGCAGAAATCCTGAAATTATTACCACTTTTGAGACATATTTACTCCCAAAATCTGCTAAATATGCTTTGACTTTCCACTTGACGCTTTTGGAAAACCTAACCGGTAGAACTTATGTATTTCGTAGCATATTTTGGTGACGGGTGTCCCGAAAGAGCTTCTAGTGTCAGGATTTCTGGTGAGCATACGTTACTCCACAATTTCTCAATTTCAACATGAGCCATAAAATGAATAATGAAAAAAAGTTACTTCAGACAAGGAAACACCTTTCTTAGTGCGCAAGAAATGTTGAAGCAAGGAAGAAGGCGACAGGATAGAAGGCGAAAAATTGAGTAGGGAACTTCTGATCACTAGGCTGGGCATTTTGATTTCTCATGTGTGTAAATTCTAAATATCCATAGGAAAAGCGGAGCAGCGCCTATACCCAGGAATTAAAATATTGCCTCGGCGGCCCTATGTCGAACTTCACCGCACTGCACAAGTATAACTTAATGGGGCCGCAATTTCAAAAATGGCTTTTTCAGAAGGCCACCCGAATTTCAACACCTTTCAATGAGCAATGTCGTGAAGGTATGCCCTACTAATAACATGCATATTTACGGCACTTATTCGTTACTTTCCTGCTACGTTATAGCGGTTTCTTTTCTTTTTGTCAGAAATAAACGCAAACCACATCATCCACGCTACAAGCTGTCCAAACGCAGCCCCAATTTGCATCTGCTCGGGTTCGCACACATGTGCTCTCGCGCACCAGTGCTACGCAATGTGGCCCACGCGGCGACCATCTCAAACACATAGTTCACGATAGAAGTGCACGTGCGATTGTGGCATCGGGCTGCTGGGCAGCAGAGCCGAGGCTCGACCCCAACATCGGGTACGCAAAATCAATTTCTTTTTTTAAACTGTGCGCTATTGGGCAAGACAGTAGCAGCACCCAGCAGCCACGGTCAGGAAAGTCCGAGGAGGCTCGCTAAGAAAGCTTCGCTGTTAACAAAAAAAAAAGAAGCCCATCCACGTATGAGCACTTTCGAAAGAGGCACAAGTAACACAACACAATGATATCGCAAGCGGAAGCAAGTGTAATGAATAAAAAAAAGAAAGAAAGAATTACACCGGTGCAAAGCGTGGCCACATGCAAACAAACGTGTGGTTAGCGAACGCGAGCGTTGTTAAGAAACTGAGGCCTATTTTGCAACTTTATCTCAAAATTTCTTGACGTCATCGGGCAGACGTGAATGACGCAAACAAGCACACTTACGTCTGGAACGACAAAGGCGAAGTCCCCACGGCTAATTTGTTGTTTGGTGCGCAGAGGACTAGCTAAATTCCGGATGTGTCTGGCAAGTCTGCAGGCATGCTGCGCGTTTTGCTTTCGTGTTTTAGTTCTGATCACGGCAACGGCTGCGTGTCAAGGAGGGACTTGCCCGAGACGAAAATAAAAGGGCGTTTCACGCAATGTTGGTGAGTGGTGATCAAGAAAACATATGTACCACCGCAAGCACGCGAGTAATTTTCTGAACTTATTTAAATTTTACCCCCAGGGAGGGGAAAAACCACAATTAAAACAGGGATTAACAAGAATTATATGCTCATTTGCTCTTACGATCTTTAACAATCCCTCTTTTAACTTCTTTTAACTGTAACTCTTTTAAACTGTAATTTAACTGTTATTTCAAAAGAACATTAAGAAACAGTTATTCTGGGGTAAACTTGAATGCTCATGACGCCATGATGAGTCCTGTACTCTTTTTCTGGTTGCGCATTGGTTACGCGAATAGTAAGCGCAACATTTTTTTTTTCAAAAAAGTTCCTTTTAAGATGGATCACAATAACACGCGTTCCGGAGAAAACTGCTGAATATGTGAAACATCGATTCGGCGATATGAACAATGTAATACCTAGATCAGTCCCGCAGTTATTTTTTGTCTGAATCTTTGTGGGACATACGCTAACACTAATATTACCGGAAATTCTGTCGCACAAGGATCCATCTGGTCCCAGCATTTTACTTATACCATAGCAGGCGACCACAGCAAAGTAAGCATTTCTGAAATTACGCATGCTTGCCGTTTAGCATTCTGGCAGGCATCAAAGTGTGAAAACAACGCTAACGAAAATGCTTTTCGATAGTTTATTCCACAAAGCACTGAGGAGAACATATTTGTCTTAAACCGAGTTACAACCAGAGAGCTGCTGTAGCGTTAGCTCTTAAGAAAATAGTGCAGAGGAGCCCATCCCCTCTAATCACCTACTCGACAAAACATGAAAAAAAAAGAACGAAAGGAAAAGCAGCAACGCTTACAAAGGTAGGATAACTCAACGGCAGGGCTTGAACCGATGGTGCTTCACCGGAAGGAACTTACTGCGTGAACATGCAATACACTAGATTTAAGGACCATTCAAATTTTTTGTACAGTCGAAGAAAGCTGCGGTCTTGTAGTTCCGTGTGATATTGTTGACATGTAATTTTTCTCTGGCAGTTCTCTCCGACATTGTGTGTCAAAAATAAGTAATTGGTTTGAATTGAAGGCTTTGCTAACTGTCAAGAAGTCTTTAAAGGTGCGACACCATGATAATTGAAACGAAAATTCTTTTCAAGATAAGACCCTAATATTCGTAAATTTCGTAAACACTTTGAACGGGGGCATTGTCACACCTTCGTACCTCAAGTCTGGTGCATTCCATCAAAGTAATCAAGCGTAAACTATTTTTCTCGTTATTCAACACATGATACCAGACCAACACATGTTACAAGCAGGTTTGAAATTCCCATCAGGCACGTCTTATCTACGGTAACGTAAGCTCCATTCATTATTTGCTGACGTAGACAAGGGCTGAACAAGCAAATACGAGCAGTGTCTTTCGTAGTACCAGATACGCGTATACTAATCCATTACAGTTTCATAATAATGAAGAGTAATTTAGTGCCCTAGCGACAACTTTTCAGATCTTCAGACAAAAACGCCCTCAAGACTTGGACAAGCTGTTCGCAGAAAATGAATTTGGTAGAGGTGGGGTGTGATGCACTTCAGCTTTTGTTCTACGTCAATCACAAGCAATGAGTTCAGTGGGCGAGATCTGGTGGCCGCGGCTCATGGGGTCCTGGAATGAGGACTCAACCCACGCCCAGGGCTCGTCGAAGGAGCCTCCAGTTTGTCTTTATACTTTAATAAAGGTTTCTTTCTCTCTCTCTGTCGTCTTGGCATGAAGATAAAAAGAGGCTGATAATGATGATTATGACACAGATGACTGTGCGAAAGATTGAAATAGCGAAATCTTTCATTTTTCTTTGAAGATGTATGACTGTCGATTATAATGAACAAATTTTTAATGCCGAAAATAAACGTGAGTTCCAACAACACCAATTTACAGAGACTTAATCTGGCTAGTCTGCTCATTACTAGTACCCGCAGTAGCGGCTTTGGGATTGCGCTGCTAAGCCCGAGGACGCGGTATCAAATCTGGGCTGCGGCTGCTGCATTTCGATGGAGGCAAAATGCAAGAACGCCTGCGTACCCTGTATTTGGTGTACGTTGAAGAAACCCAGGCAGTCAAAATTAATCCGGAGTCTTCCATTACGGTGTGCGTCATAATCATATCGTGGGTTCGGCACGTAAAACGCCAGATTTTATTTATATCTGTAGTTCATTACTAGCAACGAAACATTACTATTTTCTAGCTAAAGTTGACTAGAATGACACAGAGTATTAAAAACAAATTGCAAGTGGTAGAGAGAGAGAGAGAGAGAGGGCTCTTTATTAGAAAAACAGAGAATTTTGCCGGCGCGTATATAACCGCTGGCATGCTACTCTGTATAGGGATGGGGAATGGGATTAAAAGATTCCAGATAAGAGTGGGAGAAAAAAAAAGGATAAAAATAAATATGAAATGTCCGACTGGACCTGATACTAATTTTTACAGGTGACACGGCGGGTAAATTTAGGCTTTTGTATAGGAAGGATGCAATTCTTAAAGCTTTCCTATTTGACCAATTTCTGTCAGGTATTGGAACAATAAATCCAAAACCCGTCGCTGTTTCGAAGGGCCGGGCATTGGACCTAAGATGGTCGGTAACGTTAACGGTTCGGGGCAAATCATGTCCATTTGGTGCTCAAAAAATTGTCTCTCGTGGCGGTACGCGGGGCATTCTAGTAATACGTGCTCAATTGTCTCTATGTTGCGACAGTTATCACAGTATGGGCTAGTGGTAAGTCCTATGCGGTACAGATAATTGTTTGTGTATGCCACGTTCAGTCGAAGACGATGGTACAATGTCTCTAAGTGTCGAGGAAGTGGTCGTGGAATTTTCGGTCTCATTTCTGGGTCAATGTAACGTAGGAAGTTGTCTTGGTGAAGCGGCAGATTCAAGATGCGGTCTTTTTCTTGATAGGCATATTTTTTTGCCATGGTTGAAGCGTCGGCTTTTGTAAAATATGTTCTTCTGAATTTGCGGTATTGGAGTCCATTTCTGGCAGCTTCGTCCGCTCTTTCATTTCCCGAAATGCCGGCATGGCCAGGTATCCACTGGAACTTTATGCAATGCCCAGCAATCTTAGCCCTGTGGTGAAGATAAGCAATGTCAAATGCTGCTGGTTGATTATTGCAACGCTTGTGCCGGTTCCGTATACTTTGTAGGGCTGCTTTTGAGTCTGTGAATATCACCCATGTCTTTGTCGGCTGCTGTCGAAGTATATACACAAGGGCCTCCTTAATGCCATAGAGCTCCGCTGAAGTAGATGATGTCGCTCGCTCAAGACGAAACGAGAATCGTTGTCCTGTAGAGGGAACAAAAAGTCCGCATGATGAACGATGTGGAGTTGTAGAGCCATCTGTGAAAATGTGCGTTGCGGCTGCGTATTCTTTGTGCATATATTCTAAAGCTATCTGATAAGTCGCTGCTTGAGGCATTTTCTTTTTCGCACTGATTCCAGGTATGTATGGCACGATTTCCAGTGGGGACAGTGTCCATGGTGAAATGTTTCGCGGCATAATTTTTGACGCCTGAGCAGGAATCGAAATAGATATGCTTCCGACGGCCTGCCCAAAGCTGGATGTAGCACGGGTTCTGGAAATATCCTTTAAAAAGTGATTCTTCGTATGGATGACGTGGCGGAGGTGTATGCGAAGTGTCTCCTGCGAACATAGCACTTCCAGAGGCAGGCATCCGGCTTCTGCTACAGTCCCTGAGCGGGACGACCCCTTCGGAAGGCCAAGACATACGCGAAGGCAGTTGTTTCGTGCTGCCTCGAGTTTTCTCTTGCTTGTGGGAGACACTTTGTGCAGGATCGGGAGGTAATATCGTAGTGTTCCGTCGACGTAGGCCTTATGGAGGAGCACCATTGATCGACAGTTGCTGCCCCACTGTGATCCGGCTAAAAATCGGAATACGTGCGACGCCGAGGAAATCTTCTCACTCAATTTTTTCACTTGGGGCGACCATGTGAGGTTCCTATCGATCGTCACTCCAAGAAACCTTTGCGTCTTGACGTATGGAAGGGCGCGACCACCCAACACTAGTGGGTATTTTTCCATACGCCTCCGCGTGAAAGCCATGGCAACGCTTTTGTCGGGGGACAATTTCAGACCCCTTGGATTTAGGTAGGCCGATATATTTGCTAGCGCTCTCTGGAGGCGTTGTTGGGTGGTACTGCGGGAACGCGCCGCACTCCAAATGCAGATGTCGTCCGCATACAGTGTGATTTTGACGCCAGGGGGCAGGTTTCTTTTCAGATGGATGAGGACTAAATTAAATAATATCGGGCTTAACACAGCTCCTTGTGGCACTCCCTTCTCGACGGCATAAAGCGCTGTGGGGCCATCCGGGGTACACATGAAAAGTTGGCGTCCTTGAAGATAGTCTGCAATCCATGCGTAGAGCCGTCCTCCAAGACCAAGAGTTTCCAAAGCGTCAAGTATCGCTGTATGATAGACCGAATCATATGCTGCATGAATGTCTAAAAATAATGCAGTAGGTATGTTTCCAGAGGCCAATTCCTCTTCAAGTGATGAAACCAAGGCAATGACATTATCAATTGCGGATCTATTTTGCCGGAAGCCATTCATTTCCTCCGGGTAAACTTTTGCAGTTTCCAGGAACCAATTTAGTCGTTTGTAGATCATTTATTCGAATAGCTTCCCTACGCAGCTAAGCAGAGATATGGGTCTGAAGGAGGCGTAATTTGTTGGCTGCTTCGATGGTTTCAATATAGGAATGACTTTCGCAAGCTTCCATTCCGTAGGAACCTCCCCAGTTATCCATGAGGCGTTGTAGTACTCCAGAAGGCGTAGGCGAGATGTGTGGCATAGTTTTGCGAGCGCTTCATAACTCACGCCGTCATGGCCAGGTGATGATCGCTTGTTTACGTCGCTGATTGCTGCCGTCAGCTCTTCGATGGTGAATCGTAATTCTAAGTCAGGAAGGGTAGCTCGAGGTGGACTAGGCTGACGACTTGCAATTTGCCGCAAAGGTTGTGCCCCGTTGGAAAGGAGCCTGCAGTACTGCTCTGCCACCTCTTTCAGGGATGCGCGCTCATGTAATGAGAGGGCGATAAAAGGATAAAGCTGTTGCGGCTCTTTGCGAATGCCTCTGACGACTCGCCAGATTTTGCTCAGCGGTTGTCGTATGTCCAGTGTCCCACAAAAGTCCCTCCACCTTTTTCGGTCCAGTTTGGTGAGGTAGCGTCGTATATGCCTTTGTGCCCGTCGACAAGTTCTGAGGTCTTCGATATTCTTAGTACGTAGAGCCTTCCTTTCGGCACGCCTTCGAATGGCACATAACCTTTCAAATTCCTCGTCGTTTGTTGGTACATTACAATGCTTAGTGGCAGAGCGGGTACTTTGTTTGAGGCAATGAGCTATTGTCGGTATTATTTCTGTATTTGTAGTCGAGGCTGTGATTCCTTTGTCTACGGCTGCTGTGTAAGCTTCCCAGTCTACCGACTTCAGTTTCACTTTTCTGGGCGACGTCCGAAAATGAAGGGCAGAGATTAGGATCGGGTAGTGATCACTACCTCGAGTCTCGAAATCTGTACACCATCCGAACATCGGGGCCACTTGACTTGATACGAATGTGATGTCAATGCAGCTAACAGTCGTCGGATTTTTCAGGTACGTTATGCTGCCATCGTTCAAGGGCTCTATATTGTATTTTGCAAAAAGCTTCGCCAGCTTGGCACCCCGACCACATGTATGTGAACTGCCCCAGATCTCGTTATGTGCGTTGAAATCGCCACAAATAATATGTGGCGACTGAGTGTTTGTCAACAAGTTTTCCAATCTGGTCACGTCGAAAGGTGATCCTGGTTCCAAGTAGACGCCGATTAGGGTAAACACTTTGGATGCAATCACTGTAATTGCGCAAATATATTCGTTCTTGTCATGTGGTGTTACGTCAATCGCAGAGGCAGGTATGTCGTTGC
Source organism: Dermacentor albipictus (assembly GCF_038994185.2). Classification (NCBI taxonomy): domain Eukaryota; kingdom Metazoa; phylum Arthropoda; class Arachnida; order Ixodida; family Ixodidae; genus Dermacentor; species Dermacentor albipictus. The sequence goes on from NC_091821.1 coordinate 30,291,244, forward strand.
GAAATTCAACGAGCAGTCGGCTAATTCCATTTTGTCGCCTTGAATGATGAAAATAATACCCCTGGTAAGCAGCACAGCAGTCCCCTTTCGTGTTAGCCAACTTTTATCACAGCAGTACAGGGCTGAATAATTTTAGATAAAACTGCATCATTTCATAAATTTTGTGTGATGGGAGAATTTACCAGTAATACTGCAATTAAAACTCGGAATGCACAATAATACAGTTATGTTTATTACATTACAGGAAATATATTACTTGTATTTAATTGGTTTGGTCTCGAATGAGGAATTTGGCCAGGGATCGCGCGACTGCACGGTTCTTTAGGCCGGTTGGGAACGCACTGAAAGCTGCCAGGTCTACATTTTTGCAGCCACCGTCTGTCAGCATATCATTCATTGTGAACCACTGAATACTCCATGCTTCTATAGCTCACGGTAAACGTGGAAGGCAGGGAGCTAGGTTTTGATCAACCCAGTGCATAGCATATATAAAGAAAAAAGATAAAATTCGTCAAGGGAAGACTCCGTGACCTTAACAGGAGATCCAACCAATTTTTTAAACGTCGACATCAGGTGAAACATTTATGCAGCATCATTTAAGCAGCTTGGTACACTAAACTTGTCGGTTTGGTTCATCAATTTCTGGCGATGACAAATTATTGGCACCAAAGCTTTAGTACAATACAGAGAAACGTAATGCTTGCTTACGCTCCTTGTTCGTTCGAACCAACAACTGTCATTACTTAGTTGCCCATTGAAGCAGTAATTTACGCATAACGTTGTCAAATATAGTCCACCATCACCAGTCAAGATATGCCCTAAGACGAAAAAAAATCCATCTATGTATAAAGATCCAAAAAGCAAAGAAATGACACAATTAAATGATGCCGTGCCTTTATTTTCCTAAGTTTATTTCTCGGTTACTTTACATTCACATAAAGCTAGAAACACCAACGTAGCCGCAATTCCGAATCAACAATCACTTACCTCTCGGCAAAGACTTCAGGGTGATGTAACCGATGACTGCAAGAACTCCGCAGCAGGAGACCAAGTCGCAAAAAATCCTGTTTCATTCCGCACACGAGCAAACCATCCGAAATGCACGCATTTTTTTGCCGAGTACAGGAGGCGCTTTTGAGGACCTGGCCACGTAAGCAAAACAGCCTAGTTAAAACGTCGAAAGATGATGCACATATGCAAAATAGTTTTTGTTGTGAAGAAACCCGTTGCGTGCGGACGCCATCGCGCTGCCGTCACTACGCTTGCACCTTGACACGTTGGCGCGTGTTACTGCCGGTCGTCCACGAGAGTTTTTTCGGAGGCGAAACAATGATCCGTGGCGAAGTTTAGAGATTGCTGGAGTACAGGTTCCAGTCATAAAATGTCTAATGGCCTCACAATGACCTAACGTCTAATGACCTCGTTTATTAACCGGAACTGCTAAGAAACGAGGCTATTAAGAACGTTAATTACTTAAGAACGTTAAGAACGAAAACGAACGCAATTAAGAACGTTTCTTAATTTCGAACGTTTTCACGTAAATAAATCCACATCGAAAGAAAAGAAAACTGCTGTTCCGCATATAATCTCTCAAAGCAGCCCGATCTACATATATACCTAGTTCGTTCCGGATAGAACAAAGGCAACGCAGTTATATATGGAAACTATGTGAAACAACATAAAGCGTGCAGTGTTGTCTGTTATACCTGTGCAAATATAGTCTTAAGTTCTGCATTTCTTTATAGAGTCTATCGTCATTTTGACGCAACCTTGCACATTTTATGTGTTTCTCTTTGTAAGTTTAACTGGTGTCGCATTGGAGAGTCTCTGTGATGCTATATTGTCACGCACTAAGGCGTAGTGGCGCGACACACGCCGGTGGCGTCGCTGACAAAAATAAGGAATGCCGCGCAATGCCGCGCAATACGCCCGGGCACCTGCGAAGGGCGGCCGCGTAAACCCGCTGCTTCGACGTCCATCAGCACCGTGGCGGGCCTGATACAATAAATTGTGGCTGCGGCGACGACACTATACTTCTTCACGCCACCATTCGTCATACTCGTACATATTCTACCTTGAACAGCACTACGAACTGTTTGTAGGGGAGGCGGGACTGCATGAGGGCCTGTCCACCTCTTCTTTCGACTTCTTTTTATTCAACGGAAAACAAAGCCTGTTTCGTAATTTATATGTGATGTATAAGACATTCGACCAATAGGCGAGAGTGGCACTTCACGTCGTTCTCAGAGTACAATAGCCTGAGTTTTTAATAACCTAGAGGACAAAAGGTTATGAATTCCGTGCCTGAAACTACAAGAGGAGTGAAAAAAGAAACAGCGTTCGCTGACGTAACTCACGGCATTGCAGCGTAAACAAGGTTAAAAGAGCAATTTCCTTATGTTGTGCTCACAGTGCTGCGCTGCATGTATACGACATCCTAGTCGGCTTCTACTTTTGATAACTTTGACGAAGTGTGGCATGAAGTTCAAAGCAGTCCTTTCGTTCCTAATTTTTCCCCGTTCTTGTTTGTAATGGACAGATAGGTGCTGGTAGCCGTTTTTCTACTTATTTTGGAAGGAGTGGCCCCAAATAGTGCTTTGGAACATCTTTGTGCCGGTATAGTGCGAACGATTGTACGCTGTTATGATGATTATTATATTTCAAATCACAAGAGCAATTACATATGGCATGCCATAAAACTACCAAGTACTACTTGAGTGCACTGAACAGGTCCATCGTAAAGTGTCAGCTGTTAATATTTTGTTGTAACTTGTGCGCGAAAGTGCCTCCGGCCTGACCAAGAAGATTGAACGAATTCAAGGAGCAATCAAAAGAGAACTAAACGAACTATTTAGTTACATATCGCTCAGGTTTGGGAATAGTACCTATATATACTTGCGCAACTCATAAACGTTTGCTGGTGAAATTACGAGAGCCATTAGTATGTGGTAACGGTCGAAAAAATGCAAGTGTAGATCGAAGGGGTTGGGAAAACTTTCAAGATTTGTAAACAAGGTAACGTTGAGAACGAGGTGCATTACTCTTGGCACAGAGAGAGAGGGGTTTTTGAAGGTCCTCGTGATCACCTTGAAATGACAGCAGAACATTTAGGGGAATTTGAAAGATGTTTTAGCAGGCTGGAGCTAGCGCCTAAGCCCCGGCGCAGGTGAGGAGAACAGATGAAGGCCGCAGGCGCACCGATGAAAAAAGGAAAGAACCTTGGCCACAATAAAGGTGAGAATAGTGCAATTTAATAGTTAATGACAGATTATTCATTAATTATTATTTTTCATAGCAGAACACAGAGAATAGGACGATCTGATGTACTTTCTACCTCATTCTGCCCGCAGCAACCAATTTCGAATGTAACGGCACAGGGGCCAAATTCACAAATCTCTTCGTTTGCGAGTGCTGTTTTGCCATTATCCGCCCGCTTTAGCTAACAATATGTTCAGCATTAGGATTGGGGGAAAGTTGCTGTTTCCAATAGTTGTAGTGTAAGAGCTTTTTGTGAGGAAGAGCCCAGAGCCTGAGCCATGACCGTGTTTGGTGGCGTGATGCATGACGTCACGTAGCGCGTCAGCTCGCTTAATAATGTTACGTAAATTTGCTAGTGTTTTTTGTCGTTTTTTTTTTAGGGGTCGCCCATTCAGGGATCCAAACATCGCTCTATTAAAGCCGCTGTATTCGCTCTAGTGCAACGAGAAGGGTGCTTCTCATGTGTGTGGTTGAATCGTCGTACATGAGTGTGGTTGATTGTGGTTGAGTCGTCGTGATTTGTACGCAATTGATTGTTATTCGTCACTGTTGTTCAGCTACGTGGCATCGCGCGGCAAACGACCGGGGGCATGGCGCCATGAGGTGCTACCCTATGGCCTGGGATACGGACGCATAAGGAGACCACTGCTTGTAGCTTCAGTTAAACAGCAACGAAAGAGAAACAACGGTACAAAGAAAAGCATCTAAAAAACGCGTATATTCAACGCAACGTCGGAATGTGAATGACGCGGGGCTTTTTTGAATTAGTAAGGTAGTTAGCAGCAGTAGCAGATAACACGCGTACTGCTTCGCCATCTGTGTAGCTGTGAGCTCTCCATGTCACGAGGATGAAGGCGATGTATGATGCTTCTATTTCCCCTTTTTCTTCTTTCTAGCGTAGGGTAGCCAACCAGACGCATTTATGGTTAACATCCTTGCCTTCTCCCTTTATTGTCCTCCTCCTATTCCTCCTTGTCAGAGGAAGAATAGGGGGTAAGATGCACATCAACAGATATTCAAGTGCATTTAAGTATTCTAGACACCTTGATTCACAGTAGCACATGCGGCCCATTCCGGGAGATTGGCCAAGAAGGGGGACATACCCGGTGGCACATACGCAGTACCCCAAGAATTAGGCCGTCCAAATATAATAAATATAAAAAGTTCAAAGAAGCCGTTATATATCATGCGCTATTTCATTAGAAGGTCTGTGTGCTTTATATATACCCGTGAGCCGATATCACATCCTCAAGTCGCGATTTTCCGTCAGATGGACAGTGTATTGGGAAACTCCAACTGCATTAGAGATAGATGAAAATGTGGTCTCTCAGCACATATAGATATATGCAGTTCCTCAGTACATTTGTTAGGATAGTTGCACGAGCAAAGAAGAAGCTTGGTAGAGCCAAGATTTGTGCAGCATTCAGTAAAAGTGGGTGCCCACTGGAAATTGTAGCACCAGTGTGAGTCGCCACAAGAGAAAGAATCTCGCTAAAAGATTCCCGATTCTCCGTAGTACAGGCCAGTGCAATGACACTTCACGAGTCCCAACGTTTGAACCTTGGGTAAGGTAGTCTGCGTCATCGACAGAGCCGTCCCACTGCGACTAGCGTGCGTAGCTATCTCGCCTGGCTACTAGTCTGTAGAAGTTTTTTGACTAATGCCAACGACGACTTCGTGTTCAAACACTGCGCAAGATCCCCAGACCAGAGTTTGCAAGATGAGATGGTAGTTCTCACGAAGATGAAGCCACTGCTCAACATTAAAAAGAAAATCTTCACTCTTCGAGTCGACTCTCCCCCAGGTCGTTCATACTGTCCTATGATAGCACTCGGTGGCGAATTCATGCCACTTCTCCTCACGGTGGACTTCAACAGTGGCATGACTCCTCCAAACCTTGATCTCGTCAGTTCCAACGTCCCCAAACCTCTGCCCACTGCCAAAACCGGGTGAGCAGTCGATTCTGTCCTTGCAAATATCTAAACTCTCAGGTCCGATTGCTGAGTTTCTTACATATCCGTAAGACACCGTAAGTAGAAATGTTAAAACGTCATTGATCAAAACATCTATGAACACAATTGGAAAAATTGCACTGGTATAAAGTTGTGTGACTATGTCACGAAGAATACTTCGCATGACATCGATCAGTGCGGTCAGGCGAAATTTTTAAAGTAGAAGTTACTAAGCAACATTAACAGGGAGCCAGAGTTAGGTACTTGCGCTAAAAACCCGTCTTAGAGCTGGTATCACCGTCGGTGCTCTCGCTGTCTCTCACATACCCCATGTTCCCATTAAGGGAGATGGACCAAGAATTGGGTGGTAGAAAGTATTGGGTGCATTGAGCGAACAATAGGGCATGCACATCATTCAGGTGGAACCAGCTGGTTAACAACGCTATAAATGTTCTGTTCAGAAATAGGACGTGCTGCTGCATTGTTCGAATGCCAATCGGATTACAATCGACAGTTGTCGTGAGATGAGTTCTGCAGTAATTTATTTTCTTCTATTCTTTTTCGTGATGATGTGATCATGCCTATTCGTATGTATTAAGGGTCTCTTCCTAGCCGCAGCCATTTCGAAAGAAAGCTCAATGCGACTCTTCACAAGTGTGCATTGTTAGCAATTCAAAACATAATAAGCCAGGCAGGTTGCCTATTATTATCTTATCTTTGATCTACTATGGCGATGAAATTTGAAAAACGGGAAGTGCTCAGCGTATTATCATTTTGTACACAATTGGTGAGCGATTACCACGAACGTTCACTGCTTGTGTGGGAGGCTTGCTTTGAGCTAACAATGAGAGTAAAAAAAATACTTATTCTTACAGCGTCACTGCGTATGACCCATGCATTCCGCCTAGCAGTACCCTGACAAAAAACGGCAGAGCATGCAGTTTTTTAGTGTGGCAGAAGCGCAAGAAAAAGTGCCTAGCGCAATTACATAATGGATGACTCAGGGCTCACTGCTTAAGAAGGTCTTAGTTAACAAAGGAGCATTCTTGAAAAATCAACAAGCTGCAATATGAGAATTCTTACCAAAGTCTTTCTTTCTCTCTAGATAGAAATACAAAGAAGAATAAAACCCCTAATTCATAGTTTGAGTAATGATGCAGCAGTCTTGCAGAATATACTGAAGCCTCTGGTAAGTGATATAGAAGATAAGGTGACCACAAAAAAAAGTCATTTCAGTCATAGAGATAGGCACCGGGAAAACAGACGGGACACGGAAGGAAACATAAAGGCTAATGAACCAATGCGACCAACAAAATGTATGGCTGCGACGAATTTTCTCGCAACATGCTACCTACAGAGTTGCAACATAGCTTTTAAAATATTAAAAATTCACTGTTTACCTAGCTTGCAACGTGTGAAAACTTCTCTGAGTAGATGTTTAGAGTACATAAAACACACAGGTGAAAACCGCAGTTTTCTGCAGATCAGTGGGCCGCCTTCGCTGCGTCGAGAAAACGCGGAGCTAACAGTCCTGTGTTTATAGAGGAGGTAATCCGTGACTACGTGCACTGAGAAATTTACGCTGCCATACTACAGTTTGTGGGGATCGCACGCGCATCCCGATATCTCCGGAGCGGCCACGCGGTTATCACGCGATAATCACGTGCTCGCTCGCGGAGGGTAGCGAGGAGAGGGCACCTTCGCCACTCCCGCTGCTCTTCGCGCCTGGCCGCGACGCTGCAGCCAAGGCACCCCGTGCCCTCCTTTCCCTTTCTTGGAACCGGGGAGACTCCTCTCCGCCGCTCGGGAGAAGCGCTATTCCCCCGACAGATCTTTGTCTCACGGCGGAAGAGCTAGCGAAAGGCCGCATCTCAAATCAGCCGCTGAGACCGCCGCACGCCGTCCCCCTGTGGCGCCCGGACCTTGGTGTGCGACTCACCGCCCCAGGGCCCGAGCGCGGATCCACTTTTGGGTGAGCTGAACTCTTATCAGCCTCTTTTGTGGTTCCCACATTGTGCGGTTTGTTTCGCCCCAGACGTGCGGAATGCTCCGCCGCTGAGGTTTTGTGTTGTGTTGTGTTTGTGTGTGTTGTGGCTGTTGCTGTCTGTTGGAATCATTGTACGCTAAGGTGAATAAACACCTTAGGTTGAGACTCACCCTGTCCCCACTGGCCTGAACCCGCCGTGGTCGCAACTCACTGCGAACCGCGGGTTAGGGGTCACAGCTCCGACTGCTAGGGCTGCTGCGAATGTGCTAGGGAGCGACTGCCGCTCCGCCGGCGCTGTGCGATCCAGAGAAGGGTCAGGTGCGCACGCGCGAGCCTGAGTAATACCCCTATATTTGGCGCCCAACGTGGGGCCAGAGGTGTGACAGGTTGAGTCTGTTTGTGTAAGTGATTGCCACGACACGAACGAACCATGGCAGCATACGGGGCTGATTTACAGCCGTTGTATACGCTGTCGCAGGTTGCTACCAACAGGCAACAATTCGAAGCGGCGGTAACTGCTACCGCTCAGTCATGCCCTGCGGCGAACATTAGCCCTGGGAATTTGATAAGCTTCGAAGAGGGTAGCGCTACACACGAGGCGCTCTCTCCGGCAGGATGTACCCTTGAAGGCGTGAGGCACATTACGCCGAACCCTTCGCCAGTGTTTGCGGAGAGCATGGAGCCACTGCGGCATACTTGCTCGACGCGTTCTGCTCCTGTGCCAGGCATTACTGGCCAGAGCGAGCCTCGTACCCTTGAAGGCGTGAGGCACATTACGCCGAACCCTTCGCCAGTGTTTGCGGAGAGCATGGAGCCACTGCGGCATACTTGCTCGACGCGTTCTGCTCCTGTGCCAGGCATTACTGGCCAGAGCGAGCCTCAACAGGCGCTGTTGCAGGATGCGATGCGCTTGATTGAGAGGTTGACAGGTGCCGTGCAGAACACTCTGCTGACATCTGCCGCCGCTGCTAGACCGAGAGTGAGGGTGGACTTACCCACCTACAGCGGGTATCATGATTCAGTTAGCGTCAACGAATACCTCGATCGCGTGCTGACTTACCAGCGCGCAACGGGGCTGTCCGATGGCGAGATACTGGAACGCGTCGTACCAGTGTCGTTAACTGATCACGCTGCCCGCTGGTTCCGGCTTACTGGCTACCGGTCTAGCACGCTGGCTGAGTTCCGAGCGGGATTACGCGAGGAATTCCTGCCCGCAGATTACGAGCGTCGTCTGCGGCGCGAGTTGGAGCTACGTACTCAGCATCCGGACGAATCCTTGCTCGAGTACGTCAGGGCGATGGACGAACTTTATCGTACCGCTGACCCTACCGCTCCGAACTGCGATAAGGTGGAGAGAGTCACACGACAAGCTCATCCCACCTTCGCAGCGTACCTAAGAGGCAGCAAGTTCAGGGATTTGGATGAGCTGGCCTCGGAGGCAAAGCGCATACAGGCGGACATACTCGCCTTGCGCTCATACCGACCTCCACCCCCAGCGTCGAGGGCACTTGAGCCGCGATGCGCGTGGAACGGGGACACTTTTCGCACTCGTTCCGGTGGAGATGGTGTGGTTGCTTTCAGTGACGGACAACTGAGAAACGGTTGGGGCTTATCTGACCGGGCTCTCGATCCGTACACTTATGCCATGCGTGCAGCATGCGCTGCCGATGGCCGAGGTATGCAGAATCGTGGTCGATATGCCGGCTCGATGATGCGAGAGCAGAGCGTGCCTGCAAGGGAGCAGTCGATACAGAGGAATAACGGTCAAACGGCGCGAGGCACTGGACGCCAAGCCCGTCAAAGGCCGGCTCTCCTCTGTTATCGGTGCAACCAGCCGGGGCACTACGCCCGGGATTGCAGACAGCCTGCGAACCGAGAGCACGCGCTTTCGGGAAACGAGCGGGGCCGCCGGTGAGCAATGCTGCATGGCCGGCGGCGGTTACAGCGGTGCGAAGTGAGACACACGAACTCCTTGCCCCGCTGGCTTGTCGTTTTGGATTGCCCAGCGACACGCCAGTCCCGCTCATAGAGGTTACAGTCGCCCGGCGCAGGTTTTTTGCGCTGTTAGACACAGGAGCAAGCGCTTCACTATTTGGCGACGAGGTGTGTGAACATCTCCGTCGGAACGCTATCCGACTGAGAGAGAGTAAAGTGACCTTCCGACTGGCCAGCGGCACGGCACACGCGAGCTGTGCTGCCAGGCTTGTGGTGCGGTGGGAGAAGCGGGTGAGGCGACAGCGCCTAGCTCACCTTCCCGGCCTGTCGGTTCCTATAATTCTTGGTAGAGATTTCCTCGCCAAGACGGGCATTGTTATTGACGTCTGCAACGGAGGATATAGGGAGCGAGCATGTGGCACCCTGAAACCTTTCGTTTCATTTCAAAAAGCGTCAGAGACAACTTCGTTCGATGATGCTTCGCGCGCAGACCGACCAAACGATTGCCCGAAAAGGTCCCTCAGAACGGTTGCGGCCGGGTCGAAATGCCGTCCGGCCAACCGCGCTGAGAAAAGAGGCGCGGAGGGGAACTGCTCCCCTCCCGCAAAGCCCATAACCCCCGCTGCGGTGGCAGACTGTGCCGCAGTGAGGGGCGAACGATACCACCCGCTGCTGGACGACTCAAGCAGTTTGTCGGGGGAAGAAAAGGCTCGCCTCTCAGCGCTTCTGACTGAATATGATGCCGTATTCACAGAGCGGCCTGGTTGCACTACGCTATACAGGCACAAAATTGAGACTGGCGACGCCTCTCCGTGGAAGTGTAATCCTCGGCCGGTGAGTTTGGCTAAGAGGAAAGCACTAGACAGCGCTCTGGACGAACTGCTCGATACAGGCGTTGTTGAAAGATCGGACAGCCCATGGGGTTTTCCTGTGGTGTTGGTTCCTAAAAAGGATGGGACGCCCCGCCTTTGTGTTGACTATCGCCGCCTGAACGAGGTGACACGCAAGGACGCATATCCGCTTCCTAGCATTCCCTCGATCGTATCCAACGTTGGCGGAGCGAAGTACTTCACTACGCTCGATGCAAGCAGAGGATACTTTCAGGTGGAGGTAGATCCCTGTGACCGAGAGAAGACTGCCTTCACGTGTCACAGGGGACTTTTCCAGTTTACCCGTATGCCATTCGGACTTGTCGGTGCGCCTGCGACTTACCAGCGCCTGATGGACCGTGTCTTGGGTGACGCAAGGTGGCACCACGCTCTTGCTTACCTGGACGATGTTGTGGTATACTCGCGTACCTTTGATGGGCACTTACGCCATCTCAGGGACGTGTTGGAGCGTCTGAGGTCTGCGGGGATAACGCTAAACCCGACCAAGACCCAGATCGCAGCAACCCGAGTAACGCTACTGGGGTTTGAACTGGATAACGGACGCCTTCTACCGTGTGATGACAAGGTTCAGGCATTATTGAACTACCCGTCACCGGAAGACATAGGCGGACTGAGACGCTTTTTGGGGCTGGTGAATTTCTATCGACAGTTCATCCCAAACTGCGCTGCACTGCAAGCCCCCTTGACAATGCTGTTGAGGAAAGGTGAGCAGTGGAGGTGGGGTCCCGAGCAAGAGGAGGCACTGCGCAACCTCGTAAACGCGCTCGTGGAAACCACCGAGTTAAGGCTACCTGATTTGAACAAAGAATTTGTCATTCATACGGACGCCAGCGACCTTGGCCTAGGAGCGGTTTTGCTCCAACAGCACGAAGGTAGTTTGCGCCCGGTAGCTTTTGCCAGTCGCTCTTTGACTCCCGCAGAGAAAAATTACTCCGTGACAGAAAAGGAATGTCTGGCGATCATTTTCGCTCTCAAAAAGTTTGATTACTATATTGATGGAGTTCCATTCATAATTGAGACCGATCATATGGCATTAACTTGGCTTAGGCGCTTAGGAGAGCCGAGCGGCCGGCTCGCGCGATGGGCACTTCTCCTGCAGCGATACGATTTTACCGTTCGCTACAGGAGAGGAAAGAACAACGTTGTGGCGGACGCACTTTCGCGCGCGCCCGTTGACTGTGAGAAGAGTGATATTACTACTCAACTCACCTCGCCCGAAACTGAGCTTGAGAGCGGACTAACCGCTGCGACGATTGAGGTTGTCAGGAGGGGTAATATTAATACCCATCGTGACCCCTCAGTGACTCAGCCGAAGAGCAGAGTAACTGCTACAATGCTCGACGGCGCTGGTCCCGAAGGAAGGGCGGATGAACCCCCTTCTCAGGACGAAAGCGTGAACCACTTGGACTGCGTCAGTTCAGTGGGGAGCGTGTTCGGCAGAAAGGAGCTGTTAGAGGCACAGCGGGAGGATCCGTTTTGTAAGAAAGTGTTTGAGGGGCTCCGGGAGCCCGGCGGCGCGGCCGCGGCACATGGACGCAGCTGGTATTGCTGTGGGTGCGCGGCGCTCTAAAACAGCTGGTAATGCTGTGAGCGCGTTGGATTCCTACCTGCTAGACTCTGACGGCGTCCTGCTGAGATACATTCCCGCGGAGAAGGATACACACGAGTCCTTCAAAGCGGTGATTCCACGCACGCTGAGAGGAGCACTTTTACGCTACTTTCACGATACGTGCCTGGCCGGGCATGCAAGTGGCCCTAAGACTTATCTAAAGTTGTGCCGCTTTGCTACCTGGCCTGGAATGAAGCGGGAGGTGATGCGCTACGCCCGCTCGTGCAACGTGTGCCAACGCGTGAAGCCGCGTGGTGGACGCCCACCCGGGCTCATGCAGCCGATCAATAGCCGAACACCGTGGCAAATTGCGGCATGTGACGTCATGGGGCCTTACCCCAGGACACCGAGCGGGAACCGATTCCTTCTCGTAGTCACAGACCATTTCAGCAAGTGGGTGGAACTGTTCCCCCTACGGAAGCTGACGGCACGCGTAATCATGGGAAAGCTGATCGAGGTGTTTACACGATTCGGCTATCCTGAGCAGCTGATAACGGACAATGCGTCCTACTTCACTGCCAAACTCTTCGTGGACTCTTGTGCAGCTCTCGGCATTAAGCACAGGAGAACAACCACTTACCATGCCCAGGCGAATCCCACTGAGCGTGTGAACCGCAACATCAAGCACATGCTAGTTGCATTTGCGGGGACGCACAATGAGTGGGACGCTTGTCTTCCTGAAATTGGATTTGCTATCAGGTCGACAGTGAATCGATCGACTGGGTATACACCCGCCACCCTCAACCTTGGGAGGGAGCTGTTGAATCCGGTAGAACTTACTCTACAGGAACGAAGCAGCACGGAACTGGTTGTTTCGTCGGCACGCGCCGATTATGCGACTGGGCTGCGCGCGAGGGTAACGGAGGCTTTACGAAAAGCGCGACGGAACCTGAGCACTGCACGTGCCGAGCAGAAAGCGCAGTACGACCGCTCTCATCGGGAAGTTCAGTACAAAGTGGGCGACCTGGTGTTGAGACGGAATCACGTCCTGAGCGACGCCAGTAAGAAATTCTCAGCTTCTCTGGCGCCGAAATGGACAGGACCGTACCGGGTGCGAGAGACTGTCTCTTCACTCGTGTACAGGCTGGCGGACTTGAAGCTAAGACCGATCAGCCGACCGGTGCATGTCTGCGATCTCAAACCCTACTATGACAGAGGAAACGAGTGGCCCGAGGAGAATGCTCTCCCGCGCCCGCAGGCAGCGGCATCGGGTGGCACGGCTCGACGTTTGAGCCCGGTGCGGCATTATAACTTGCGATCTCGGCAGAACTAACTCTGTCCGGTTCGCGGAGGCTATTTTATTGTGCGTGATATCGGACGGAATGCTCCTCCGATGTCTAGCATGCAGGCTTCCAGAGCGAGCACGCGCTTTCTCTTTGGAAGAAGCGAGAGGGGCTAACAGAATTGTCGCAGCAGCAGACCGCCCGTCGGGAGCCGTGCAACAACCATCAAGCAAACAGGAAAGACCATCTCCACTGCCGGTGGGGACGAGCAGGCCGCAAGCAGTCAGCAGCACAGTGCAGGCAACAGGCGGTGAGAAAACATCCTCCGGCGGCTAACAGCGAGGTGAGAGGTGCAGCGGACGACTTCCGGTCCGGAATGGTCGCAGCGGCGCAGAATTCGCCGAACCGCACCGCACAGCTCCGCGACCGAGTTGCAAGCCCCGCAACCAAGCATCCAGCCTCAAGGCCGAGCGTACACTTCTCCCGCAAGGACAGAGTGGACCCCTGCTGCGCAGCGAGGTGCAAGCCATCGTCGGGGCGGGTCGGCGCGCCTTTGCCGATCTTGCGTGCCGACACCCGCGAGGGGGCGAGCTGTGTCGGAACGAACCGGAAGAAAAGCGTTCGACCATACCAGAGGGCATCGACCTCCGAGAACACCAAAAGACAGCTGTCCTGCGCCATCTCGAGGCTGGCTGGTAATCGAGGCAGCCAAGAAAAATCCAGGGACCCTTTCGCCACCACGGACCCGGCACGTCCGACTGGGCAGGTGACGCCGCCGAGACGCAAGTTGACCCGGACCCAGCAGCCTTCTTGCCTCCTGCTGCATCCCGCTGCTGTCAAGCTGCTCCATGACATCGTTCAACGTTCCGGCCTGGCTCGCGACCACCTACACGGCGACAACGACGGTCTGCAGCTAGAGCTGCTCCCTCACCAACATGGATTCAAACCGTGTTGCTGTCGGAGTAGCATGCCCCCTCTCGCAGGAAAGCCTCAGGTGACGGCGGCCTCTTAGCGGCTAAAGGGTTATTTTAAGGAGGGGGGGATGTGGGGATCGCACGCGCATCCCGATATCTCCGGAGCGGCCACGCGGTTATCACGCGATAATCACGTGCTCGCTCGCGGAGGGTAGCGAGGAGAGGGCACCTTCGCCACTCCCGCTGCTCTTCGCGCCTGGCCGCGACGCTGCAGCCAAGGCACCCCGTGCCCTCCTTTCCCTTTCTTGGAACCGGGGAGACTCCTCTCCGCCGCTCGGGAGAAGCGCTATTCCCCCGACAGATCTTTGTCTCACGGCGGAAGAGCTAGCGAAAGGCCGCATCTCAAATCAGCCGCTGAGACCGCCGCACGCCGTCCCCCTGTGGCGCCCGGACCTTGGTGTGCGACTCACCGCCCCAGGGCCCGAGCGCGGATCCACTTTTGGGTGAGCTGAACTCTTATCAGCCTCTTTTGTGGTTCCCACATTGTGCGGTTTGTTTCGCCCCAGACGTGCGGAATGCTCCGCCGCTGAGGTTTTGTGTTGTGTTGTGTTTGTGTGTGTTGTGGCTGTTGCTGTCTGTTGGAATCATTGTACGCTAAGGTGAATAAACACCTTAGGTTGAGACTCACCCTGTCCCCACTGGCCTGAACCCGCCGTGGTCGCAACTCACTGCGAACCGCGGGTTAGGGGTCACAGCTCCGACTGCTAGGGCTGCTGCGAATGTGCTAGGGAGCGACTGCCGCTCCGCCGGCGCTGTGCGATCCAGAGAAGGGTCAGGTGCGCACGCGCGAGCCTGAGTAATACCCCTATAAGTTTAGGCGAAGTAGTCCTTTTAACATTAATATATCGTAGAAGATTGCATTTTATACTTTTATGAGTGCCGGCGCTAAAACAAAAAAACTCATTATAGGTAACATATTTCTGAACGAAATACTTTATAAGCAAGTTGTTTGCTGGGTGGTTTGGTGTCATGTGATTATTAAAGACCTTAGCACGCTCTTTTATTGCAATCCGATCACCCAAGTTTCCCGAGGCTTGCTCCATTCTTTAGAGATGCTGGCCGAGGTACCATTTCCACGGTGAGAATAGTAAAATGAAGCACACATCATTACCTTGTGTCCTACAACTCTTAATGTATTGCTGGTGCTCGCTCGACTACAAACGGCTGTGATAGGCAGCCCGAAATAAAGACAGAAATGCAGAAACTAATACAGATAACATTGCATACACCTTGACTGTTTTAATGATGTCAACATACCAGTATACCCCATTTACACACTGAATTATCTAGTTATGTAATATCAAGAAACAACATAAACATGAATGAAGGAAACAAAGTTGGAGATGTATATGAAGCATGTGGTAAGACGAGTATACTATCGGTTGTGAAATATGATGTTAAGGTTGCGCTTTATTTGTTGTTCCTCTTCATAAGCGCATCTCTACATAAGCTCAGAACTGTATGGGACGTCCGGAGCCAGAGCACGCTGACGTGGGTTTACACCATGACTGTAGCACGAGGGTCCATGAGTGGTGGTGTTTTGGTGAAAGAAATTCTTTGCGGTACATTAGTGACTACCGCGTCACGCTTCAGTGTTCGATGTCGTCAGTTCGATTCCCGGGCGCAGAGGCTGCATTTCGATGGGGCCGAATTGTAAAAAACGCAGTCCCGCTTGGTGCACATTAAAACAACCCTGTTGGGCGCCAAAATTAATCCAGCGCCCTGCACTTGTGCTTCTCACGTAACCGCAGCTTTGGGATGTTAAACTTCAGGAAGGAACCAATCAATATGCTTCATTTTCTACGATTACCCATAGGTATAGCTGCACTCCGCCAACGTTATCCCCAGCGTCGCTGTGGTGTGAGCAGTAGACGACAATAAACCACCAGTATCGGACGTAAGGAATCCTTACAGTTTTCCAACAGAAGTTTACATTACGTGACCAAATTGTGCAATGGCTTGGGTGTTCTTGTCATATGCACTACCTTCCCCGTCCTTTTTAGATTTGCTCTTTTTTTCTTCTTTTTTTTGCTGAGAAACTTTTTGAGGATATGAGTCTCATGTGACCGCGTGAGGTAGATAGATGTACGTTCACACAATTTCTGAAGGTTAACTACCAATGACGAGCCCGTGTTCTCCAACCAGGCCTTTAAACATTGCATTAGTCCCCCTTATGCGTATTATTCTTCCAGTTTAACCTTCCACTTTGCCTGTTCAGGTCTGAAATTATTTTGCGTAAGTAATCTTCAACATTGCTGAACTGGACAATATCATCTGCTTACCTCAGGTTTAAAATACAATGCCCATTAATTATCACCGTTCAACAGCTTGAATACATTTAAGCATTCAGTGAACAGCATTGGAGAGTTTTTGTCAACTTTCCCGGCACCCTCCTTAATCACAATATTTGTTCAATTTTGCTTGCGAATTTTTATGGCTGCTGCCGAATCTCTTGAGATATTTTCTAAGATACCCGTGTGTGCTTGCTCTACTCTTGGACTACGCTACGCCTTTATGACTACTGGTATCTTGACTGAATCAAATACTTTTCCTAATCTATATGACGGGTGCATGAAAAGGTTGGTTATATTCTACAGACTTCACAATTTCCTGATTGAAACGCTAATAACAACGGGCAAGGAACCTACTGGCGGAGGGTGGCAAATGGCGGCTACAGTGTAGGCAGCACCATCTTGCAGAGTACTGCGAACTAGAGCAGCTGCTACAAATCAAAGGAAACCAAATGAAATAACTATTTATTTAACATCTAAGATGCTGGCAGTTTCGCAGTGTGTTCTCGTAGGTGCGATTTGAAATAAAAGAACGTTAAAACCGAGGCAGCTGCACAGCCTAACACTGCTGCGAGGAAAATTGAGAGCACACGCCCCCCCCCCCCCCCCCCCCTCACCTCCCCGCATGCACGTGTTTTCTACGCGTGAGCTACTCCAGACAACGAAAAAAAAAAAGCCGCCGTCGCTCGCGCCAGCTATTTCAGCTTCGGGTCCGCCACACGTACAGTATCGAGCGTGCATGGGCGAGTAGGGGTGCCTAGCCCAAGTGAAGCGTTTCACTGTGCTCGTCAAGAGTCCGCAGCCATGCGCTCCTCACAACGAGGCGAGCCTCGATGCCGTGCATACGCAATAAGGGCCCTTACAGCAGCGGCGCCATTGCGATCGCCAATGGGTCCGCCAGCGCGCGTGCGTCTTTTATAAACAGGGTCGCAAGATGCGGATCCTATACGCGTTTCAAAACGAAAGTGATCTTCACAAAAAGCGCGGTAAGGAAAGTGAGAGTTGTGCAGACGAAGGCGTATATAGCGCAGATGGGCGCGCCACCTTAGCACGAATAGTATATAACAATGAAGCTTGTAAAGCTGCGGTGTCAAATAATGCTCCAGGTGAACACGTTGTTTTCAATGCGTAGTCCTGGCGAATTTCTCCTCGAAAAAAATTAATGAAACGACGCACCACTGAGCACGAGCAGCGCTGTCGGCTGTAAATGCAAAGGAGAATGCATAACCACTCAGTGTGATTTTGAGACTGTCACCATAGCAGATGAGTGTCTGCATGCAGTCGAAAAGGCAGGCGGTGTTTCAGGAATTCGAGGGGATGGACCGGAGGCCGAGAATGACGCCGAGTGAGAGGAAGTCACTTTTGTCTCGTACACCCTATTACTGTTCTGTGAACTGGCTACGCCGGGTCCAAAAATTTACTCTGCGTCTTTTTTTTTCCTTTTTTTTGTAAGAAGGCTGAAATAGGCTGAGCTTGGGCGCACAACACGAAATTCATGATTGCACCATATATACTATATCTTAATACACAGTGCTCCACTAATTTACCACATGGTGTGTTGTAAAACGGTACGAAAATTTATATTTCTCGTGAAACCAGCACGTACCCTGTCGAATTCGTCGCCGATAGTACGTTTAAACGGCGATACATAACATATGGCCTGAGCGAAGTAGCCATAGAGTGCTCAGTTCTGTACCAAATTGTCCAGACTCCTGCAATGACCCACACAAGTGTCAGAAGCGGTGTACTCGCGCTCCTTTGTTTATGCCAATTTGAGTCCAGTTTGACTCGCCCAACTTAAGGCAGTGTAGACACCATAATCTCGGGTGACTATGTTTTACTGTTGGATAATGCATGGCATTTAGGGAATCATACTAACAGCTTGCATATGGAGGGTCGTGTCCCCAGTTCCCTTCAGCATGGGTGAATAGCCTTTGAGTGTTGAATACCCGACGTCACGGAGGTCCCGTGAACCACCAAAGCGTTTACGACTGCAAACTGACACGTCGTTTTCTCAATTTCACACATCTACCCACGTTCGTTCGTCACACATGTACCCATGTACCCACGTTCGTCGGGTGGGAGACGCGCACTCGCGCTTCCCGGCCGTACTTCGGCAAACGCACGTGCCGCCTGCCTTAAGATGCGTCTCCACCAGCGTCTTTAACGTCACACTATATTGCGCTTAACAATGACGGGAAGACGACGAAGTGACTGCGAGCCAGGACGCGTCGCGTCGAAGCCCCGCAATTTGCTCAAATTAAGTGTGATTTTTGCGAAACCAGTGCCATCGCACCGCGGCATCACGTTTATGAAGATATATGCTTCACATCAAGACCATTTTCGACCCTGTGAGTTTATTTTGTGCACTACCGCAAGGACTTTTATGCCCGAAGCGGGCGCTACGTCGGCTAACCCTAACGCTGTACCCGCCGACGATTTCGTCGCTAGGACGGACGCCGGGGCTCCCACCGGCACAGAGACATCTACCCAAGCCTTGCCAACGGCACTACAATGAATTACGAAGTGATTGGCCGAGAAATCGACCCCTCGGAGGTTTCCGTCAGGAACGGGTGGTGCGACATCGCCCCACGAAGAGCGACCAAGCCTAAGTCTAACCTCAACATGGCTGCCAACGTGGTAGCCTCTGGCGACAGAGCGAAAGCCCCTAAGCCCATGTCGGCCCGTAAAGAAATCATCAAGGCAAGTAGAATGCCCTTACTCCCGCAAAACGAGACCAAAGTAGTAATTCGCATCCGCGGCGGACTGAACATCGCCAAAACCGGACACGTGGGAATTGTGCAAGCCATTCAAGAAGCAGCCGGACTCGAACCGATGCAGTGCGACGGGGACATGATTTGCCCCAACCTCAAACAGAACATCATGGTCGTGAGTTCCCCGCTACCCGAGAACGTCAATGGATATTTGAAAATTCAGAGCGTCACCATCGCCGGGCAGACGTACGAGGCCTTCTCCTACCAGACTGCACCGGACGACACGTGCAAGGGAGTCATTCGCAACATTCCGCTCCACCACACGCAAGAAACGATAACCAAGTCCATCGTCAACCCGAGAAACCCACTAGCACTGGCGGCGAAGCGCATTAAGGAAACCGGGACGGTGATCGTAGTTTTCGAAGGACACAAAGTTCCCAACCACGTGATGTACGGATGTGCATGGGTAGAGTGCTCGCTCTACAGGAAGCAGATCGCCATATGTCAGGCTTGCGGCAAACTAGGGCACCAAGCAGACGTATGCCCCACACCGGAGGAGCAGACTTGCAGGGATTGCGGCATTCCAGACCCCGGAGAAGATCACGCTTGTGAAGAAGTCTCTTGCGCGCTGTGCGGCGAGAAACACCCCACGGCCAGCAAGGAATGCAAGAGCAGATACCAGGTCCCGTACGTGGTACGCAAACGAAGAATCGAGAACAAGCAGGCAGCCATTGCGTCCAAGAAACTTCGAGAAAAAGCGACGAGTCTCTTAAGGCAGAACGGCGCGGGTGCGGCGCAGCATCCAGACGGACATCGCGAGCCCAGAGGACGCTCCAGATCCAGAGGGAGCTCGGGATCCCGATCGGCCAGCAGAGGTCGCAGGAGCCGCTCCCGCGCACCCGGGAGCCGGGGCCGCTCCACCTCGGGCGTGCGCTTCGCACCCGCGGCCGGAGCTGACAGCTCTGATACCAACGGGATGCCAGGCCTCGGCAACGGCAGGGACGCTGACCACTAACTCCGGGCCACTGAGGGACCAATCACAGGTGAGCTTGCAAGCGCGGCCAGAGAATAATGTTCACAAAGACATCTTAGACAGAATCAAAGCACTCGAGCACGAAAACGCTCAACTCAGACGCACAATGACAGAACTGGCTAACGAGAATAGATTGCTTAAAACGCAAATTAGCTCACCAACTGCACAGACACAGGACATGCACATGGACACTTCACCCAGTCCGAATCCCTCCAGCGTAGCGGAATCAGAAACGACTAGTCAAAGCCCACCCGCGAGCACACCAGCCACCAAGAAACGCAAGGTCAAGACCACGGAATGCGACACGCCTGCCAAGGACATAGACGGTAAATTGGACAAGATCCTTAGTACCCTAGGTCAACTACAATTCGATGTCGAGTCACTAAAGAAGGGGCACGACAGACTAGTAGAGGCGGTCGATGGCCTAACGAGCAGGGTAGAAGTGATGGAGAAGGGCTTCGGTGCCAGGATCGAGGGCCTCGAAAGGACCGTCTTTACTCACTCCACGGCACCGGTCAACTCCCCGCCTCCCCCATGGTCAGAAGGAACACTGCAACAAGCGATGTCGTCACACCCAAAATGGCGGTAAAGTCCGCAACCACAGTAGAAAGTAAAAATGGAGAAGGCAAATAAGCGAGAACCAGCCGAAAGGCACCAAGCGCAACCGAACAATCAAGGCAAGCTTCTAATCTGGCAATGGAATTGTCGCGGGTTTCGCAACAAGAAATCGGTCTTGCAACAGCACATCAGACACACTACAGACAAGCCGGACATCATACTCATTCAAGAGACCAACACCGACACACCAACACTTCCGGGATATGAAACAATTGCCGTTCCACCAACGAAAGCCTGCAGTGGCGTAGCGACGTTTGTCAGTAACAGGCTCGCGTGGGCCGAAATTGACAGAAGTAATCCGGACAGCAAATGCGAGCACTTGTTCATCGAAGTCTTTCCCAAAGGCAAGAAGGCTAAGAGCATACTAGCACTGAACATGTACAGCAGCCCGAACCACAGAACGCAAAGTTTCAGGAGACTGTTGAAGAAGGCCAGGGACAAAGCCGGGGACAACCCACTGATTATTGCCGGAGATTTCAACGCCCCAAACGTAGAATGGGGCTACGGCGTCACCAGCGCCAAAGGCAGAAATCTTGCCACCGATGCGGAAGAGATGGGCCTCAACCTTATCACGTCCGCGCTCTACCCTACCAGGATGGGCAACTCGGTCTCGAGGGACACCACCCCAGACCTCACATTCGTTCTCAACACCGAGGGGGCCACCTGGCATAATACCGGCGACGACCTCGGCAGCGACCATTACATTGTGGAAACGTCAATAGCAATCGCCTTGAAACCACTACGAAAGTGGAGATACACGGATTGGGATGCGTTTAGACAGATAAGAAAGGAACGTACCGACAAGCCCGCTACACTAGAACAGTGGACGCAAGAACTAAAGGAGGACGCCCGCAATGCGACCAAGGAAATAGAAACTGATGTCCAGACAATCGGGATGGACGCTAAGCTCGCTCACATGCTGGAAGCGAAAAGATCCATACTGCAGAGATGGCGTACCCAGAGACTCAATGGAAGACTTAGGAAAAAGATTGCATTACTGAACAAGGACATTGAGCACCACTGTGTAGTACTCTCCAACCAACAATGGGACGAAGTATGTGCAAGGGCCGATGGCAGCGTGACATATGGAAAAACTTGGAACCTACTCAAACACCTTCTTAACAAAGGTCAAACCAGGAGCTCCCAGACCAAGGCGGCTGACAAGATAGCGAAACGTGAACTCAAAAACTACAACGAGCAGGAATTTATGGCAAGACTTGCCGAAAGATACATGCCACTCTCGAGCAGCCACGAAAACGAGGCCGAGGCATCCGGTTCCCCGTACACGGGAGCTGACAACCCCGACCTCGATGAACCCTTCGCCCTGGAAGAAATCAGGACCGTCCTTCAAAACTTGAATGGCACATCGGTCCCAGGTCCGGACGGTGTTAGTAACAAGGCCCTTCGTAACTTGGACGAAGACTCCGTCCGGTTCCTAGCGGATCAAATCAATCAGGTCTGGGCTTCCGGCAGGGTCCCACCGGAATGGAAGAACGCCACCACGGTTCTCATTCCAAAGCCCAACAAGCCCTCGGGCATCGAGAACCTCAGACCCATATCACTCACGTCGTGCGTGGGTAAGGCGGCGGAACACGCCATTCAGAACAGAATCTCCAGATTCCTCGAAACCAAGGGACTATTACCACACACCCTCATCGGATTTAGACCCGGTCTATCAACTCAAGACACCATGATTTTAATCAAGCACCAAATCATTGATGACCCCATTAGAAACGCCAAGGCCATTCTTGGGTTGGATCTAGAGAAAGCGTTCGACAACCTCTCTCACCAATACATTGTGGACACCATTTCTAAACTCAACCTCGGAGCTAGGTTCCACTCGTACGTCAAGTCATTCTTGGATAACAGGACGGCTACGCTCCGATTTGCCGACCTCTCCACGGAGACTCTCTCGCTGGGGAGCAGGGGCACTCCCCAAGGCTCGGTCATCTCCCCTATGCTTTTCAACCTTGCCATGGCGGGACTTGCTGAGAAACTAGGGCAGATCCACGGGCTCGAGCATACCATATACGCAGATGACATCACCATGTGGGTGTCCAAAGGAACCCCGGGCATGGTGCAGGACATCTTGCAAGAAGCAGTGAACGCCATAGAAGAATTTCTAATTCCCACAGGACTCAGATGCTCGCCTACCAAGTCGGAGCTGCTCGTACGCAGACCCACGCAGAAGGGCCGCAGGCCATACTCGTCAGACTTCGATTATAATCAAGAAATTACCGTACGAACCACTTCGGGACATGCCATACCGTGCGTCGATAAAATCAGAGTCCTGGGTATGATCGTAGAGACTAAAGACGTCAATGCCTCTACGGTTCAAAAGCTCATCACCAAAACCAACAACGCTATTGGGCTCATCAGAAGAATTGGCAATAGACACAGGGGCCTCAGGGAACATAATCTCATCAAACTAATACACGCGTTCGTTACCTGTCACTTCGCATACGTTGCGGCAATGCTCAATTGGACAAGATCTGAAAGAGACAGACTGAATGCCCAAATCAGAAAGGTCACCAAGCAAGCCCTCGGCATTCCAACCAGCACCAGCAACGAGAAGCTGGGGCACCTGGGCATGCACAACACCCTGGAAGAAATTGCCGAAGCCCAGCAGCGTGCCCAGCTTGCTAGGCTTTCGACGACGCCTCCGGGGCGCACGATCCTAGAGAAGCTAGGCTTTGCACAAGGAGACATAGAAAAAGACTTTGCGGACCTCCCACGGGACATCCGCGCCAAGATCATGGTCCGTCCTGTACCCAGAAACGTACACCCCGAAAACAACAGGGGCAGACGACAAGCGAGAGGACAATTCCTTCTTAACCAAGCCTTGGCGAACCGTGAACGCTCAGCTTTTGTGGACGCGGCGGCATACACGGGAAACAAAGCTTTCGCAGTGGCGGTTGTGGATGGCCGTGGATCCACAAGATATGCAGCCACGGTAATTGCAAGGAAGCCTGAGCAGGCCGAACAGGTTGCGATCGCTGTTGCGCTCACCGATGACAATCTTTCCCATATCTACAGCGACTCAATAGCCGCTATCAGAGCATTCCAAAAGGGCACGGTCTGCACACAGGCTCTCAGGATTGTTTCAAAGAAAGAGATTAAGAACCACTTCATATACTGGTTCCCGGCACACTTAGGACCAAAGATCGGCGACGTCCCGAACCTTAACGAGGCGGCACACGAGGCTGCGCGCGCGCTTACAGACCGCGCGGCTTCACCCAACCACTCGGAGAATAAGGACGCGCCCACTACATACAATGAAATCACTAAACACTACTACCTACAACGCAGACAGTATAGCACGCCACACCGCACGCTCACTCGAGCTCAAGGGGTTACACTCAGAATGCTACAGACAGACACATACCCCACTCAAAACAGATTACACCATTACATGCCTGAGCTCTACGACAAGTCTCATTGCACCAATTGCAATACATCCCTTAACGTACATCATTTACTCTGGCCGTGCTCGCAAGCTCACGTAAACTACGACCAGGACAAGCGCAAGTTTGAAGAGGCAATCCGGAGTGAAGAACTCGCTCTCCAACTCTGGGCCGTCCAGCAGGTCCACGACGCCGCCAGGAAACTCAACCTCCCGGTTCCGTCGTGGGAGACGCCCACTCCATGAGAGCTCAAAGCTCTCGTGGCCTGCAGGACCTGAATAAAGTTGATTTCCTTCCTTCCTTAACAATGACGACGCTTTTATGATGGCTATCGTCACCAGTACGGAGAAGGGAGCCGCGTTTCATTCCCACTCTTTAAAATTGAAATAATGACACTTTAGCCGTTTGCTGTCGGTCATAGTTCGTGAAACCGTTCCTCGTAAGCATGTAGAGCTTATGACACGGATAATTTAGCCTCTAAATTTGGCGTCTACACTCCTTTAATGTGCAATTCCGGCGATTTTTTTACCATGTCAAGGTAATAGAATATTTAGGTTCCCGAGACCGTCCTGTCAGGTGTCTGTAAGTAGAATTGTTACACGAATTCGAAAATAATTTTAATTGAGCAAAAAACTACAAAAACGAAACCGAAACATGACCAAGCAGCCGAAAAAACCTCTTCTTGTGACGTCACGAGTGAAAAGCGCGCAATGCATGCCGGTCTCGCCCGCTGGTAGCGAAGAGCAGACGCTCGGCTGAATCGGGACCACGCCGGACCTTCGGGTGACAATATCTCTGCTACACCAGCCCTTCGGATCTGTCCAATATTGACAGTTATGATTCTGACGAATTCAATAGCCACGAGTCGCCGTTAGCACTCGACCCGCCACCACGAGAGCCAGCGCCCATGCGCGACATATCGTGCTGCAACATGAAGACCAAGGGTACTCCTAACCATTGATTTTATAAGTGCTGCTTGCTATTTTACGTGTTTTGCCCCTTCTCAGGGAAACGTTTCGCATGCTCACTGTAAGATGTGGAGCACGACTTTCCGCATTTGTATTCCGCAAGAACGCCGCTTACAGTCCAAAGCACCGAACGGTGCATTTGTTTACATCGGCAGGTACAACGACCACTCGTCGTTCGCTTCAGATATTAATGCTAGCCGCTGATCGGTGACATCGATAATGTCATAACATATCAAAACAGGCAGATTTTGTGCATGTAAGAACTGTTGCATCACTCTGAAATGGGACTGATACGAGCAACCACACATCTTCAAAAACAGCGAGCGGGAAACCGTAGTACGGGAGCGTTGTTATGCTGCCTACTTATAATTCTTCGTATTCTCTTCATGCACACAATATGTTCCGTAATATGGACATAGATGAGGACTTTGCGCGTACGATCGTTCATTTAGAGAACTCTTAGTTTACTCGCGGAAACGCCGATGCCAGCATAGACACCGTTGGCAGCTGAACGAGGCGGTTATTTAAGCTGCTGTAACGAGGAATTGGCGTTCTGCCAATTTGGGATACAAGGCAAAGCAAAAAAAAAATTAAATTATGTGGTTTTACGTGCCAAAACCACTTTCTGATTATGAGGCACGCCGTAGTGGAGGACTCCGGAAATTTTGACCACCTGGGGTTCTTTAACGTGCAGCTAAATCGAAGTACACGGGTGTTTCCGCATTTCGCCCCCATCGAAATGCGGCCGCCGTGGCCGGGATTCGATACCGCGACCTCGTGCTCAGCAGCCCCACACCACTGCCACTGAGCAACCACGGCGGGTTGCGAGGCAAAGCAGTGCACCTCGGAAGCTAAATAATAAGTTTGCATGACAATACGTAAAAATGCACCCATGTTCGTATTCGCATTTAATTTAGGGAAGTGCCGGTGAGTGCGGCGGGCAGCTTCCGTCGAAAACGGCAACGTACCGATGCCGATACTCCTCCATGTCGTCGCTTCTCACTTTTTGTATGTTCACTGGACGAAATGAGGAATGGTTTATTTCAAATCCGTATGGTCAAAACTGAGCTACAGAAGAAGTTTTCTTCAATCTGATGGCTTAATTAGCTTCAGGTCAGTTGTTCAGGTCCGCCAGAAGCAGGCGCATGAACTGCGCGACTATGACATGTAGGCTTAACTTCGGTTGAACGCAATCGGCATCGGCTCAAACTGTGTGTGGGGATGACGAGGGCTGAAGTTTGTGCAGCCAACAACACAACACCACTTGCCTCGCATCTCTTGAACGTCTACAGGGAAATCAACTTCTCGCGACAGCAACTTCTCGCGACAGCAACTTCTTACGCCATGCCCCCATCAACCAGCTCACAATCATCGACTCCTGGACGCTCTCATCGCTTTCATCTGCATGATCCCGGCATACTCTGGATGGAACACTCCTGACGTCATACACAATGTGGCCTGTAACTGAGGATGAGGCAAGGTAAGGTGTTCGAGGCAATTAATTAAATTCCTTTGTAAAACCTCTGTGCAACTCTCAAACCTGCTTTTTTGAGGGCATGACGGAAGTGTTCAGAGGAACGTACCCAGCTAATTTCATCGACATCTGTTGACGTCGAAAAATCGCCGGAGTTGCCCTTAAGTCGGTGTATACTCGCAGCGCTTGCGAAGGGTAAACATGTTTCACTGCGCGGCATCGTATTATGCTAATGAATACATTGTTGCGCCAAAAAAAAGGAAAATGACTTGCGAGGGAGAGTACGCAATGACAGATTGAGCGCTGAAACTCTCCCTCCCAAGTCATTTTCCTTTTTTGGCGCAACAATGTATTCATTAGATCCCAATCAACTCGCCCAGCAACAAGTTCTACTCATCGTATTATGCACCCACATTGTGCCTCAGGTGTACTACTTATGAAGTATACATGTTGTACTCCCCGTTAACTGCTCACGGAGCCGCTTGAACCATAAGTGTAAGCACAGGCAGCTAGCTTGAGTTGGAGGTATGTGAAGCAAATATGAATGAACCGCAGGGTAACTTGCTCAACGCTTCTCCCTGCCACATCGCCGAATTGCAACACAAGCTAAACATGCTCACAAATTGTCATTTAATTCACTACCCGAGCCTCTGCTTTTTATTCGCGAGAGGGACAATAAATATCACAGCACTTTCGCTGCCTCGAGTGTGTGGGCCGACTCTGAAACGTGGGCATTGCTATAGGTTGTCACTTCTTCTGATTGAGTGTCGGTAAGTACTCTGGAGGAAGAAAGACGTTTATTACAATACCGGGAGCAGGAGGAGTAGGGGGGTTTATAGCGGCAGGCAGACATATTCTTGCCAAAGCAGCCAGCAATTGCTTCATCTGCGATTAACCTAATGAATGCTGCAGAAACAAGATTAACGGCAAGGTCGCATTTGAACACGGCCTCTAGAAATTGAATAAACTCCCTATAGCTCAGCACAATGCGTTGGCGGGCTAGTTGGTGCGAATCCATGAATACTTTGTTTAGCGCAAGTTATCGGATGCGAGTTATCGGAAGCATTATTCATTCAGACATTGGGGTCACAGTGCAGTGTCTATGGTGTGCCTCCCTTAACCTTGTACAGTGCTGAATATGGTTTTTTGGATTCTGTCGCATGAGTGCGCTCTTGTGATCGGACGTCGGTGGTTCCACCACATGGTGCTCACTGCGCATGTTCCTCTAGTATCAGCCGTCTATACAGGAATGACGCAATAAAACAATATCAGTTGAGTGTAGCGCCTTGTCCTGGGGGGGGGGGGGGGGTCGTCTTTCTTGTGTCTGTTGTTTTGCGCTAAACAAAGTATTCATGGATTCCTATAGCTCTCAACCTGGACCACGGCTAGGTGAACCAACTGAAGCAATAACCTGACAGAGTATTCAGATACTTGTAGATGTGGCGTCCATGTGTTTACAATATGCAATTGCGTAAACACAAGTAAACACAGGTCTGCAACAGGAACTTGTATAAGAAACGTTGTGCGTGTGGAGAAGGGGCAGCGACTTCCGACGCTACAGTTCGAGTGATCTCAACTCTCATTCCACTCTCTAAACTTGTCGAGCCGTCGTGAGAGACGCTGGCTGTAGTTACGGGCACTGCGCGCGTTCGGAGTGAACGCGGGGAACCGCGGACGGGAACCGCGCTCGGTCCCATCTTAGCTCGATTGCTTCGGTTGCTTCGTTGGTGCTGCTACATAGGCGGCCGGCTAGTGAAGAAGCCCGGTGAAATTCGGGAGTCTAAACGATACAGAAGGACGCTCGGTGGTTGTAGCCGTGGAAGGGGTCGGAGAATGCAACGAATTATCGGCAACGGGGCTGCTACTATTCGCTCCTTCAGTGGAACTAGAATTAGATTTGACAGAGTGTGTAGCCTACATTAAACTATGTTGGAAAAATATAAAAACTACATCGTGTAACTGACCTTCGTCGTAAGCGAACCGACCTTAAAAGGAAGGCTATGGAGCTGTGGAAGACTCGGAGGCCTATCTGTATTCTCACCATGACGCAAAGTGAAATTTTCTGGCGTTCTTTGACCACAACTCGCCCTTGCACTACAGGAAATTCCTATACCTTTCATTAAGTGAAATTTTCGCCTT
This sequence comes from Dermacentor albipictus, assembly GCF_038994185.2. NCBI lineage: Eukaryota > Metazoa > Arthropoda > Arachnida > Ixodida > Ixodidae > Dermacentor > Dermacentor albipictus. The sequence goes on from NC_091821.1 coordinate 30,319,713, forward strand.
ATACAATTTGGAGTCGCATCCGCGTCCGCCCTTATTTACAGAGGGCATAATCTAAAGTTCAGAAAAGCGCCTTCTAGCTATTCAGCAGTCGAACGCTTTCTGGACATTTCGCTAACCAAAAATTTAAAGGCCATATCAAAGAAATGCTTAAGAAATTTGATATCCGCGTTTGTCTCTGTGGGAAGGGGTGATTCAAGATCATTGCATGCATTGGTGCAGTCAAGCTGATTACAGTTCATTGGACTAAAGCAACGTACTGTGAGCAGTCATGCAAACTGAAGGCCATCAAATTTATTGTCACCACTTTTTTCATCGTATTCAGTATAGCACATACCGTTCTTCAAATCAGGGGCAATTATCGTTGTCATATTTAAGGTAGTTGACATCATTACACCCGATTTACTCTAAAATCAATAAACCGGGGCTACAGTATTCCAAATAAATCCATTGCGATGTCTATGGTGTGGTTAAACAATAGGTGCACGCTTTAGTAACTATGACTCAGTTGCTGTACCTTTTACGAGCTGCTATAATAGGGAACCGTTGCTACCGTGGACAGTAAAATGTCTGAATTGTTCGCACATGCTACAATTGTACTGGTGCAATTGGTAGACAACTTATTTCCGAAGATCGATCTATTCCCGATCTCTTGTCTCTCTAGTTAGACTCTGTTTGCAACCGTCACTGCATTTTCCAATTTCAATTCACATGGTCGCGAAGGAGCGGCCGAAATGCGCTTCCAAACCAACGAGCAGCGACATCAATTATGGTCGTGCGATTGAAGCACGACTACATCTCGTGGGGTCAAACACTAGTTGAGAAAAATTAGACATTCAATACGTCACCAATGGAAACATTTGAAAAAGTACAGACAATGTCATTAGAATAGAAAAATGTAAAGTCACAGGCTGTTTGCTTCCATCAACCAATAATGATGAGTATTGAATTCTACAGGTTTTCTGAAGTTTGCTCGTGGCGATGCGTACTTAGTTCAAATCTAATGCGTATGGTACTTAGTTCAAAATCTGGGTGAACCCATTGCTATGAATTCATACAAAACATTTCAAGGCTCACCACTGTAATGTATGCCGTTAAAGAATGAGACCTATAAATACAGATGGGTGTTTTCAGGTTATACTGTGGCGCGATGCTGTGGCGAATATTCACAGGCACTTATGCTTTATTTGTACTGTTGTGTTCTCTGTTTATGCGATGTGATGTGAGCTGGCGCAGTAGAGCACTATAGACGACTTGGCGTAACGAGCCTCGAACGGCAAACCTCGATTTCTTTTTTCCACAGAGAAGTTAGCCCTGCGAAATGTAGATGGCACTGCCTTGCTTCCCCAAGCGGGCTCACTGGGGGGCCCACGGGCGCTCAGGAGGCCAGAGTAGGTAGTAATGAAGAAGGTCCCCTAGGGGAACCTGAGAATAGCATCGCCGTCAATAACAGAATAAGGAGTAAAACAAGAAAGAGAGCGCGCCATGCGATAGGCTATATAAACATGCAGGGCTACAGAAGAAAGGAAAAGTGGGCAGAGATTGCGGAGCAGTTACATATTTAGAACAAATAGGGGTGCATGCGGTTACAGAAACGCACCTTAGAGACTCGGAAGAGCCGCCAGTGATTGAGAATTATGTTTGGGAAGGGTGCAACAGAACTAAGTCGGAAAGAAAGGGAGCGGGAGTCGGACTGCTCATTCATCAGTAAGCCAAATGGAAAAGAGTATATTCAAAATGTCAAGAGCATCTTTGGTTGTCAGGTATGATGAGTGAAAAAAAAAAACTTGGCTGGGCATAACGTATTTGTGGACCGTAAATAATTGCACAGAGAATAATCAAGAGTTCGTGGAATGCATAGGTAGAGGGTTTCGGGAATGATGCCAAAATTATCATATTAAGTGACATGAATGCCCACATGCAGAATCTAGATGGCTATACCAACAACAACGGGAACTCAATGCTAGATCTTTGTGAGCAAGATAACCTCGTTATCGTGAATACAGGGCCTAAGTGTGAAGGACAGATCACGTGGGAAGTGGGAAACCGGCAATCGACCATTGATTACAGTGTCATGACAGGGGTAATTCATGATTAAATGATATTGCGCGACATAAAAAACGACACGGACGTGAAAGAAGATGACACACCAAGCGCAAACTTTCAACTAAGTTTATTGTGCCACTGCGTCATTTTATACATGGCAGGCAACGTAGATCGCGCATGCGCTTACAAGGAAATGAAGTGCGAAATCATGTAACATGGTTACGTGTCGTGTGATGCCGCGTCCAAGTAACGTAATTCTTTTTCTGTGAGAGCCAGAGACGGGAAGCTGACACACGCATCACCCAATTTTGCGATCATCTGCGCTTCAGATATCTCACGGATGAGCTGCGTACTGCCACGGGAAACAATCGTACATTGATCCTCAAGCGGTTTGCACCCATGATCGTGACAGTGGATCGCCAAGAAACCGCCAGAGCCGTTTTTAACGTTGTTGCTGTGCTCACGGAGCCGATCATTGAGGCAACGTCCAGTTTCTTCTATATATTTCTTCCCACATGAAAGCGGAAGGTTGTACGCCACCCAGTGGCACAATAAACTTAGTTGAAAGTTTGCGCTTGGTGTGTCGTCTTCTTTCACGTCCGTGTCGTTTTTTATGTCGCGCAATATCATTTAACCCATTAAGGACCAGCGTGACCATATGGTCACGGTAGGCTGCACAGTGGATTTCAATTAATTAACGTTAACAAAATGGCACCAAAATGGCCTTTGACGTGCAGTTTGACAGATTAGAGTTCCCTTTATGGATACCAAGTGGCAGCAGCTGCCAGTCGTTTTGTGGGAGCCCGTCGCGAAGGCGGGAATAAGTGTTGCTCTGGGAGTAGCGTTGCCATACATTGCTCCAAGGGGTAAGCGTGTATTTTTTTTCACTACTTCTTTGGGCAATAGTCAGATATCCTTACCTCCGTATTGTTCTTTGAATATGTGACCTTCGATGAGCATTTGTGAAAGACTAATGTGTCATTTATCCATGAACGAGCGTGTTATCTTACGCGTTGCCATATGGTCACGCTGGGCCTTCAGGCTACCTAACTTTTTATTTTTTTATGCGAAGCATATTACGAGAGCTCAACCCAGCTCCTCAGGCGCGGCGGTGTCGCCATGAAACCACGTGACACCGTGACGTCACGACAGAGGAGAAGTTGCTTTGGCTCAACTCTTGCAAGACGGGCTGGGTGGGAATCGAACCAGGGTCTCCGGAGTGTGGGACGGAGACGCTACCACTGAGCCACGAGTACGATGCTTCAAAGCGGTACAAAAGCGCCTCTAGTGAATGCGGTGTTGCCTTAGAAACGAGCTGTTTCTAAGGCGTGCGTGTCTTGCTCAGGCGCACATTTCGTTGCCGCGCCGAACGCTGCTTTGCTCGACGCTCACCGCGTCCAATGCGGGGCGCGTAGTCGCTGCCCTGTAGCCCATTGTCTTACACCCCTTGGCGGGTCGACAGGAACGCTGTCGCGTTCCACTCTTGAAGGCGAAGCAGTAATGCATGAGTTGTTTCTTCGTCTAGCCGAACCAAATATAGCCAAGCAACAGCAGTTCACCAGGCTAAACAGTGGTTCAACAACTAAAATAAAGGCTAGTATGCTTCGCATCCTGGGCTTAACCTTACCTAAGCCACAGCCATTTTTAAACTGCATTCTCATCTCTTGCACGGCTGCTGCCGCGTTCTCGCAGTGGTTATTTCTTATTTTATTGTCTGAATAGGTTGATATTGGAGGAAATAGCGAAGATAGTCGGTGAGGAAGATGACGAAGTGTCAGTGATTTATATCGAGCCGCCAGAGGCTCGATATAAATGCGCGGAAAGCCTATCCACTTCGGGAATAAAGTATGGTGCCTAAATGCCAAGAACAGATACCCTGTAAACTTCAAAGTGTATCAAGGCATGCAGGGGATCCCGGAACATAAGAAATATATGAAAAGGACTTCGGAAAAGCAGCGGCGCCACTTCTTCAAATGGTGGAAGAACTCGTAGCAGAGACGCACGACTTTCCTTTCTTTTTCTATTTTGATAATTTATTCACAAGCATGCAGCTACTCAGGCATCTCAAGGCACTGGGCTACGAAGGCACGGGCACACTGAAGCAGAACCGTGTTCCCAAAGAGTGCCCTATCGCTCGACCACAATTCGTCAAGCGCCAACCTAGCGGGCACGGTGAGCCCGTGCTGAGCGACAATTGGATTATTGTTGTCCGCTGGATGGACAATTCTGTAGTAACGATCGTAAGCACCATTCACGGCGTAGTGCCAATGTCATCTGCAGACAGCTACTCTCGTGTTGAGAGGAAGTGAATCAAGGTGGCCCATCCAAACACTGCTGCTCAGCACAAGTTTTACAGGAGGTGCAGACCAGATGAATGCAAATGTAGGCGCCTATAGGATTGCAATCCGTGGCAAAAAGTTGTGGTGGCCTATTTTCACTTGACTTTGTGATGTATCTATCAGCAACGCTTGGGCCCTAATTCCTAGCACAGGGTTCAACGTCACGCAGGTGGAATTCCGCAAGAAAATTGCACAAAGCTACCTGATGCGATGGGACAATAAGCCTAGACGACCTGGTCGACGCAGAATACCAAAGACTGGTGATGTCCTGAATGGTACGCGGTATGACCAAGTGGCCCGCTTTGTTGCACCAATACCTAATGGCAAGAGGTGGAGGTGTGCATGAGATAATTGCAACAGCGTGGTACGCACACAATTCACAAAGTATGATGTCGGCATGTGTATTCCATGATTTAAGCCATATCACACTAAATAAGCGCTCGACTAGTCGCTATGTATGTTTTTTGTGATGTTTTATGGCTTGAAATAAATGTTTTTAACTTCGCGTATTTTGCTGCAGCGTAAGGGCCCAGTGTGACCATATGGTCACGGGCTATATTTCGAAAACTAATTAAGCAAGGGTAATAATGTCTTGCACGTGAATTATTAGTATAAAGGTAAGTTAATATATTAGATTTATTTCAAAAAAGCAAGAAAACAAAGAAACCGGTCCCTAATGGGTTAAGCAATGGATTACCAACTTGCCCGGAATGCTGCTCTCATTGAATTCATGATAAGTTGAAGGAAATGGTCATTGAGGAGGCAGGTTACAGCAGCATAGGGAGTGACCATAAAGGCATCATTTTGAAAATGGAATATATAGCTGGGAAAAAGAGCAAGGAGTGCAAATGTCCAGTCCAAATTTGAACGCTGAACAAATAACAAATATAGTCACAAAAGTCGAGGAAGAACTTTGAAAATGGCCAAGTAAAGAGTGGGAATAAAGTGAGCTTATAAGTGTAATAACGACTGAAATACGGAAAGAGAAACATGTTCGTTGGAAAGAAGAAACCGAAAAGCTGGTGGAACTGGGAGATACGAGAAGCGGGCGCCGAACGACAGAAAGCACCCCGAGAGCACAGGCAGGCAAAGAAGGCGCAGCTACCGCAGGATGAAGTAACAGTAACCATGCAGTAAATGGGAAATATACCGGCAGAAAAGGTCTATGGTTCAAATACTGCTGCAAGCAAAGGTAAAAGGTGAAAGTGAACGTTGGTTGTCAGAAATACGTAAGAAAAAGAATGCCGCACCTAGAACATTTTTAAACCACATAAAATTATTGGGCAGGAAGTCAACAACTATACTACAACATATCCTAGACGAAGATGGAAACAAACTGGAAGGGGAATCGGCATTAAATTACACGCGCAATATAACAGCCGAATCTTTCCAAGGCAATGAAGAGGTTGTATTTGAAGAAAAAAAGAGCATGAAAGGGAACCAAATGGAAAAGAAACTGATGCTCACAACTTTCAACTGGAAGAAAGCCGAACACAAAATTCCTAAGCTCACAGCCACAGGGCTAGACGAGGTTCACGTTAGGCTGACTAATGAACTAGGACCAATAAGTAAGGAAGTTCTGGTAAAAGCAGTGGAACAAACTTTAAAAGACAGAAGAATACCAGACAGTTGGCGACAAAGTAGAATGAATCTAATTTATAAAAGTAAGAGGGAGAAACATAGGATTCACTCGTATAGACCGTTGTCCATTACATCGGTAATATACAGGATAGCAATGCAGGCAATCAAATTAAAGCTGCAAGCATGGGCAGAGAATAACGACTTTTTGGGCGAACTTCAGAGTGACTACACAATAGGTAGGCGTTTGGATGATAACTTATTTGTTCTTACTCAGTGTATTGAAATATCAAGAGTAGAAAACAGACCGTTACATGTGGGCTTTCTAGATATTACAGGAGTGTTTGAGAACGTAGACCGCAACATCTTGTGGGATATTCTAGAAGGGGAAGACTTAGGCGACGATTGTCTACAGCTTTTGAGTGAGATTTACCTAGAAAATACCGTTTGCGTTGTATGTTAAGGGATGAGGAGCGAGGAGAAAGTTGATATCAACAAAGGACTTAATCCTTCATCCCCACTGCTGTTTAAGATGCACACGGTGAGGATGGAGAGAACGCTAGAAGGAAGTAATATCGGGTTTAATCTCTCATACAAACAGGCGGGTACAGTAGTAGAGCAGCAGCTCCCAGGTCTGTTTTATGCGAACGACATTGTGTTGCCAGCTAACAAGCAAAGTGATACGCAACATCTGGCTAATATCTGTGGCAGGGAGGCGATAAGTTAGCTCTAGAACTTACCGTTAAAAATCAGGTGTTATGGTATTCAATGAAAACAGTGAACAGACAGTGACAATACAGGGCCATGACATACCTCGCGTAAAAGAATATAAATACCTTGCTATATGGATAAACGAATGCAATAGATATATAGAAACACAGGAAAAAACAATAACAGTAAAAGGGAAGTGAAATGCAGCCATAATGAAGCACAGAGAGCTATGGGGATACAATAGGTACGAGGTGCTCAGCGGTATGTGGAAAGGTATAATGGTTCCAGGACTTAGGTTTGGAAATGCGGTTGTTTGCTTGAAATCAGGGGCACAATTAGAACTCGATGGCAACCAAAGGTCAGTGGCACGCCTCGCATTGGGCGCCCACGGGAAGACTAGAAATGAAGCTTTGCAAGATGATATGGGCTGGACAAGTTTTGAAGTGAGGGAAGCTCACAGTAAATATGATCATGGGGAACTACTGAGGAATATGGAACAAAGTAAATGGACTGGGGAAGTGTTGCGGTATTTGTACAGGAAAATGATTGATTCATAGTGGAGGAAAAGAACTAGGAAGCTTACAAGCAAGTATGCGGCATGTAGGGTGAGGAACACAGCAACAAAGAACGTCAAGCAGAAAGTCAGAGAGGCTGAAATAATCTCATGGGCGGCGGCCACGGAAAAGAAACCTGTCATGAGTAATTACCTTGGAGGAAAAAAAAAACGAAATCAGTAAGGAAACAATTTATGATAACTCAAACGGAAGCTCATTACTTTACGAAGCGAGAACAGAATGCCTTAGAACACGCACCTATAAAGCGATATATAAGAAGGAAGAAGAAGCATATGCTTGCTGCGGTAAAGCTAAGGAAAATATGCAGCATGTTTTATTAGAATGTGAAGATATGTGCCCAGAGGTTGATTTAGGCACCACTGGACTCCTTGAAGCCGTTGGGTTCAGTGAGAGCAGGGAGAAAGTAAACATGTCCGCAATATAGATTATAAGGAGGTGATTGGAAGATTGGTGGAAGCAGGGAAGCTACAAAAAAAGGAGACGTGCAAAAATAAAGTTCACAATAGGGAGTCAGAAAATTCGGTTATAGGAATTCATCGTGCATTTTTTTTCTAGTTTGCTTTTTTAATCTAGGTATGACATTAGGCAGTATAACAGCAAGAGCTTGGCGGTGGAAGCCACCACCCCGTTCGAAAGGGGACGCTCACAATTTATATATATATATATATATATATATATATATATATATATATATATATATATATATATATATATATATATATATATATATATATATATATATATATATATATATATATAGTAGGCAAAGAGGGATTCTTCAGGCTACCTTTCAAACGTAAAGAACTTGAGTGGTGCTACAAGGTAAACAGAACAAGTATTTAATTTCGACAGTTTCGATCGGTGGACCAATCTTCATCAGGGTTTCCAAAAAAAAAAAACCCTGATGAAGATCGGTCCACCGATCGAAACTGTCGAAATTAAATACTTGTTCTGTTTACCTTGTAGCACCACTCAAGTTCTTTCCATATATATATATATATATATATATATATATATATATATATATATATATATATATATATATATATATATATATATATATATATATATATATATATATATATATATATATGTATATATATACTGTAACTCTACCATCCTTCCAAGTCGCGTGGGCTTCTATGGCAGCTTTGCTACCATGAGTACATTTATTCGTGTTTTTTTTGCGATCATTTCTTTATTGCCGGAGCTAAGACACAATTTCACCGATCATTACAATACTCCCTAATGCAAATTTTGAGTGCAGCTTTTTAGGTGCTTTGAATTCACGATATATTATGGCAAATAATTTCATTCCCAAGGAGAAGGGGCTGTCGGCGGTGGCACTGAGCTTATGCTCGGGCAGCTGGTTTAGGAGCAGCTGCATCCGAAGCTGCACTTCCACCGGTTGCGTCGCTTTGTTCTGAAAGAAAGCGTAAACACGGGAACGCGTGGCTTGCGCGGAGCCCATTCTCCAGCGGCGGCGGCGCCGGAGGCGAAGTAGCGCATGTGCAGTGGGTCCGAAGCCCTCGTCAGCGCTCTGTTTCCACGCTGAGCACACGCCTTGTCGTTTCGGCACTCCGGCTTCCCCCTCGACCTCTTCGCCATACCCTCCTCCACTTTCAGCCTTCTGGCAAGGCTGCACCAACGCCTCCTAGATAGCACAAGGCCGGTGCACTTCGATCCGTGACGTCATGCTACCTTGCCCGACTGCCATAGTATCTAATGGGGACGCTCCCGATTGAGCCGCGGTGGTTTTGACATCATCGCCTTCGTCACGCTGGGCTTGGCAATAGAAATTTCGCTCCAAGTAGCATGATGTCACAAATCGGAGTGCATAGGCCTGCTATTTAGCAGGCACTGGCTGCACCCGCCTCTCCGCTTTCCTTCTCGCGCTTTCATCCGATCCCCGCTGAGCTCCGCGTTCACTTTCATCTTTTGCTCTGCTCGTTCGTTCGGTTAGCCCGCCGCCGAGGCCGGCACGGAAGCTCGCCGCAGGAACGGGCGCCAGGAGCTGCGCTCTAAAGTTCCTCGCAACCAATGCTGATGGGGCACAGAAGTTCAATTCGTTCAATTCCGTTAGATTACCATCGCCGACCGGCCGGCACTGATGATAAAGTAGTCGTGACGTTGCCTGAGCCACAGATCAGTTTTATCACTAGAAAGTATTTTATAGGAAAATGCGGATAAACATTATGAAGAATTCATCACGCAAAGCAGAGAAAACTCGGCAAAGATAGCAACGTCATGTAGAAATGGGACACACATTTTAGAAAAAAAATTGAGAGCCCTTACAATACGTGAACATGGAAGAAAGGCGCAGCTGCTAGTTTTTGTTTAAATATATCTTAAATTATTTATTTCGATGGTTATGTTAAATTGGTTGAAAAGACAACACATAACTTCGTTGTATACATATGTCTGTTGTTTTTTTAAATTCCACGCATTTCGTCACCATATTGATCATTGTCTCATGGTCGCTATGGTAAACTGCAATTGGTTGCACATGGATTTCGGACACGTTCTTGCTAAATGTAAGTATATGCACGATCTGTTGCGTGTTGCTGTTGGCACATTGCAACACTTTAAGCCGAAACGTTCCAACATGAACAACGAGATCCACCTTCCGTCGGATCTGCTTATGTTAACGTTTAAGTCTCCCACGACAACGATAGATGTGTTGCTGCCAAGAGACACCCATCCGAATAAGTCAGTCATAAAAACTTCCATCTCTCTCTTTAGGGTTGCGGGAGGGATGGAAGTCGCGGGTGCGGCGGCAGCATTGGAGACACACGGCTTACGCTTGTGTATCGGTCCTTACAGATGCCCACACTCGAGCTGACAACGATTCTGCGGTGACCAAACCGTGCGACTGCGCTCATCTTCCCCCTGCACATCGTGGTCTACGATCGACAGCTGCCGTGACGCGCACTACGAGCAACTCCGGATAAAAGGGGAAGCTGCCACCTTGAGGCTTCACTGGCAGCGGTGGCAGCACTGGAGACACATGGCTTACGCTTGTGTATCGTATTCGGTCCTTACAGGTTAGAAATCGCATCAGTATCTACTGTTTTGATTGATGTAAATACTGCTGTTGCCATTGCCATATCTTGTTGTTATTGTTTCTGTCGCCCTATTCTCTTATTCCAGGCATGACACCTGATCCTGAATTGTTAAATATGTTGAAATAAATGAAGCACGAAATTCGTGACATGCGCTCTTCTCTGGAACGGGAACTTAGAAGAGAAAACAGAGAAGTAAAAGCTAGCATGGAACTGATTAACCAATGTTTCGAAGAAATTAAAGTTAGCATGACAGCCATTCAAAAAGAAAACGCAGATATTAAGGTTCAGAATGCTTGCCTTCTTTCTGAGTGTGCACACCTTAAAGAGCAGGTGCAAGCGAATGAACTAAGAATGGTACAACTGGAACAATACTCAAGAATTAAAAACCGGGAAATCAAAGGTATTCCAGTTTCGCAGGATGAAAGCCTCCCGAAAATTTTGCAAAACATTAGCGATGCTTTGGGTGAATCAATTCTACAGGGCGATGTTGAAGTATGCCACACGATTCCAACAAAAGGCTCATCAAAGTCAAACACTCTTGTACAGTTTTACAGCAGATAGAAACGCGATGCAGTTTTATAAAAGGCTAGAAAGAAAAGATTGTCAACGGCTGATATTGGTTTCGCACAGTCTGCCCCAGTACATATGAACGAGCATTTAGGTTTCGAATTAATGAAGCTGCTGGGCATGAAAATCCCGAAAAAGAAAGAAAAAAGAAACTGGCGTTTTGCATGGACAAGGGCCGGCAAAGTTTTCGCAAGGAAAACTGAGTCTTCCCGAGCAATGCGTACAGCTTGCATCTGAGATCTTGATAAGATTGACTAGGAAAAGGATGTTTTATTTCGACGATGTCATACCTACAAACACCTCCTCTCCTACTTCTCTCTCGCCTTGCGAAGTAGGTAACTTATATGCAAAAAAACAAGAATTAATTATCTTTCATCCACATTAACGCACAATCAACCTGAAATAAGGAAGACCAAATTATTGCGCTTGCTGCCTCGTTTGGTTTCACCCCAGATGTGCTGATGATAAGTGAAACCTGGTATAAAAATGAAATAGATGTGCTTAGGTTACCCGGTTATAAATTATTTTACGTAAATCGAACCTCTCGAAGAGGAGGAGGCTTTATGTTGATGATAAAAAAACACGTTGCATTGCCAACTGATTGAGTCGTTTTCCTTTGTTACTTTTGATTATGATGTGCTTTAAATTAAATGCAATGATAATGTAGATTGTATTGTATACAGACCTCCAGGTACAAACATACCAAGCTTTCTGTCCTTTATGAATGAGCACCTCAGCTGGATTAAACGATAATTGTTTCAAGCTCATTGTGGCAGGTGATATAAACATTGACTTGTTGAAGACTTCTAAACCGCGTGATGAATTGTATATGACACTTGACTCTAATGGTATTGCAAAGGTAGCAAACTCTCCCACTCATATTTAAGCTGACTCAAGTACACTAATAGACGTCTTCATAACAAACATTGAAGATACAAATGTCTCATCCGGTGTTGTAGGCACTCACATCAGCGATCACCTCCCAATTTTTATATTTTCTAAACATAACACATCTATCGGAACCACGAACGACATTCCTTTGACTGTACGGGTCATTAATGCACGTACTTGAAACAATTTTCGCAATGAAATATTGCTCATTGACAGGTCACATTTACTGCTTATTACAGACCCAGAGACAGCTTACCAATATTTTCACGATAAGCTTAAATCTGTTTACGAGAAATGTTTCAGGTACAAGGTTTTGAAACCCGCGCGTAAATGTTGAAAGCCTTGGGTTACAAAACAGTGCTTAAAAGAAATACGCGGAAAAAATAGCTTATTTCATGACGTTATTTCAACGCGGTCTGAAGAAACATTGCGTTAATTTAGGTTTCAAAGGAATAAAGTAAACAGTCGTCTGCGTTGTGAGAAAAAGATGTACTTACAAAATTTATTTAATGTGGACGTTATGAAGAAGACAGGTATTGTTTGGAAGTGTATTACCACAGTTCTTGTGGACGTTATGAAGAAGACAGGTATTGTTTGGAAGTGTATTACCACAGTTCTTGGACGAAGCGGTTGTAATGAGACTATTCGGGAAATTACAATTAATGGCAATGCAATGTCAGAAAAGGGACTGGCCGAATCTTTCAACCAGTATTTTAGCAATTTAGCAAAGCTTTCTCACGATCCAAATTGTTCGCCCTAACTAACTACAATTACCAGCCAATCTGCATTTTTACTCTTACGACAGATAGGGAAATAATCGACACTTTCTAAGAAAATCTATCAGAAATAGTCAATGTTACGATACCGATGGTTTTGAAATTGGGCCTGCAAAGTTCGTACTAGATGCAATCACTCCGGCGTTGACCCACATTTATAACCTGTTTGATTTTTCTGGTTTCCATTTTTTTTCATCTTCTTCTTTCTCCTTTTATTCCCTTTACCCCTTTCCCCAGCACAGGGTACCCAGCCGGTACTCACACTGGCTAACCTCCCTGTCTTTTCTCTCCTATGTCTCCTCCTCCTTCTTTTATCTGATGGTACTTTCCCCAAAAGCCTTCAGGTTGCTAAAGTTATAGTGTTACACAAGGGTGGCGATAAAAACGATTTCACTAACTATACGATGAGCAAAACGTGAACAAGGTGAATGCACGTTGTGAATGCAATGCAAGGTGAATGCTGTGAATCACGTTTTGCTCATCGTCTTGAATTTCCATCTCCCGCATTTCCCGTGTTTTCCCTGGATTAACTAACTATAGAACTATATCCGTCTTGCCAATTTTTTCAAAACCTCTGGAAAAATTGATTCACAGCCGCGTTAAATCTTTTACAGCCAAGCATAAATTAAAAACACACATGCAATTTGGTTTTGCGAGAGGTCAATCTACTGAAACTGCCCTTCCAACACAAAATGAAATTATATTAGAATCTTTCGAACGTAGGCTATGTACATTGGGTATTTCTGTCGACTACTCAAAGGCGTTTGATTGCATAAATCGTGCTACCCTACGTGAAAAGTTTAACTATTATGGTTTTCGAGGCGTTTTTTTGAAGTTAGTAGAATCATATCTCCTGCACCGCATGCAACATGTAGTTATAAACAGTCACGCGTCCGATTTGAAACCACTTATCGCAGGAGTACCACAGGGCAGCATTTTGGACCCCTTGCCTTTTTGAATTTATATTAAGGATCTATAGTGACTATTGACAAAGAAGTAAAATTTATTGCATATGAAGACAACATTACAATTCTTGTAGCCCAAGAAGTGCTGAAGATGCCATGATTAAAGCTAATGAGGTGCTGTCAAAATTAATGTCTTGGAGTATCGCGAACTCGTTAACAATAAATGTTAATAAAACAAAGGCAGTATATTTTAGGCCAAAAAATCAAAATATTGATACTTGTACCCTTTTACAGCTTAACAAAACCATTTTGCCTATTGTTCCTTCCATTAAGTGTCTTGGAGTTATATTTGAGCAACATTTGTCGTGGAATGCTCACGTAGACATGATAATTGGTAAGCTCTCTCGTGTGACTGGAATACTATGCAAGTTGCATTTTTTTCTTCCAGAAAATATTAAATAATTTTGTACAAATCACTGTTATAACCATATATAAACTATTGTCATCTTATCTGGGGCACTACAAAACGCTTTCTAACATCTATGTACTGCACAGAATACAGAAAAAGGCCGTACTTTGTATACTAGGTGTCCCTTCTTTAACGCATACTAGTCCTCTATTTGAAAAGCTCAATTTGATGTTAATACCTAGCATTTATGAAAATATGTTACTACGAAATTATATGACCAGTATTAAAAGAAACAATGACACTCTAAAACTTATTTCGAACTTAGTAGCAAAACATTAGGCGGTCAGTACAAGGAGTTCTGAAACGTGGGAACTACCGAGGCCTAGAACAAATTATACTTATCAAATGCTACGTTTTCGACTACCCTATGATTTAAACAAGGCAAACATAAAGAATTGCTTATTTCTGTGCGAGGATAAACATATATCTAGATGCAAATATATGTATAACGCTTGAAGGTTCTTTGCAAAGGTTCGATTCTTCTATAATGATTTTTCGCATTGCGCGAATCAAATCCTTCTGTATATGTTACTGCATGAAATATTCCCATATATTGTGTCTTATAATAGAGATGTACATAGCTCTGTATTTTTCTATTACTTCTTGTATATTTTGGGATTAATTCATGACTAGCTGTATTTATGAGAATTACTCATCATGTATGCTTTACTTTTTTCTAATATTTGCTCATAGTTATCATGATTAATGTTTTGGCAGTTATTAGTGTGGAAATCCTATTTTTCAATTACTCTTGTATTAAAGTCTGCTCACCCTTTGTTGTATTTGTTGCTGCCTGTAAAACGGGGCCATGGACCACGTCAAGCCTTGCTGGCTTTTTGCCCATGGTCCTGCACATCAGTAGTATGCTGCAATAAATTTGATGCTATTGATTTTATGTATAACGCAGCTACCCCGAGCCCGCAGGGGTATGCGCCATTGAGCTAAGACCTTTCCTGCACTATCACCAAGATCGGCCCACATGCTGATTTGCTTTTGTCAGCATCTCGGGGGGGGGGGGGCACATTTTTCTCCAAGATACTAGCCATAGACAGCTCCGCTGCAATATATATATATATATATATATATATATATATATATATATATATATATATATATATATATATATATATATATATATATA